>NC_045693.1:11654352-11961376 GCF_003331165.1 Xiphophorus hellerii
TATGGTTATTATCAATGTGGGAGACCCTTTTGTGGCCAACTTCCTGGTTGATGTCTCAGTATTTCCACGAAATATCTTTTTTTTTTCCATGATAAAATCTGTTTAATAAAACGCACCAGTCCCTCCTGCAGTAAACCACCACAACATTAAGCTGCCTTCACATTTCCTTCTCTGTCTAAATGTATATTTATGGTTATTATGGACGTATTATGAACATACATTCATTAGACCATAAAAGATCATTTTTAGTATTTTTACCTGGATGCGTTTGCAAACCAGGTTTTTTAATCTGGATTTTTGTTGAGGTCCACAAGTTTTTCATCGGGTCATAAAAAAAGGGCAGAATGAAGTGTGCCTCTCTTTAACACATATGTTGCTTATTAAATGTATTTCAGGTTGAAAAACCTATGTACCATCATGATCTGAGCTTTCTTAAAACATTTTAAAGGTAATAACTGTTTGCCAACTTCTAGAAATGAAAAATGCTATTATTAAAAAGAAAATAAAAATGATTATTTAGCAAATAACTTTGGTAATTCTAATTACCAAAGTTAATCTCACCTGCAAACAGTGAAGAGGGAAAAAGTTATGTGTCTTATATGCAGTTTCTAGTCATTACATTTTCAGCTTTCTAACCCAGACTACAGCAGGTCATATAGGAGCTATCATTGTGTTATGAAGCTGAAAATGCTTCAACTGGATCCCTCCACATCTCCAGACATTAATCCTACGGATCACATTGTTGTCTGACTTCATAGTCTATAGGGACTGCTGGCTGACCTCGTCTAGACCTGCCTTGTATTTCCCCACTGTAAACAAGGAAGTGCTAAGAGCTCCTATAATTGTAGCACAATAAGCCCCAGTGGAAAAAGAAAAGTATGCCATGCAGCAGATGTTCTCAGAGTTTCAGTAACTAAACGGCAAGCAGGAAAAAAAATAATTTTCTACATAAAAACACAAAGAGGGGTTTTTATAAACGCCCTATCAATAGGCAAAGGTAATTTTAATGATTCTCATCGGATACAAAAATCATCTTCCATAACTAATAATAGAAAAATAGCTCAAAAATAAACACTAAGACACTGAAATAATCCCAAAAGTATATCGTGCTAATACAAATGCACAGTAGTTTTGCACTATATTCAACCCAACTTGTCATATATACAGATGTTACCTCAGTAATGTCACTGATAATAATATCATGATTTGCGGTTGTTTTGTATCATTGGTGTTTTGAAGGAGGGCTTTTTGGATCTCTGCGCCCCGGACCGCAGTTTTTTTTTAACCCGCCTATGACGTCACCTCGGGTTTTGCTCCTTTGGGCTGGAGCTTGATGATGATAATTACTGTCACCTGTGTGCAAGATCAGGAAACAGACGGAGGGTTATCAGCGTGATTTTTCTGCATTACGCTTCCAGGTTCACTGTTATTGATACGCAGTCTGACTTATACGATGCTGAATAATTCAGGCCCAGTGGTGAGAAAAGTCACACTTGTTTCCAAAAGCTGCTTTATTTCGGAAATGTTTATTTACTCTATCTATAGAGAACATATTTGGCTGATCTTACGGCTTGTTTTTATTTTTTTATCCTAATTATTTCCGCAGGCCAAACTCTACCTGTCCATCATGGATGATGTGATTGACGGCATGAAGGAACTGTTTTTGGATGAAGGCCTTGAAGATCGAGTGCTGGACGACTTGAGGCATGTGAGTAAAGCAGAAAACAAAAGTTTCCAAGCGCAACAAAGTAAGGCCACCTAGCGGGGGGAGGGTGAACTACACCAGGAAGACGCGCCGCTGTGTCTTCTCTGCAGCTTTGGGAGTCAAAAGTGATGCAGTCCAAAGCAATGGAGGACTTCAGGAAGAACAACAACAACTCCTCCAACTTTGTTCTCCAGCTTCCTGCCAGCTACTCACAGGCCGACCAGAACCAGGAACGTCTAGGTGATGATCCACACCTTTAAGCATCTTACCTCTCTAATCAGTCAATTAAGTTTAATCATTGTGTCACTGTAAGAACTATTGAAATCATTTAAATGGAGGGAGGCTTGTTTGGGTGTCACCTGTTTAGATTCTGTTTTCTTTTTCTTTCTCCAGATTTGATGCAAACAGGTCAGAACGTCCACAGCTTACCGGTCCAGGTAAGTGTCATAGAAACGGTCAGTTTCATACAGCTCATACCTTCCTGGAGCTTACTGGTAACTTACAAGAAACTTATCCAGAACTTTTCCAGATCTTGGTACATTTATGGAGAAAGCCATAAAAGTTCTGGAAAATATTTGGTAAGCTCTGAATGTGACTGAATGTAACTTTTATTAAAGTTACCTAAAATACCTGGTGAGTTCTGTGAAAGCTCCTGAAAAGTAACTTGTATTCCTCTTTTTTTTTATTCAGTCATGGCAAAAAAGGTTTGAAACTGACAAGTATTTTGCTTTTTATATTTAAAGCTTCAGCAAAATCATTATTTAATCTTACCATGCTGAAGTGCCATAATTTCATAAAGGATTAAGAAAAGCACAGAGATTTTAATGGGATTAAAGTCCTGGGAGTTTGACTCACTTCAATTTTTTTTGTCTTTTGAAGCAATATACTCCTGGTGTGTTTTTAAATGTATGGCTTCTTTAAAGTTTTATTTTATTGAAATTGATGACTGAGTTGACACATAAATATCATCTGGGTGCTTCACTGTCCAAGTCCCAGGATATTTTTCATGTTTTCTTTAGACAGTCCTGTCTCCAGATGTGGTAAAATGGTCTTGGGTTTTATCTAAGAAACAGACTTTCTCCACTTCGCTTCATGTATAGAAGCAACTGTTTTATTTCAGGATCACAATAATCAGCTGCCTTGTCCTCGTTACTTTCCTCTGATTGTTAAAATGACGCAAGAAGGGATGAAAAAGTGATATTATTTTTTTGTCTTTTGGATTAAATTAATTGGGTTGAAGTTAATTTTCATAAATTTGGTAATCAGTTGCATCTGATCTCATCATTCTTAATTGCAACAAAGAATCAAAGCAAATTGCCTTTAAAAAAAAAAAAAAGATGTAAAACTTTATAATACTAAATAAGAGCATAAAATGAACAGATTAGCTCTGGGATTTCCACCATTTAACAAAAAAATTTCTGCATATTTTCAGAATTTAATTGGAATTTTTTCAATAAATTTTTCTTTTAATGTAATAAATAATTGCATTTAATTATGAACTTGATTTCATAATTTTATGGTGCATTTGCTTATTTTAGCTCCCCCCCCACCTCTTAGGCACATAACCTAAATATTAGACATGTGGACAAATAAAGCCATATGTTGCCAAGAAGAGACATTTTCATTACTATAAGACATCTTTATTAGTAGAACCTGTATTTTGTGAATTTGCTGTGAATTTTTTAAAATGTAAATCTGAAAACTAACATTGTATTTCCTCTTTTTACCAGAACAAAACAAAAGCTCTTGCTACTTTTTCGCTCCCCGCTGCGCTCCCCTACTCCGTTAAGATACCGGCAGGCGTCACTCTGCAGACGGCTTCTGGTACCGAACAGCTTTAGTCTTCCTTACCTTCTTGTTCTTGGGTTTTAAATGGTAACTATTGGAAAGTAAAAATTCCCTTTTCTGTTTCCTGAAGGGCAACTTTACAAAGTCAATGTTCCTGTCGTCGTTACTCAAGCTCCAGTGGGGCAGCAGGCTGCGTCCCGTGTTGCTCAAACCGTCCCAGAACAGAGCGAAGCGCCAGCAGCAGCAGCAGCAGCAGCAGCTCTACCAAATCCCATCCCGCTTCACGAGCCGGAGTCCTGCTCTGCTTCCGATTCTTTCATCACACAATCGAGAACCAGTCTCACCCTGAATCAGGAGAGCGGCCTTCCTCAGGAGCCTCCAGGTCGAGAGGTCACATTGGGAGGAAGTGATTCGAGCTCCCAGTCTGAACCTGCCTCTCCCTGCACTCAGCTGTTAGACTTCCAGATCTCTGCAGAGGAGGCTGCTCTTGCACAGAAGAAGCAAAGCAGAGACATTGACGAAATCCTGAAAGAAGTGATAGAAGAGGAGAGGGAGAAAGCCAGCAGGGTGTGGAAACTAGGTGCTGGGAATGCTGGGAACCAGTCTGGAGCTGATCTTGGGGTAACTGAGCATTTTCCCTCTTTGAACCTCCAAGCAACTGTGTTGAATACCACTTAATTCTTACATACAATGTGCGTTTTCATAACTTTGACTAAAGTAATGCAGAATTTGCGTTTGTGAAAAATGCTGGTTCATATTGCTTTAATAAACCAAACGAGAAATAAAATGTTGTCTCTTTCAAAATAACTGCAGATGCTACAGTAGAATATGTCACTTTGGGCTGTAAAGGTAGCAGATCCTTGTCAGATTGTTTCATTTTAATTTTGAACTTGATGAAACAAGTGAGCATCAACTTCAGGTTGCACCACATAACTCCAGCTCCTCCTTGTGTTTCTTTGCAAAGCTGGACTTGGACTACCCCTACAGAGAGCTGTCCGATATCGTTCAGCTGGATGGCCCTGCCGATGACTCGGACCCAGAGGAGGAAGAGGAGGCTCCCATGGAAGAGAGCGACTTCCTGGGTTTGATCAATGCAGAAGCAATCAGAGTGCTGCAGGAGGAAAACTGCAGCGACAGCAACAGCATCTCCTCCAGCAGTGACGAAGGCACGGAGGGCGAACTCGCCAACGTAGAAGATGAGGTGAGGGTGACCTTCATGTTCAGTCTTATGTTTTGTCTCGTTTACTGAGCTGTGTGAATTGTGTTTGTCCAGTTGTAGGTAATTTCCTGTTTTTGCTTTACTCTGTTTTCAGTCATTTATTTAGGGAGGGACAAAAATTCAAATTCTTCAATACTGTATCTAAATTCCCTTTGGAATCAATAAACATCTGCCACCCTGTTGCTATGGTTATGGCAAAAATCAGTTCAGCTACACAGCATCCAAATGAGAAGGAACGGTTGTCTCAAAAAAAGCAATTTCTTTTTCCCCAGGAAGATGAAATTGAAAGTTTGAAAAAGGGAAAAAATCTCAAAGTTCAGACCTGCTGCTGCTCTGAGCGGCGCAGTTCTATCAATCCAACTCACACTTGTAGTATGTAGGAAAGAAACTTTGGCTCCTTTAGGTCCCACAGCAGCCCAAGACTATCACACTACCACTACCGTGTTTGACTCTTTATGAAGTGCTGTTTCATTTTTATTTAGCCTGTAAAACAATTACTCCAGCCTAAAAAAAAATCACTTTGGTTTTCATTATTATCTCGAACTCTTTGGGGATCACCCAGATGTTTTTGTTTTCTTGGAAATGAAATGAAGGTTTTTGTGTTTTCTGCTGAGCTGAGGTGTCAGCCATGAAACTCTTTTCTTCCTCATCGTTGATACATCAACACCGATCATAGCTGAAGAAAGGGAGGCCTGCAGTTCCTCAGTGCTGTGCAATTAAGTAAATAAATCAACTTCTATTTTTGATCACTAAAACAAAGTATTTACTGAACAGTGTATTTGCATTATTACTTTAGTTTATTCTTTGATAAAATCTTCTGCCTCTTTCAAAGGCTTAGGATGGAGCAAAGAGAGGACAGCAGCGCCGCCCTGGTGGCTATAAAAATACATGCGGTTGGTATGAAACCGCAGTGTTGGCACAATTTTGTCCCTTAAAGCAGTTGGCTATGAAATAACTAAAACTGTAAAGGGATGAAATGACCACAGGCCTGTAGTAGTGACGTTTAGCAGAATAGTCCGTTAATTGGAGTGGGAACAAATTTAATAATACGGTGCAGATTAAAAAACAAACACAATGTTTTGTTACTGCACCACCCAGCAACACAGCAGTTGTGTTCAATTTCCTGAAAACTCTTAATAATCAGTGAGATTATGTATGAAATAAATGGAATAACTAATATATTTAGACTAAATTTAAATATACATGCAGGATATATCGGTGGCTGAGCAAACCGTCGTGAGCATTTTTGTTTGATTACATAAATCAAACAATTACTCTAATTTTGTTTTCCATTTCCTAAAGTATTTATCACCCTCATTTTCACCTCCAAAATATTTTTTTTAAGTATAAATACTATCACCTTTAAATAAAGAAGGTATCTGTGAAGGTTGAAGCCAATTCACCGTTGAATTGTAATTAATGCTGTTTTCATCAAACTCCGCAAAGAATCGTGATATTAATGTTGATGGAGAAATTTAGTTTGCTTTTTAATTTTTTGATTCTCCATAATTGAGCAGCTGCTGTTTTGTTTTTGACCTCCTGGTTGAGTGGATCATTTGCTTTTATGCTAACTTTAGCTGAATAAGTATTCCTGGAAAATTCCCTGCTTCTCATGATTTTCTTCACTGGAGTCCCAAATATTTAAAAAGGGCCTACAGCTGTATTGTAGGCTTTATTTTTGTTAATCATGATGCACTGTCATTTAGGATCCTCTTAATTCTGGGGACGATGTTGTTGAACAGGACATCCTGGATCTTTTTGACACGGACAATGTGATCGTTTGTCAGTATGACAAAGTAAGAACGTCCGTTCCCTCATTCTGAACAACCGACTCTAAACAAAGTCCAGCACTGGACATTAAATATTGCAATATTTGTTCATGTTGCAGATTCACCGCAGTAAAAATCGCTGGAAGTTTCACCTGAAGGATGGAGTGATGAGTTACGGAGGCAGGGACTACGTGTTTTCTAAAGCTATAGGGGAAGCGGAGTGGTGAGCGGATCGTTTCATAAAGGAAAACCATGAATAAAAATGAAGTGTGGAAATTCAGTTAACAGTCACATTAAGCCGTTTCTGTTTCAAATCACTGTTAGTTCTTGTCATTATTTATCAAACCAAGGCTGAAAGTGGGAACTTTGAAGTTTCCTTTAGTTTATTTTGCTCCAGTTTACTGAGAGAAATGTAAGGGATTTATGTTATGTTTGAGAGAATTTTATTAAACGAAGACCCTTTCTCTTCTGCTTTGTTTTTGGGGGTTTCTTTTGGTATGTTTTTTTCCCCACCAAATGTCTAAGAAATTCCACCTGTTGCAGAGTGTTTTCGGTAGCCAAGTGTGAAACTGTGGAAAGGAAGATCCAAGAAGAGATTTGATAAATACAAAAAGTAAATGACCACAATTTTATTTAAATAAAACAGACATTTCAGTATAAAGTTTGACTTTTCATATGTTACTACAGTCTTCAAACACTCCTGTCAAAATGTCTCCTGAACCCAAAAGGTGGCGCTAAAAGTCAACTTTGAGTAGAACCATTTAAAAAGACATTTAAACCTTTTTATTATATACAAATGGAAAAGTCTCGATTTAATAAAGATATTTCTGAAATCATTAATGGATTCATGGTGGATCTCAAGTGTGTACACCCCTATGAAAATGCTAGGAGTTTGAAAAACAAAATGAGGAATCCTTTTAAAATTGTTCCCAACTTTTAATGTGGATGTGAAGATTCTGTGCAATTCCACTGGAAAAATGTTAGGGGAAAATGTAAAAAAATTGACTTTCTTAGGTTTGCAGACCTAGAAATACTTCTTGAAGAACATTTGAATTATTTTCAGTGTGTGCTTTTTCATCTGTCAAAATGTTGGTTTTTGGTTCTGGACTCTGACTGGACCGTTAGGAACAAAACTTCCTTACAGCAAAGCAGCTTTTTATTTTTGGTATGCAGTATGTTTGGACAGAATCAACTTTTTAGCAGAAACTAAGATTTTAGGTCAAAACTGCCTGGTATTTGATACCTTTTACAATTTGGTCTACTGCGACCATGAACGGCAATCCCACAGCATGATGTCGCCACCACTATGTTTCACTGTGTGTGAGCTGCTTTGTGTTCTGAGCTGCATCTGTGGCACCATGCTCAAAAAGTATGGAGAGTGAAGACTGCCCAGTTTCAATAAATAAATAATTTATGAAATAAAGATTTTAAATGATATAAAATTTTTAGTTTTGGAAATACAGAAATAATTAAAATATATTTTTGAAATTTAAAATTCATGATGTGGTTCAGCACAGGAACATAAAGTTGTCAAAAATAATAGAATGAATTCAATACATTTCATTGAGGCACATATAAATACATTTATTTCTGTTTATCTCCAGTTTTAATAAATTAATGACATTTAAATATTTCATGTTATTTACATGAAATGTTATTTAATTCTTCACTCTCCTTGCAAAAGCCCAGGCTTTGTTTCATCTGAGCGATTCACATTCAGACAGTTTGAGTCTTACGCAGACTCATTTATGGAAAAGTCTCATTTTGTTCTGTGTGTCCCTCTGTGCATAGATATCTAATCTATATTTCAGAATTTGGTAATCCAAAACTGCAGACTCTGGTCAGATGCAAGTTTTTCAATAAAAGCTAGTTTAGTTTGTTTTTTCTTCTTTTAAGCAGCTCAGTGGGATAATCATTAACTGGGGTCTATCTGCATTATTGCAACCGTCGCCGATACCATTGCATATTCCGTGTTTTCCTGTTATCATGCAGCTCTAAATTGAATCAAGATTCTTCATCTAAGTATTATCTCACAGGTGTGCACAGTTATGCAAGTGGGTAATTGTAGAATTGCGCCTCAGTTTCCTCTAAACAAATCTGTGTTGTAGAAAATGTTTCACATTTAGGATGGAAAAAGGTTTGAAATAAATCATGGATCTAATTTATGTACTTCACAAAAAGCTACCATTTTAACAGGGATGGGTAAACCTTTTAGAACCACTTTAAATATCTCATTGAGCAATAGTTTAGAGTACAACCAAACAGTGATGCTTTACATTTCTTCAACAAGCTCATTTTTTCTTCTTCTCTGCCTATCTGCTTCTTTTTACAATACCTGTGCAGAAGAGAGGATGCACTTTCCTTACCTTCAAACCTCCTCAGTTTAAATGAACATTTTCTGTTTGCAAAATAAACCAGATGAGATTCTATCAGATATTTGCAATGCGTGATGCCAGCAGTCTCTCCACCTTCACCTTAATTCTCAAACGCGGCATCTTCAGCGAGCAGATGTTGCCTCTGAGTTCCCAGCCCACACGCTGACAATCATGTCGCTCCCTTGCTTAGAAAGCAGCCCTTCATCTTAATGTGATAGGCATAAAAGCTCAGCGAGTGAGGTTTTCTGTCGGCCACTTTGTTGATGCAGGTGTGCTGCGACGCCACAGTCTGTGATCTGTAGAAATCAGAGTTGGCATCGCAGCAGCCACAGCGGCTCAGCAGCCGGCACATGTCCCTCCTGAAGGCACGAGTGAAGATGGTGTACAGGAAGGGGTTGCAGAGGGAGTTGATGGGGTAAAAGAGAATCAGCAGGATTTTGGAGTGGGACACGGTTATGAGGGGCATGCGCAGCGCGGCCGAGATGGCAAAGAAGGAGATTGGCGCCATGCACATGAAGTCTGTGAATATGAGCACGGCCATGCGCTTGGCGATCTTGGTGTCGCCGTGGCGGGTGGCGTGCTCCGGGTTGTGGACGCTGAGATAGATGCATACATAGCAGAAGCAGACGACTAGGAACGCGACCACATTGAGGATGAGAACGGCCATGACATAAATCTGAGAGCCCATCATGTCGATGTCCATGGGCAGGCAGATGCTCACCTTGCTGTAGCTGCTCACTCCCACCAGAGGAAGCAGAGCCACGAGCAGGGAGAAGCCCCAGCCGGCCGCCATTATGGCCGCCACGTGGTGCAGTCGCAGCCTCCTGTTGACGTGCATGGCGTTGGTGATGGTGTGCCAGCGCTCCAGGCTGATGACCGTCAGTGTGTAGACTGACAACTCGCTGGCAAACACGGTAAGGAACCCGGCCGTGCTGCAGCCGGGCCCCGTCTGCCAGCTGGTGGCGTGGTTGTAGTACTCGTGGCGGGAGTTGAAGTCCATGAAGGCAATCAGCATCAGGTAGAGCCCCATGCACAGGTCGGCAAAGGCCAGGTTGCACATGAGGAATCTTGAGATGGTCAGCTTGTGGCGACTGATGAGCAGGATGACCAAGACGGCCAGGTTACCGGCCACAGCGAAGATCGTGATGAGCCAGGTGAGGCAGCGCAGGAAGGGGAAGCCCAGCAGGTCCTCACAGGGGTTGAACGCATCCGGCATCGGCGTGCACATTACGAACGGCCTGCTATGGCAACCAAACTCTAGGTCCGGGTATTGGAAGCTTATGTCGAAGACGAGATTCATGCCGTCATCAGTGGGCTCCCTGAAGAACGAAGAAACAATGTTATCATTAAAGGTTGTTTGTGCCTCACTGGTGAAATGTATCATCTGAAGCATTAAGAAGATAATCTCATCTGATTTAGAGAAACAAAATAGATGCTGATTGTCAGCAGTTCACTTCCCACACATAATGAAACAATATGTTATCCAACTCACAGCTCTTCATAACAAAATTATAACATAAAAAAAAATACAAATGCCTTCTGTTAATGCAAACATTAATCAAAACCAGAATCATAAGTGCAGCTGGTGCGTTTTATTAGAGCCGTCACAGTTCATGGATGTTGTTGTTAAAGGCTGAGATCCGTTCGCACATTTTTAAGGGTAGATGGTGACTTGCAAAAGTAATAATGCCCATTAAACTTTTTTATATTGAAACTTCAGTAGATATTATTGGTAAACGGTGTGATAGTCCAACTCGAGGAGAAAAGCTCAGGCTTTTACAAAACAGCTGTCTGTACACCAAGATTAAATTATACACAAGTAGACTTAAAGATGGCGGAGAGGATGATTTCTAATGTTGATCCAGGTTGTAACTTACATTTCGGAGTTGCTGAGATCACACAACTTTGTAAAGTTCCTTGAGGCACTTTCCCTTGAAAGAAAGGAGAAAAAAAAGAGCAGAAAACTTTAATTTGCAAGAATTGTCAATAAAGCTGACTGCTAATTACCGTCCGACTGATGATCTGTATTCAGCAACACGGCCTGGTTCTCTTATGCAGATATATACGTATTTTTTTTCTCCGAAGAGTTTTTGTGGCGCTAGTGGCTCGTATTTTTTTCAACAGTAGGCAGACAGGAAGGGGGGTGAGGAGAGGAGGGAGGATATGCGGCAAAGGTCGTCGGGACCGGGAGTCGAACCCGTGACGTCCGCGTCGAGGACTAAGGCCTCCAAACGTGGGGCGTGCTAACCCCTTGCACCACCACAGCACGCCCCCTCTTATGCAGATATAAATGGATTTGTCACATCGCTGGGAGTGCTGGTCGCTTACCTTTGTTTCCTGCGCCACGTGTGGAAAGCACAGCAGTGGCTCGGGTAAGTGAGCTCGGCCTCCAGCAGCTCGGCAAGGCCGTCTAATGGCGGGAGGCTCTTCAGGGAGAACACAGAGGTGGCTTTCAGAGATAGCACTTGACTCAGGCCTTTACTCGGCAGGGAACTGAGAGCCGTGGACGAAACATCCCTGAAACACAGAACACGACCGAGAGGGTTGGACAAAATGACAACGATGGGAATTTATTTCAATAAAATGCTGCCGCCTATCTTTGGATTAACCTTGATCTCTGCGTGTTTTTCATTTTCAATTTGAGCTCAGCAGTTTTGCAAAGCCAGTCTATCAGCAAGGGAAGTTAACTAATATACTTTTAATATACTATACGTTTCTTTGCACAGATGTTACGTTTCTGTGCAAAGAAACGTAACATCGGGGTTCTTCTTTGCTTCTCTATTTGACTGCATTCATTTTAAACTTATTAAAATAAACCAACAGAGGCAAAGATATTTAGTAATTCTGAAACAATCAAGAGAAATAAGTTGGATATTCCACTCAAAGTTGGACCAATTTTCTCTACTAAATAAATCGTATCAAATTAGGGAATAATTTTTAAAATTTCTGGCATGTGAGATTTAACGTTGTAAACTGAAGATTAATTTATTTTCAGTGATCTTACATCTTTACCAGGGATGTTTAAGTCTGGAGAACTGTGCTTATCTAGCCATGGTGTAAGAAAAGCAATATGAATCTAATCTAATGAATTTTATCTTTATGCCCTTTGAAATTAAAAGTTCGTAATGAATGTTGTGATCACTTTCTCAGCTGAAAATGGTGCATCAGATGCACTCGGTGAATATATGCTACTGGATTCTAAAATGGCTTCTGTGATTATGAGCAAATTTATAAAACGTTCAAATACGTGTAGATGAACGCATTTGTGCAAAAATCTGTTGAAACATCCCTTAACACCATATATTGGTGAAAATATATAAATTACAGGAACACTTACAGATAGCTTGGACCTGTGGCTCCTTCAAAAGCCTCTTCCTGAATATGACGCAGGTTCCTGTTGTCCCTCAATATTCTACAAAACACATGAAGAAGAATGCAACACAAGTAACCTCAAACCCAAGCTGCAGTTTTCTGCTTCACACACATTTTGAACGGAAACTTGAGATGACATAATAATGACCAACGCTGCCCCCAGTGTATTTATTCATCTCCTTATTGTTCTCTGGAGCCAGCACTGAGGAGGATGGGTCTTATTTTTAGACTGCAGGGTGTCTGTATGGATCTCGTCTTCATTGACGTTCAACATTATGGAACAAGGCAAGAAAACAACGAGGCGTCCAATCTTTGTTTAGTCTTACATAAGGGTTGTTTACTGGTACGATTAGTAATTTATGATTGGAGTAGGAAATCCTTTGCACTTAGCTGCGACAGGCTGCTTTGCTGCAGCATATTGCATTAGCATGAGGCAAATTTCTAAATAATCCAAACTGCTTACAGATTGTTGAGCTTGGTCCCGTTGAACGCATGAGATTTTATTTCCTTGAAGCCGTTCCTAACCAGGTTCCTGTTGAGGACACACTTATTAATTCTACTTCTTCGCCAGTGGCACATATTGCCAAGGTCAGCGAGCCGAACATTTAAATATGCAAACATGCATCAACAAAACAAATAGTGACAAATTGCTGCTTTTAGCTCAGATAATGAAGCAACAAAGAGAATAAGGCCTCTGCACTCACATGTCGACATATTCCTTTGTGATGCCCTGGAAGGAATTGGCAGGAATGATGTCGATCCTCATGTTGTCTGCCATTTCTCTGCAGGCGGGGGAGATAACGCTCATTTAGGCTGCTTGGCTCCATTCTCGGTTAGACTAAATTATGCATATTTATACAAATAAGGGCTGTTTGAACTGTGTCACAGTGAGACAGAGTACCAGTCAGGGTTGATAGCAGTGTGACATTGACAGAATAAAAGTAAAACTGAGCTCAGAGGCAATGGCTCTTGTCCAAAAATGTGACCTAAGGAAAAGGCATTTTAAGACTTGCAAATGTACGTTAAGCTGGGGCAGAGAAGCTCCGATTTGAAATGAAAATACTCACAGGATGATATCTGATGCCAGGGTGGATATGGTTGTCAAGTCTGGGAAGTGTGTTAGGCCTGTGTTTGAGATGCTCCTGCATTGACAAGTGGCAGATACAGGCGACCATGAATAGATAAGAAGACATATAAAAATGATGCAAAGCTTCTTGTAACTTTCTGCAAACTATGTATTTAGCTACAGGAGGAAAATGTCAGACACTTTCCTCCAGACCAGACGAACCAAAAATTAGGTACAAGAATTATTGAGAAAATTGAATCAAAAGATTCATTAATGTTATTTATATAATCAGGTTATTGCAGCATCTGTAATGGGAAAGGTGGAAAATACTCTATTTTCTGTTTTTTAAGATCTCATTTGATTACATCAGAAAAACCTGGTATGTTCACATTTTTAGGGCCACATAATTGTAAAATAAGAGTTTTTTTCATTGGGTTCATCCTCTGTGGATCATTTGTAAATACATGTGAAATAAATGTGAAATTTATTCCAAGTCTCTTTTTGGAAGCTTTAACATGGCAAAAACTCAACATTTTACTGTTTCGGCTACTTTCTAGTGCAAATATCTATCACTTGAAATGAGACAAGACAAATTTAAAAGTAACTTTTCAGCAAGATATATAAGCTTATTTTAAGTAAATAATTCTGAAGTATAGATTTTAAAAAAGTACTAGTTCCACTGGCAAATATTTTTTTTAAAATTGTTGGTAAAACTAAGACTTTTTTTCGGAAATATTCAAGGATTATTTATGTAAGTAAGTAATATATCTTGCTGGAAAGTTACTTTTTGAGTTAGTGTCGTCTTTGTCTTATTTAAAGTGTACTAAGATATTTGCATGACAAACTAGACAAAAATACTTGGCAAATTTTGTATTGTTGCAGTGAAAACATCAGAATCCCAAAACTTATCGTCACGTCTTTATGCAAAACAAAGTTACTTACAAATATTCCAGCCTGGGCAGATCCGTGAAGGCTCCCCTTTCAATGACCCTCAGACTGTTGATATTCTGCACTGAGCTGCAGAAACAATAATTGGGAAACAAATCAGCAATTGCGATGTCTGACATGCAAAAGCGTTCACATTCACACAAAATATTTATGTATCAGCTGCACTGAAACTCAATGATTAAACACTCTGCCTTGTAACTGACAGAATAATCCAATGAAACATAAATGACATGCAAATGAATATTTCTTCAATCATGTTTGAAACTGATATGCAGGGAGTGGATGGGGGGTATTTCGTATAAGGTAAAAATGTTGCTTAGCTTACATCTGCACCAGACTGTGGAGGGAGAAAAATGCGTGCTTCTGAATATGTGTGATGCAGTCACTCTGGGAGATCTCTCTGCAAAACAACAAAAAAGAATGAGTCTCTTTCAGTCATTAGTTAAGAACATACACTGGAATTATCTCACATGAAGCTGGTAAATAAAACATCTTTTTTTCCCCTTCTGTGTTAGGTTTGATTTGGAATGCTTAACTTTTAATGCATTCAGAGTAAAAATAGGACGGGGATGATTGATACACCAATGCAAACCATCAGGGAAATTTCCAAAAACAAAATCCCACCACCAATTCACGTTTTCTAGGCCACTAGCACTCACATGCCAGGAACTCATGTGTGGAAAAGCTCCAAACATACATCACTGATGCTTTTGGGTCAACAAGAGTAGGTGAAGATGTTGGAAAAGTAGGACTAAACAAAGACACGGAGACAAAGTTACCAAGACCTTTTTTTTTTTTGTATTCGTCCTTGATTACTTTGTTGTGTGATGGCTGACTTCGTAAAACGTTCTCCATCTTCTGCCTGCAATCATCATTTTCGACTGTCGCTCAGCTGTAATCAGCCGATACCTTTTGCACGTCTAACTTCGACGTCCTTCTATCTTCAACCGAGAAACAATTAAAGTACTCCATCTGTACCGCGGATCCTCGTTCCCTTCATCCCGTCTCTTAATTGCTTCACATATAGTGTCATAATTACTGCTTAGAGGTCATAAAAAGCTTCCTCACATGATCGCCTAAATGAAGTGCTGCTGTGATTTCAAGCATGCATCACCATTGACAAAAGCACACTGTCATGTCATTCTACCGTTACAGACTTAATGACGAGGAGGAAATGAAGGATTGCAGCTGTAAAACTGCCATTTCATTTAGGTTTAAAGCTACTTGGACAGTTAGGACCTCTTTTATATTAAAACAGACTAAATTTGTGCTCCATTTAGCAGATCAGACTAAAGTACAATAAGTATCTTAGACTGATAAGGCGTGTCCCTGAGGAACAGAGCAAAGTCAAACATGCTCAGCACAGCATGAAAAAGTCACATAGTCACATGCAAAAAATTTTGATAATTAAAAAAAGGAAACATGGACGATTAGAGCCCAGGTGTCTCCTCTCAGAGTTTAGTTCAAGTGGGCATTTTGCATAAGTAACCACAGGATTCCAACTTGCCCCCTCTTTCTGTGCGCCGTTTCCCTAGTTTCACTACATTTCAGGGTTTTCTCACCTGATTTGATCGCGGTCCCCTGCAGCACTTCTGTGTGATTAATACGACAAAGTGATAACATAACACTTGGGTTTGTTCTTTTAAGTCATTTCTTGGCGGATTTGCTGCTGTGCCGAGGATAATTATGCTGCCGAGACATCCACCGCTGAGCTCCAGGGGATTTTACAACCCACGGGCTCCATTAAAGTCACCCCTTCCATATAAAGGGAGGATTTTTTTTGCTCTATGTGTAAGAGAGTTGAGATGTTTGAACTTGACAGTTGGGCGGTAGTACATGAATGATACACTGTTCAGGAGTCAGTTGGTGGTCCTAATCTTCTCTAACATCGCCATGAAAGTCTTGCATTAGGTCAGTTTCTGTCGATGATTAATGGCCAGTGGTCTAACATTGCAATACAGATCAATTTCAACCGCAAGCAATTGCTTTTAAAGAAACATGCTTGTTAAAACAATGTTGACAAGAAGAGGAGCCGAAGAAACATTTAACTCATGTTTCATCATCGAGCAATGATGAAAATTATTTGTGTTTTAGAATCAAAAGGAAATATATAAATCGATGAGAGTCCAGGGAGAAGAATGACTCACAACACTTTGAATGTATTTTGAGTTTATTACAACTAAGACAGTTTTAAATTTTATGTTTTAACTTTAAATCTGATTCAGATCCTTGGAACACATGATCCATAACAGATGTTCCTAATTTGAATCTGAGGGCTTTTTTTTAAGTTTACATCCACTCATCATGACCAGGATAATAATAATCCTGTCAGGCTGATGAATAATGATCCATCTGACTTATGCTTGTTTCAAGAATAAATCAGATGGATCAGACAACAATGTATGATCTATTTAATGCAAGTAACACATGGTGCATGCAAAATGACAATAAAGTCAGTCTAAGTCTAAGTCTAAGTCACAATTTCTTAAAACAGAATCAAATTCAAAGTTTGGAATCCATTTAAAAGGATTTTTGACTTGCATAGGCTTAGCTGTTAACCATAGTCAACAAATTTTTAACAGGGTTGAGGTAAAGCCTTTCTAAAAGATTAATCTTAGCTTATTTTGTCTTTTCGAAAAATCAGATTTGATGGATTTCGGGTAATTTTTCTTTTAAAATAAGCAACTTTGCCCAAGTTTCAACCAGCCACTTGTTGTGGTTGGGAAGCAGAGATAAATTTAGAGCTGGTTTAATTATTCCATCTTCTGCAATCACAAGATCTCTGATCAGATATATACTGTACATCTTTAGCTCATCTGACAGTGAATGTTTTTCTGCAGAAGATATTTCACTTTCAAACTTTATATATAACGCCTTCCAACAATGCCTCGTTTTGTTTTACAAAGTAAGAACAAATACAAAACACAATAAAAAGGAAGCAGTGCAAAGTAAAAGCAAAAAAAATACAACTATGTTAAAAAAGTAAAGAATACTAAAAGTCAAACATTAAAAACCTGTTTAAATAAATGGGTCTTGAGTTAATATATTTTGAACAAGGTCAGAGACGACGTGCTAATCATAGAGAAGACTATTTTTTCAAAGCTGTTGGACCAGAAACAGAAAACGACAAATTGAGGGAGACTACAAAGCTCTGCTGGGCTGGTGGGTTTTCAAAAGTTGTGAAGGTTATGAACTTTGCCTCTCTGGTAACACAGACTGGTGCTTCAATAACTTCATGATCGATAGAGCTTTGTTGGTTCCTGGATTTTCCTGTTCATCCTAACCAATTTTCTTTCATTGTTGCTGACAACTTGGTTCAGATGGCTGGTTGGATGTTCTAACAACCATCTAAAATTAAAACTGGCTTTGGAATAAATTAAACGAGGAAACCTACTTTAGGTTTCTAGAATGTTTATGCACTATGCTTAATACCTGGATCTGAGCTTGAGAACTTAGAAAAAATCTATCAAATGTGACAAAAAAGTCTTCAGATACCCAGTCCAGAAGCTTGTTGATAACTACAAAAAGTGTGTGGTTGACCAATAACAAAGTAGAAGTGGGCGTGTATGAATATACTGGAACCTGGATCTGTAGTATTACATCTGATGAATAGGTTTAGTGGCTAAGATACTGTTAATGATAACGAAACGGTAAGAAAATGTTTATTCCAACTTATATTAACATCGCAAAGTTTAGCATTAGTATCACAATTAAATATTTTCTTGAGATCACGCAACGCTAGTGAGTACTCACAAAGATTTAGCACAAATATTAAAATTGCTGTACGTTAGAATGTTAAAAACTGAATTTATCGTCAATAAGCAGGAAAACAGAGTGAATTTAAAGAATTAGAAGCATATTGTGTTGTGTCTTATAAAATAAATCATTGGTCTCATAATGCCTTACATTGCCAGAAAGATATTAAATACTGACGTCCCACACGGAAAAGGGCCAGTGGTGATGTATTTTCAGGTTAGTAGGCTTTTTATTTACATAAATTTCATTCAACATTAGTCAAAATGTTAAATACATTTTCAGTTAAGGTCACTGTGCAAGTCTGGCAACATGTATTTACTAGCACTACTTTGCGAAATGAGTAATTACACTGATTAAAACGTTTTATTTTCTTATGCATACTGTTATGTTTAAAAGAAAATGAGTCTCTCTAACCCCCCTAATTGAATTTAATATAAATCCACCACTTTAAATTTCCTTTTATATGTAAAGGAGAAAGCCACTTACATTATGGTAATGTTGATCAGCTCCTTGAAGGCATGAGTGGGAACTTGTTTCAAGGGCAGCTGGGTGAGCCTTCTGTAAGATTCATGAGGAAAGCAGTTAAATCCACAGCTATACTGCGACATATAAAAAAAAATAAAATGGAAAATAGGCAGCAAAAATGTCTCTTTAAGTTGTCTCTCAGGATTACTCTACATTTATCATATAAAACTGTGCTAAGAGGAAGTTTACAGTGACAGTAAAATAAAATAAAAAAAAGTTAAGTTGAAGAGGGACTGAACGCAGCGGAGAGTAAAAAGTTTATAGGATGGCATAAGCTGAAAGAAAAGACTCCTCTCTGTGACTTGTACCTGTTGAAAGCCAGAGACAAGCTGGGTTACTTACAGTCGCAGCACAGATGTTGCTGCGGTCCTGGAGGCCAGCTGAGTGTCTCTGCTGCACTGAAACGTGTCGGCGCTACAGCGGCAGATGGCCGGACAGGTATAAGCCCAGCAGGAGCGCAGCTTCAGGACAGCGGACAGCGCGACTAGGAGCCAGACTGCCCGGGGAGCCATGCCTGACACCGGGCCAGTGCTCACTACTGGATGAAAACTAGAAAAAGAATATTAACACACAAATGAAAAAAAAAAAAACTATATTAAAAAAACCCCCTGCGCAATCTTTTTGAAGTTGATGATAAAACAACCCTCAGGGTGGCTTTATCTTACCAGGCCAGAGGTACAAGGCTAAATAGTCTCTCTCCTTTACTCAGTTTTTTTTTCTTTCTCCTTGAGCTCTTGGATCAGATGCAGGGACTGTTGTAATTGTGAGGTTGCTCACCCTGTGAAAGTCTGATCTGAGTGAAAACCCCAACCTCTTTTTTTCTTTTTTTTTGACTGCAGAGCAGAACCTGCATGACGTTTGGTGGGTGGTGAGCATGAAAGCTGATTGTAGGAGATTTGATGAAGTCACTTTGGTGTAACTACAGGAGGAATGCAACTTTATGCTCTTTACAGCCTTCAGTGCCTATTATGGTTAGTATTTGTAAAATGGGCTTAATTCTGGCTGGATGTCTGTCCTCTCTTCTTATCAGACATTTTTAAATCAATTGGCTTTCTGGAAAACAACAACCAACTAAGCATAGTTCATGCATTTTCTGTGGGATTGAGATATCCAGAAGCTTATTGTTATCTAGCTTTATCCATTCTAAATCCATTAATAATGTCTATCTCAAGGGTATCTTTTTGGGGAACCCAAGTGAGTTTCCATTGTAACCGATTGACTTCAAATGCCACTTTTAGATATGAAGGAAATGGTCAAAAATCAACACTTTTAAGCTCTGCTAAAAATTGCGAATGCCATCCTCTACCTTGCTTGGCAACTGGCACAATGCTATTGATTTTGAAAGTCTCAAATTGGCGTCTCCCAACAAAAGTTTTCTTTTTTCTTTAAGTCAAACAGCTCAGTCTTTGTCTTATAAAACTATACGCTGTTACTTTCTTTTTCAGCAGGCTCCAAGTCTCAGATATAGATTTTATTCTGCAGCGGACAGTGACGCTTGTGTTCCAGAAACTTCTTGGTTAAGATAAATTTGGTGGTTCCGGGGCTATTCTTGAAAATCCTATGTCATTTTCTTTCATCTTATTGTGACAGTTTCGATCAAATAAATTAAAACTGGCAAACAAATGAATGCCCAAACTGTACAATAATTCAATCAAATAAAAAATATTTGATTGATCCCAAATGGATATTAAATAATTCCAAACATACATAAAAACAAATTTTAAAACTGATTAATCAGATTAGCACTCAGCGTACTGCAATGATCTCACTAAATTTCTGAAGCCAACCCTATTAAAATATGGGTTTATGAGCCAAAGTGTAGATAAAGTTTTTGACATCACTTCAAGTGAACTCTGGAAAAAGACAGCTAATATAGTGTGTTGGGTTTTTGGCTTTGAAAATCAAATTTTAATCCTGTTTTTAAGCAGTAAATAAATCAAGACCCACTTTTACTCATTTACTTTTACAACCTCTTTCATCGCTAGGGACAACCCAAGCCACATGTTGCAGGTTTGTGTCAGATGAAGAGTTTTGTGTCACCAGCGTAGTTAGTTCAATCTGCTGTGCTGCCAGCGACCCTGAACCCATTTTATGCTGTCTTGTCCTGCCCCATAATGCCACTTTGACCCGTGTAACCAAGGCAGCAACATCACCGTCTTCTTCTCACTGCAGCAGTACCCATCCCACACACACACACACATAAACTCCCAATTCTTTGAAGAGGTTACTGCCCGGTACTGTTGAGCAAGACTCTTGCATATTCCCTGCAAGATTTACGGCAAAGCACACTCACCGAGAGGCTCCAGTGTGTTTAACCCTGTAGAGAAAAGAAGCCGTGACAGAGGGAGGCTAATTTATGCATGTGGACTTCAATCTGCCCACATCTTCCTGCTAACCGCCACGCTGTGCTTCACTTCGCACCAAGAAGGTCATGCACAGCAGGAAGAGAGAAAAGCAAGATGATTCAATTCAGAAAATCAAAGCTACATCACCTCTCAATGCCACGCTTGCTTGGGAGACAACAGAAATAAAGATGTTATGCTTATTGTAACAGATGCTCCGGTTCAGTTGTTATACTGATGCTGCCTTTAGGAGCTCTTAACATTGGATTTATGAAAGTAGATTTATTTTTGACAATTTGGCCACAAATATTGCTCGCAAATTCTTACCTCTTAGTGCAGCTCCTAACTAAAATATCATTTTGAATCAATTGCAGATTAAATAACTATCAAATGAAAACAGGGTTTTGAGATGTTATTAAATAAGTTCTCTTAGGGCAATGCTTTAATAATCTTTTAAAGGTGACAAACCTTTTGAGAAAGGTGTTCTCAAGTGTTTGAACTCCCTTTTCCAAGACAGAGCAGAGGAGGTTGATGTCTCTATTTCCTATAATTTACTTCATGTTGGAGCTTTTTCTGTCTCTTCGTGGTTATCAGATGACTTTTTTCATAAATCTTTGAGTCGCTTTGCTAGTCTGTATTTGGTGGAACTGGTGAGGAACACGTTGTACACATTTCATGTCTTCGGCCTGCCAAAGCCCCACAGGCTCAGATGGTGTCCTCATCTGTAAGAAGACAAACAACAATTCATCTGCAGAGGACCGAGGTCATGTCTACACTTTGCAGCATCATACAGAATCTTAGATCATGTTCACTCTTTGGAAGACGCTGTGTCTTGCATAAGTACTTATAACTTTTGAACTTGCGCATCACAAAGCTTAGTGTACTTTATTTGCCATTTGTCTCAGTCCAACTCAAAGCAGTGCATGACTGTGAAACAGGGATGGAGTCCAAGGCCGAAGACGAATGTTTAACTTCGGCAAATATTTAAGAACATTACATTTTGTACACCACAAAAGGCAAACAATTATGGAAAAAGTTAATTACTCAGCCAAAACTAATTCTTAGTAAACTAATGATGGTCGTGATGAGCTAATATTTAAGTTATTAAAAGCAGCCACACATCGATACACCTTCTTTATGCTGAATTAATCAACTAACATTGCACAATAGTTGTATGATAAATAATAAAAAAAACAGTGCTATCAGGCTAATAAAAAAATTGTCATATTCTAAAAAAAAAAATGTTTTCATATTATCATCTGATCCTGAATAAAAGCAATTAATCAAAGTATCAGATATTAAACAGCTTAATATTTATAAAAACACATAACCTGGACGTATCAATAAGTTATTAGGCATTTTAGTTTTATTATTAGTCCATGACGGTTCGCAAATTGCCTGTCATGGGGAATCCAATGGAATCCATCGGACTTACAAAAATTAGGTACCAGAAATGACGCAGGGACAACAGATTGCAGGAGTCAAGAGGGAATATTTTCTCTAGCACAGATTATGACCATAAAACATAGAAGGCAGGACTGAATTTATGTTTTTGGCTTGATGAAATGAGCCTTGCTTTTCCTCCTCACCGGCTGTTGGTTCAGTGCATTTTAAACGCAGAGCAGCGATGCTGACTGCGGTTTAATTTAAAATGTTGCAGGGGTGGCTAAGACACTGTTGCACCTGCGTTACTGTGTGTTTTTAGCATTTACGTTTTGATATTATTTAGATTTTTTAGGGTTGAAACTGGGTGTTGTTCATATTTTTGGCATTGCTGCTTACTCTTCCTTTGTAGCCTAGTAAAACTATTCGTCGCCCCGCTCACTTCGCATATCGTTAAGTCTGGCGGTGGACAAAATTTACTGTTGAATGTTTTATTCTTTTCCTTCTCTTAAAACTCATGTTTTTGAAAAGCATATTGAATAATTTTCTGTGTTTGCTCAGCAAAAGCTAGACCGCAACACATGTGGACATAGATACGCCATTTTAAATCAATGTTGTTGTGAACATTCGCAACACAATTTTGCGGTCGTTATTGTTTTGTTGTTTCTGAGATGTTGGGGTGCAGCTGATCTCTTAATGTTGCTTTTAATGGGGGCGGTGTGGTGGCACAGGGACGGGGCGTGGTCCACGTGTTGGGGACTTGGTCCTCGTGGCGGTGGTCGCAGGTTTGATTCCCAGCCTGGCGCCATTTGCCGCATGTCTCCCCCCTCTCTCGTTGCCCTGTTTCCTGTCGTCTACTTTCAGATGGGGGTCACTAGAGCCAACAAAACCTTTTTTTTTTTTTTTTTTTTTTTTAAATGTTGCTTTTAATTCACATTCATCTTGTTGTGTGTCTGTGGGTGAAGATAACAGAGCTACGTTTTTGCAATTTTGACAAAAACTATAGTCTCTAGCTAACCTCGACCCATTTGAGACCAAAGAGATCTAACAATCCAAAACAGAGATCAAGGCAGGGAAAAAAAACTGGTCGAAACCTGTCGGATCCTCCATCCCTGCTATGTAAAGTAGAAAAATGTTTTACAAGTAAAAATCTAAAAAATAAATAAATAAAAATATGGCTTTTTCTTTTCAGCTCCCTTGAATCACTAATGTGTAGAACCACCTTCCAGTTGTAGAGACAAGTTGACTGGGGATGTCTCTAATAGCTTTCTACCTCTAGAGAACTCAATTTTACCATATATTTTTTTACAAGAGAAGTTAAGCTCAATCTGATGATATGAGTGCTATCCAAGGCCAGTCCTTAAGAGTCTGTGTCCTGCATGTTTTAAAAGTTCAGTCTTATTCATGCAGAACAGCATGTTTTGATGGACGTCAGTTGGCCATCACTGATGAAGATGGAAACATCTGTGAACAAATAATATTTAAATCCTGACACAAATTCTTAATTTAATTTAGCCCTGGACTTTGACTTTGGCTTATTCAAAGTCCAGAATAAGCTGGACATAACATAAAGAAAGGACTTTTAAAACCTTCAAGGTGTAATAGCCATACATGCATCCAGCTGTTCTAAAGTTCATCCATATCCGGACGAAGCTGAGGCACTGCACACTGCAGAAGCCTTGGAAGTCCTCTACCTAACTCGACTCCTGGCTCTTTCCACAGAGCCAGTCAGCTGTTCCAGCTATTAAACCTTCACTTGGATCAGCCTTCAGACATGATTTTCAAATCTGAGTGAGAGCAGATTTTCAATTTTGTCTGGGCTGCATGAGGGAGTTAAATAAGACAATTTAGTCGTCTTCTTATTTCCATATGTTGTATGCTGTGATATTATTGTCTTGTCACTGTAATACTGTCATCAGTTGAAGTGATTTGCATCTAGAGCAGCGTTCATCTCTGCGCCTTAGGGGGCTGTAAGTTAAATCAATTTTAAGACTTTTGCAACCTCTACTAGGATTGCCCTGTATTTTCATCCATTCCTCTTCTGATCATATTTAAACTCAAATATACTTCATATGATGTGCACAGTTCCTTTCCACCGCAGAAAGCATGTGGTCTGATCTGACCAGAGCGCCTTCTTATATGTTTATTGAATATTGCTTGTGGCAAACAAGAAACAAGACTTCTTATGTTTTTTTTTCTTTCTCTTTTTTTTTCACTTCTTGCAACTCTTCCTTCAAGGCCAAGTGTGTGGAATTGAACTGTCAATACATTCTTCCTTCTGAGCTCTTGGTTGCTTCTATGAATAATGCTGTCTTTGCCCTACCTGTAGTTTATTTAGCGCTATGCTGAACCGTTCTCTGTGGGATAGTCAAAGCCTGGGATGCTGTTTTATAACCCAACTTTGCACCACTGTGTTTTCCTCACAACACGTGACTATAGCCAGTGAACAACTAATTAAAGGTCTCCAAATAAAATTCAAATTAGAAATTACTTTAATAATATTAAATGTTAGCCTTACTTTTCTTAACTGATGATGTTTTATACATGGATTTTTGTAACTGAAATACAACAATAGGGAAAAATACATTATTGTTTAATACACTCATCTTAATGTTACACTCAAAAAGTTTAGTACACTGATCAAAAATCTGTACACTGATCTACATTTAATCTACCAAGGAAAAAACACATCATGCCAAAGTATCTTCCAAGCGCATAAATACTTACAAAGGCGAAAGTTTTCCAAGATACAAAGCGTATAAAGCTCTTTCAGAGTGTTCACAAGCCATTTATGTCAAAGACTGTTTGATGCAAAGAGCGCTTACTCCGTCATGTTTCGGCAAACGCAACATGACAACAATTGTTAATAACACAGATGTCACATTCTGATCAAATTTCAAACCCCAAAATTGCATCCATGAATTTAGTAATACAATTTGCTAACTATGAACTTAACTACCAGCTTATTGATGTAACTTATTTCCACTTTAAAGTAATTTACACTATTTGACTGAACGACATCTATGGGTATCAACCTAAAAGCGATTGGATAAAAAATACACTCAACACTTTTCACATTTTAACTTGTAAAACAGTATTTTACTTTCACTTCGCAATTTTAAGCTGGTTTATTTATTCATTTATTGTGCTAGTGTGAGCTGACAAAATGTGGAAAAACTTTGGAAGGCTCCATAGACTAAAGCAAATACTAGGTTATATTTTAGTTTTTTTCTTTTAGGTAGACAGGATGTTAAAAACAAAGAAACAAAACAAAAAACAAACAAAAAAATTCCATGAAGCTGGTTGTGAGCAGCCAAAAGTCAAACATGGTGACATCCACAATGCATTTGTCAAGTTAAAAATGAAATGGACTAATTCAGAGCTGCATGCATGTGACATGACATGCAATAGGTGTGATTGCGAACCTGCTTTTGTTACTATTGTTGGAGGCTTCATTTTAAGTGAACAGGCTCTTCTTACCTCTGGGTGGAAGGCTGTTGACCTGTCAGCTTCCTGCTGGTTATCAGAGCACAAAAGCAGCGAGCGAGAACACAACATAACACAAAAAGTGATGCCACGCAAGAGGAGACAGTTCAGCAGCACCAGCCTGCATTAAACCAGACGAGACAATTTCAAAAATAGACCAGAAGCAAAGTACACAACACAGAAATAGCACAATCAGTGAAACACAGGGACAGAGTTACAGCAAAGCTGCAGTCATTAGAAGGAGCCATCAGTGTCAAACACTGTTTACTTGCTGTTTCCACACCAAAACTGACATTTCAGGGAGAAAGTTCAACAGAAAGCACACGTCAGTGTGGTGTGTGAGGTAATTGGCAGCAGGAGCACCGGGTGTGTTCTTCTGAGAGTCCCTTTTTGTCTTAGTCCTGACTCTCGTTGTAGCTTCGCAATGAGGAATAGCTTATTTCCAGCTCTGTCAGACTCAACAGAGCCAAAAACTAACAAGAGTTTCCTAAGCAGGGCATAAAACATCCAGGGCCACGACGCAGCTTCTCCTCGCCCCGTTCCTCTCAATGTCACCCTGCTGATATGCTCATGCTGCTGTGTGTTGCTGCAGTGCCTTCTTACCACACCAATGTTTTTTTTTCCTTTTTTACTGAAATAAAAACATTACTACAGGATTACTACCGTGATTGGATAAACCATTAAACATTTTTAATATGTTTTCCAGGTATTGCTGTGCCTGAAACAGGAATAATCATTTTGCTTCGAATCATTCAGAAGAAAATTTAATGAAGGTAGAAAAAAATGCAAATGCAAGGACTCTTAATATTATTACCACATTGCAACCACAAACTTCAATGTATGCTACTGGAAATTTGCTTATACAAAAAGCAGCACATAATTAGACACTAACACTTTGTAGAAATGCCTTTTACTGAAATTGCAGATGTAAGTCTTTTGAATGAATCTCCTGGCTTTGACTGGAATATTTTCCATTATTTTTCCCAAGCCAAGTTATATTGGATGAAGAACATCTACCAAAACCAGCTTAAAGTAATTTCTTGATTGGATTTTGACTGTGTATCTCTGCCTGTATGTTTAGGATTGGTGTCCAGTAAACCTCTGCCTCAGTCTCAAGTCCTTTGTGGACATGTACAGGTTTTCCTCCAGGGTTCTCCTGTATTTAGTTCCACCCATTTTTAAATCAACTCTGACCAGCATAGCATCAGTGAGCAGCAGAGTGAGATTGTTAGGAGCACAAAGAGGAGCGGAATCACTGAGACAGATGCCAGATTGTTTTGCGCTGGCATCTGTCAGAGCAAAGCAGATGCCAGTGTAAAAAAGTTTTTTAAAATACCTTCCATTCTTTCATTACTTCTCCTCTTACCATTTGGTTAGTCCTGGTAGGAGCCAGTTACCTCATTAATAGTCAGTATATATGGTCTGCTTCCTCTTTCCTCTTTAAAACGTCACGCAAGTCTCCATCACCATCTCTAATAGTAACAGTTTCTCCATCCATTATCAAGAATTAATCATCAAAGTAAAGGCGGTTGAAGAAAAACATGTATTTTTTTGTTCTTCTTCTCCATGGACCTTACCAAGCTCTGCCCACAACCGACCTAGAAAATCCCACGTGGCCCCAAGTCTCACAAACAAAGCCTTGCGGCGCGTTGTTTCTATGTAAACATGGCGTCTTCCACTTCAACTGATTCTCTGCAGTGTATTTCTGACTCGATTAGTGCATCATTTCTACCGGATTTTCACAATATATCAGCTACTACAATGGACAGAGGAACTAAGACGTTCATGTCATCCTTTTTGGATGAGATCAAGGTGTTTGAGCCACGCGATGCCTCCAACATTGTGCACGTCACAGCAAAATGCTTTCGCTCGGTGAGGAAAACGGCAGATCCACACACCCTCTACATCAATATAGCTGTGGACAAGATCACTGATGCCTATTGCTCTTGCAAGGCTGGATAAGTCGGGCATTCATCGTTTTGTAGGTTACTTTTGAAATCAGTCAGTGATTCCTGTAGTTTGTTGGTAAATGTTTGAGTGTGCTTAGGCCTGATACACTGTACTTGGTGCTAGAGTGGCTAACACGAGTAACAGTTTAGTCCAAAGCCTTTTCTGCTCAAATAAAATCTTTAGTGTATGTCAGATACAGTACACATTGCATATTGATCTGTTTAGCTAACGTAAGACTGTGTAACAGACAGGCTTCAAGGTATAGAAGTTGTATCAGTGCTGCCATTATGCTGTACTTAGCTAACGGGAAGCGTGTGTTAGTGAGACGGCCATCAGCCAATGAAAAGCGGCCCCTGTGGTAAGGTCCATTATGCACTACCTGGTCTTTGATGGTCTACCACAAAATGTTGACACGTAAAATGCCAATTAAATGCAAAATGCATATTTGCAATGTCTTGTATTTATATACAAGACATTGCAACATGTTAGAATTATTATGTTTTGTTATCTTTCTTACATTAGTAGTTTTATATCACTAGTTGTTTTATATTTTAAGGTTTAGTGTTCTCACCCCAGAGAGGAGGAACTTGTTAAACTGTGTAAGACATAACTAACCTTTCCTTGACCTCGAGCATGTTTTCACAGATGTTTCTTTAGGGGCCCTTCCTGACATACTCCTTAGTACCTCTAACTGTCTGTGTGTAGAATTTAGTTTCTGTTTCCCTTGCTTGTTATCAGGGTAGCCCCCTTCTTGTTAAGATCACTCTCCCACTTCCCATTCACTCCCTTTCTCTGTTAATAAAAAGAAAAATTCTGCAGCAGGATGGCAGAACGCAAGGAGATCGGCTTGTAGGAGCTGATCCTCTGTGCCTTCTCAATTCTTGCAAGAATTGAGACCCTAACGTCTGTGTTTCTTTTTATATAGGTTGAGAAAATACCTATCACAACATGTCTTGTATATGTTGCCTTAGGAATGCAACTTGCAACCCTAGCATTGCAAAGTTTTTCATTCAGAAGTTATTAAAGTGGACCTTTTATGCAAGATAGGGTGGGATGGGCTACACAAAACATGTACATTACAGTTTTTGCACAAAATCATCCTCACATAGTGAGATTTTAGTCTGCTCAGTTCTGCTTATTTTGAGCTTCTATCCAAATGAGCTGTTTTAGGGCATCTTGTCACTTTAAATCCAAATAAGTTGCTGCTGGCTATGCCCCCCCAACTCAACCTTTACACTTGCACTTGAAAATACCTGCAAGCAGATGTGCAATTATACAATTATACAGATGTGCATCTTTGACTCTGAATCAGATCCAGAAGCAGAAGTAGAACAACAAGAAAGCAGCCAGTTGTTTCTGGATGATAAGTGAACAACAAATGATTTATTTTTTCCAGCAGCCATTGAACAGCACATACAGCGATAAAGCTAGCTGACCAAATGTAAAAGGTTAGATTGCTAGGTGAGGGGTTGGGCTTGGCTGGGGTTGCTAGGTAACGGGGGTGTCCTCTCCCATTGTGACTTAATAATTGGGAGTTTTTTTTTTAAATGGCTTGTTTTCCAGACACCAAAAAACATTGACTTATTTCCATAAAATGGAAACAGTAGAAACTCAAATGGAGGTACAAAAACATGCAAAGAGTGAATTTTGGATAATAGATCCCCTTAGTTCTTTTTCTTTTTTTTTTTTTTTTAACTTTCGGGATCCTAAGAGAAGGCAATACACATGCCTTCATTTGATCAATTGGTCAACCGTTTGGATGAAGTATAAAGTGTAAGCCTGTGACATTTCTAATGAGCCAAGTGTCTGCATTAATCTCCCCAACCACTCAATACTCCCGCTGGTGACGAATTGATTGGATCTCAGTTGGGATTCCTCACACAGTCCACAGACACCGCTTCAGGTGACCAAATCTGACCAGGGACTGTTGTTGCATTTTTTCCCTTTTCTTTAAGTGTATCATACTCATCTTTCTGTGATGTTCACACTGGGAATTATAATTAAATCCAAAATGTTGCAAAATACTACACCCAAAAATGCAAACTGAAAATAATAATAAAAAAAAAAAAATCTGAGAAATAAATAAACAAACAAGCTCGATGGTTTCTACACTCAAATTTTAAATGAATCAAACATTCAGCACCTGCAAGTAATTTCAAAAACAATTTTGAGGAAAATGCCCATTTTGACTTGACTGCCATGGCAGCATATCAAAAATGCTTTTCAACTGTTCTAAAGAAGCATTAGACTCACATCGTAGTTTGCCAACAAGCATTTAGGCAAAGAACCAGCTCTTTGGTGAAATGAGCTGTGGAAAGATAAATCTAAAGATTTAGTGCCTGTGAAGACCAGCAACAACTTTATAGGAGAACAATTATGAACACAGACAAAGTTTCTCTTCTACTATTACGGTAACTTATTTAAAAAGTAAATAATTTATCTGCACACTAGAACATTGAGCTTTAAGTTAATCTTTCATGATCCTTGTTACATAGTTATCCATTGTTCCAGAAGACGAGTGATTATAATTCACAACAGAATAAAAATATTAATCTAAGCAGCAGCTGTTATTGTCCTACACGTTCTTCAATCCATTTTGCTTTGTCACATTTATGGATATTCTTTTTTTTTTTTTTTTTTTTCTTCTCCGAAGAGTTTTTGCGGCGCTAGTGGCTCGTATTTTTTTCCACAGTAGGCAGACAGGAAAGAGGGCGAGGAGAGGGGGGAAGACATGCGGTAAAGGTCGTCGGGACCGGGAGTCGAACCCGTGACGTCCGCGTCGAGGACTAGGGCCTCCAAACGTGGGGCGTGCTAACCCCCTGCGCCACCACAGCACGCCCCACATTTATGGGTATTCTGAAGGACAAACCATTATTTGGTAATGGTTATCTTGAATTTTCCAGTTGAAATGAAAGAAAAAAAAATGTTTGGGAAACTGTGATCTAATACGTTGGATCAGATTGTGGATGTAAGAGTTTCCTGTCAAAAGTCTCCTTATTTCTGTTGTTGTAGCTGTTGTTGTATAGTCTGTGATTTTTTTTCTAGTGAGTTTTAAAGACTTGTCTTATGCTGGCAATTTAGAAAACATTAACATACATACGCATAACTTAAAAAAATCAAGATTTTTTTCCACTTTCAACATGAGGTATGTAACAAAAGAGATACTGTACTGGCTGCTACATTTTCCTGACTGCTGTTTTGTGTCACCTGCTTTATCAGCATTGCTCAGACTGTGGTTTATCCCTTCCTTATGTAGGGAAACAGAATTTTATGTTTTAATTTTAAAGCAAAAAGCCAAAAATATGAATCTGCAGAAAACCTTTTTTTTTTTTTTTTTTTTTTGAGAGTTTACAGAAGACTTTAGTTGAGTGTCGTCATATCAGACATATTGTTAGAAACAAACTCACCGTCCAGCAGAACTCTTGGTAAAATAAAATATTGTCCAAAAAATGGACATTGGGTTATATGATGTCAAACCAAATGTTTCCTATTTAATCAGTTAGAATTACCAAAAGGAAATTTTGTTTAAAGTACAGTCACAGCATTGCCTCCATTTAACTCATGTTGTGAATTAAGTTGGGAAAGAGAAAACATCCACATCTTGACTCTGAAATTATTTAAAGACATAGCAATCTTATAGAGTTGAATTAATTGTCTAATTCTGGCTTTCAGCAAATAGAAATAGCTTTACTAATCCCAACGGACCTAAAACAACAAAAAAATTCTTTGTTTTAATGTCACTGACTGAGAAAAAAGGTGAATTATCTTTATGTTTAGTATATTTAATTCAATTCAGTTAAAAAAAAAACTTTATTGGTCCCCAAAGAGCATTTCAAATATTTAGAGGAACAGCTCAAACATATCCTCATTAGCCTTATCATAATTGACACCAAATGACAAAACATTACAACAACGGAGAGCAAATAATATTATGCAAGGGATAAAACAGTGATTAGTGAAAGCTGCAATGGGAATAAAAGAAATTGGTGGTTAAAAGAACTGAAATAACCTTATTCAGTGTTTTGGGCTGGAAAACATGAAAAATCAAGGCCTGACACTCAAGGCCTCTGCGGGAATCTGAGATCATGATCAAGGAAGTTACGGGCCAAGGAAACAGAATGAGAGCCAAGAGAGGTCAAAATAGCTCAGCAGAGGAAGTGGCACACTCAGTCTCAAACTCACACACATACAGTTCAGAACCGATTAACAGAACATTTCTCTCAACCCTCACTGTTTTTCTGAGGTTTCTATCCGAAGAGTTGTGGATGGATCCAGTTGTGCAGAGTCTAATCATTTCCATATGCCCTCTAATGATTTTCCCTTTCTCCCACTTCGGAGAAGTTTTACAGAATAAGCACCACGAGCCGGGCATGTTAATGAACATGAGATAAACAAGCAGCCAGCAAACTGCGGGTCGTTATTATGAATTATTAGGCAGAATTTATGCAGTCTTGTTTTTAAAAGCATTTAACCTTGAGGCTGTCCATTCAAGCTCACAGTTCCTCAGCACACAGATGCACACATGCACAATTTGTTCAAAGGGTGATGCTCCTGACAGCTTATCAGGGCAGGAATTCATGGGTCCTTGGACATCTGAAATGCATCACAGAGATATGGCATTAGGAGAGTTAACCCTTCCCAAGCTGCTTTTTAGCTCCCAATCAGTACAATACTCTTTCATGTTTCCATCTCTGCAAGTTTTTTATTTATTTTTTTATTTTTTTATCAAGCTCACTTACACATATGAGACTTACTGAATCAATAACAGTCCTCCTCAGACGAGGCTGCAATTCTGTAGTTTGATCAACAGGTGTCAGAGCACAAACCTCTTTTGCATGAGGGGCTGGGGATTCCAGTGGAGTAAATCCACTTGGTCTTTGATCACTGCTTCATTCTGATCTGGTGCTGAGGAATAATCAGCGATGTGAAAATGGGACACAGACCTGGTTGCAGTCTCAGAGGAGGCTCTAATGACAAAGTCTAGAGTCCTACAGATGTCTTTTTATTTATTTATTTTTGCTTGTTTGATCTGTGAGTGTGTGTGTGGAGCTCAGTGGTACTAATAAAAAGCAGGAAATAGTTGATGTAATGTTTGGTTATTTTATAGCAACGTCTGGTGAAACAAATGCCCCCTTATTTCCACAGTCCGATCACATTTTATTGTAATAGCTCAGTCTGGCCAAGGGGAGCTTTGATTAGAGAATCCGTCTAAAACGGTGCTATAACACCTCAATATTGGCTTTCTAATCAGACAGATCCTGAATTAAGAGGGAGGTGGATTTAGTTGGCTAACTGGTATTGTTTTGCCACAGAGATCCATAAAATATTGATAAATGAGCTCTGTATGGTGCTAGTTCACTCTCTGATGCAAATACATCTACACAAACATAATCAGTATTTCATTTTCACCTCAAACTAAGTTCTCAGTCAGAAATAGTGTGTCCAGTCTTCCCTCTGATGAAAGGTGCTCCAAACAAGCAACCTGTTCTTAAGAGATTCTGTCGTTATTTAAATCTTCCTGTTCCAGCTGTCTCCATGCTGCCTGCAGCACAGTAGTTAAAATAGTTCTAGTACTGACAGAAGCACTTACAGCTTCTTCCCATCATGCAATTGCAGCAGGTTTTCTTTTTTTTTTTTTTTGGTCTCTTCCAACATCAAAGCATCCTTTTCACAGTGCCAGCTGGACTGCAGCAGAAGTAGTGGAATTGACAGTGTGTATGTGGTTGTGTGTGTGTGCGTGAGTATGATAGTGGGAGGCTTGGAAGGTGGCTCAGCCCTTTGCATTTTTGTAAAGATAAGCACATCTTAACTCATCTCTTTTCTCCTGGACAGTCTGACTTTTATCCAGTGAAAGGTGTGTGTTGGTCGCTGTTCATTTAAGGACAGGCGTTTCTGCAACGTAACAGCTCTGTAGACCAAAGCGCTTGAATCTGGAAAACACTGATTAGTTATTTTTGATGGGAAATCCAGACAGACATTTACATATGGTGGCCATATGAGGAGGAAATAAATTGTGAATGTTCCCCCAAAATGGGACTCCCCACAGGTTACAGAACAACCTCATGTTTTTGCCTATATTGATTCGATTTAGGAAAAGTTTTGGTAAAAGCTGTATGTGTTGGAGAAATTAACAATATCCATTTGATGCAAAGCAAAGATCTTAATTTGTTAGTCAAATGGCTGCTGAAATATTTAGTCGACCCAAGAAGAGTAGTTGACAAACAATTTGAAGCCAGATCTACTGGATTCAGCCAGAAAAAAAAATCAAGGAGCTACATACTAGTCTTACTTATGATGTGTAGCATAGATAATCATATTTTAGAAATTGTGTTTTTTTTTATTTTCCACCTGAGTGTCTTTTTGTCTATCTACATCTGTATCTTCTTGGTTTTAATTCTGTGAAGAAATCAGGTTCACAATGTGTTTCACTTCAGACTCATTACTCATAGCAATTACAATACTTTGATTGGAACTATTTATCCTCTGCTTAGTTTGGTTGAATATCAATACAAAAGTTTTTCTCTAATACAAAGTCACAATTACCTTCCTAAAAGAGATGCTGTGCCTCTCTGTGTGTAAACAACATATTGGTGTTTGTAGAGGACAGCTTGTGGTATAAATATCAATATGTAAAAACAGCTTGAGCTCCTGCTACCAAGCAAATAAACTACTTAAAAATGCATAATTTGAAAGAATTCAATGTTAATCAAATGAGTCCCATATAAAAAAAATTATAATAGGAAAATGAATAACTCACAAGTCTGAGCAGAAAAGTCACTAAATACATTTAATCACATGCTATGCTTATAAAATGTCATGAAATTTTATAAGCAAAATTCCTTACATGTTAAACATGTAAGAAATTTTTCCACATAGGGACCTTGTTTTGAAACCACATTAATGGTATAAAGTATGAAACACATGTCACACATGTGAAATAGCTAGAATAAGTTTTGTTTCCATGTGAAAACCAATGATGCCCATTTCAAGTTATATTCAAACTGAACTCTTACGGCCCTTCTCTGGTTTCAGCGACAAACAACTGAGTGAATTTTTCTGAAACACTTCAATTTTTGGGTGGGAAAATTGGAATAAATTTCATAACCTGGTGATACAACCACTCAAATTACAACTCCAATGAACTACAGCATCCATGTGTCAAACGTTTGCACACATTCGTTTCATATGTAGTTATATTGTTTCATCGTTTCCCACCTGTTTTGCATTTGTGGAAATCATGAGTTTAAAACCCATGTGGGAGAATCTGTATGTAAAAAGTCTTTTACGCATGGAAATGTTCCCAACTGTAATTCACCTCTCAGAAACCATAGTTTTTCCACAAGATACGCATTTTACTCTAATTTTTAAAGTCGTGCTTTTTATCATAATTACATACAATTCAACCTTGGTTTTTGAAAAGCTGCTGTTCAGTGTCAGTGGACCAATATCTTGTTACTTTCATGGTTTTTCTTGATCCATCTGTGAGAGCATTTCAGTAAAGTTTAATTATTTTGCAGAAAGTTCTGGTGGAATACATTTACCCAATCCAGTGATGAGAGAACCTTTGTCAAACAATCTGTGTGTAAAGAGAAACATAACTTCTAAATATTGTTTATGTTAATTGCGCAGACTCTGCAATTTGCACTAAATGTGTTTGATGAGATAATTTGTATCAATTTGCAATCAGTGATGATTAAAAAACAATTTTGTTTGAATGCCTTAAAACTTATATGAAGGGACAAAGACAGTCTGAGTGGGGGCTGTTTGTCCTTTATGGACAACAAACCACATCGTTAGACCTGTCAGTTGCATTTCATTTATTTTTCGAAGATGGTCAGAGATTTTGCAGTTTTGTTTTCCCCAGTGTATGCCCTCCTTTCTTAATAAGCATGTAAATAAAATGTTGTATCAATTAGTATGTGAAGCTCTTTTTTTAACTCTTAGAGAAACCCAAAGACAGACAAATTACATCTGTTGTTTGAGAGTGAAATTTCAAATTGGGTACAAAACCCAACCAACCAAATTCAATTCTTTAGTTTTTTCATCTAATCCAACACCAAATACCACTGGATGCAATTTTGAATGAAATTGCCGTAATTAGTTTTAGTTTTAATTGAAATAAACTGGAATTATCAACTGAAAAAAGCAGCTTGTTCTTGCCTTCAACTCATTAATCATTATATGTGGATTTCTGCCTGACATTTTTCTTTGTAATTCTTTTGGGCCTTTTTTAAAGCAATGGTCTAAAAATAAAGAGAGAGAACAATTTTCTTCACCTAAATAGACCAAATACAAAAAAAAAAAAGACTTGGCATAGCAACATGAGTGAATAAAGGTATGAAGTCAAGCCATGCACAGCATGAGCCTCAGCACTCACTGCATTCTGTTATAGGCGCACAAAAATTAAATCAGTTTGGTGAGCTGGTACAAAAAACAATAATCCAGCAATGCCAGTCTTTGTTTATCTTTTTAATCTTCTGAAATATTAACTATAAAATCTAGAAGATTTGCACTAGTAGAGAGGAAAACAGTTGTAAAACCTGTGTGAAAAAGTAGAGGACACATTTGAAACAGGGTTACAGTGTAGAGGAACGTCCAAAGCTGTCAACGTTTCAGGACAATGGCAGCATAAATTCTGGAGGAGCTGCAGAGTTTCAAGACTCAGGTGGAATAATAATATACAAAAATGACAACTTTTAATTGTGCACCCTTCAGATCCAGCTTTATGAAAGAGATGCTTTCAAAAGAAAGCTCTTGTTGAAAGAAATCCATGAGAACCCATTTTTACACAGTAAAAATATGGTTAAACACGGTTACACATGTCCAAACTTACAAAGCTGCTACTCTGCAACTTCTGGATGCATCTCTTTCCCAGCACAGATCAAATGAGTACCTACCAGACCTCTGAAGAGATGCACAACGAAGGAACGGATGAGGGAATTCACCCATTTGATTCAGGAGTGGTAGACTATGAATTCATCTGAAAATAGTAATTTGGTAACTCTGGATGAATAGACGTGGGGACCAAGTGGAGGAAGATACTCTGGTCAGATAAAACCAAACTGGCAAAATAATAACACTACATACCATCCACATGTACATTTGCTGTATGTTTTTGTGTTTTTCTGTTCTCACAACCTGATTTCAGCAGCCAATGAACTGCTTTTCATTTAATAAACTTAAATTGAGGCCAAGGAAGCAACTGACAGAGTTTTCACTCTGTAAATGTCACTATTCTTTACATTTTGTAGCTTATGTGAGAGACTTTGTTTTTCACATGTAAAAAGTGCTATATGGATACATTGTACTTGTTTATTTACTTTGAAGGGATCAGTCACAGGCCAGACTAAAGTCTCAAGTAATAAAATGTAAGTTCACATTTGTTCTCCATCCATTTTGCTTAATCTTGAGTAATGAAGGAAAATCTTTCTTCTCCCGATGTACAAAGTCTTTAGTCACATTTCTCAAAAGCGCTGTGATTTCTGTGAAATACAACTCTGTGAAGCATTGACTCAGTCACTGGCTAAATAAAATGATACTAGGAAATACAGTATGTCTCATTGTAGTTCACAAGCACATACACACAGAAGCACACACACATTTATCCTTTTGTCTAGAAATGTATATGTAATTTAGAAGAACATCCAGGATGTTTGCCTGCCTGGCTGTGTTGTCTGTAACAGATTTGCGGCTGCGGGATGTTAAAATGGCTGCAACCCCATGGCCAGTCCTGCTGGTGGTCAGCTATAGTTAAATGACCTGGGCAGCAATCAAGCAGCTGCACAAGGCAATATACGTAGTGAATGAAGGGCTGGCAGTCTCCTGTTTCAAAGTCAGCTGCTTTGCAGTAATCCATTCAGTAAATTTAGCTCCCTCCTAATTAAGCTGAAAAGGGGAAGTATGAGGGTCATTAAGCACTTATTTATTTGGGAAACCACTGGCACCGAACGACAATTGTATTCTTTTCATTGGGTCATATAATTGGTCTGAACAAAAATAAGCGAAGCACCCCGCAGAGTGATGGCCGGGGACATTTTGGGTTTCTGTAAATTATGCTAACTCTGTGGCACACAAACTTTGATCATTACCTTCTCAGCGGGGGAACGGCTCGGATGAATACCTGCGTTGACCTCAAAACCGACAAAGCCAATTTGGAAGCCACTGCCAAAGTCAAGTCACACCAGAAAGCTTTATTGGTGAAAATGAACGAGGATGGCTGTGGCTGCCCTGTGAGGAGTGGTGGTACCAAGTGCGAATAAATAACAAACAAGAAAGATGAGGAGAGGATTCAATTTGGGGAGAAGTGCATCAAACAGGTAGAGTGGCCCTTGTGCTTGTCAGAGATTGGAGGAAGGGAGCATTAATCATGGCACAAAACCTACATCTCTCGGTTCACAGCTTTAGCAGTTTTGAACATTCTGCATCCTGAAATATAGTCAGTGTCATAGGAAAGGTCAATGACTTTGTTAGGAGGCCTGCGAGAAGACTCAGCTGCTGCATGCTATTTACTGGATCGAGTACAGCTACAGGATACCTTGTATAATAAACAGTGGCTTTTGTCTGTTTGGAGAAATTAATTAACCAGACCTCGGATTTTAACATTTACATGTAATTTGAAATATGGCTTTTAAATTCAATTGCATTGCTGTGCTTTTTTTGGTTGTGCTAAAATCTGCCATTTTTGTCTTCACACCTTATTGAGATGTGCGAAGGGAGCATCCTGCTGCCTCTGGCTTCAATTAAAACAGATCAGTTGTTGAAATATTCAGTGAAGTTTACAGGTATTCACAGAGAGGTGCTTTGTGTTCATCCAAAACCCCAAAGAGCTGTCATCGTTGCTCTGAGCAGTTCTATGGATGTTATTTTTCTAAATAAATGTTAGAACTGCAACTGTAGGATTTACATTGAGATTTAAATCCCAGACCTTTTCCTGAAAGTCATGAGGGCTAACAGCTGGATCACTATATGTTTAATGTTGCTTATCTATAATCTGAACAGAATGTCATGTATTTAGTTCAACATCCCTCCGCTTCTCAGTTAAGCAACCATTTGTGTTGCTCTGTTATGTATTATACAAATTTAAACAGAATGAGGTTCATAGTAATTAGGAATGAAACAATTAATTGGATTAATCATGATAAATCAATCATGAAATAATTGTTACCTAATTTAGTAATCAGTTAATCACTAACTGGAGTATAAAAGGCCATTTGCTGAAAGAACAACACAGTTAGGCCAAAATTGTACAAAAAAATCTGTACATTTTGCAATTAAGAAAAAAGCTTATTTGTCCGTATCTATGTTTTACCGAGACCTCCTCAAGTGGCTTAGTTTTATCTTCTCTTGCTTCACATTCTGTTAAACAAATCTCATTTTAATCCCCCCTTGAAATTATTAATTGGTTAATAAAAAAAATCAACAGAAAGGGCTGAGATTTTTACATGTTGATATTAGAAGTAGTTTTTAGCTGCAGATGCATTCTTTGCTACAAATGATCAAGGATTCACTAAAGGAATGCTGTTTTTGCATTGTAGGTAATAAAATGTTTATTTCACATTTTGAAAAGAAATCTGGTTATTAATTTATTTAAAATTTTAATGTATTTATAATCTTGTGTAAAATAAGCTTAAGTTGCTAAATAACAGATGTGCAGAATTTGACAGTTTTAAAATAATTGATCGCTAAAATAATCGTTAGTGGCAGCATTAGTGGTAATGTGACATAACATAAAAAATAGACATATTTTTCTGCCCGATAAACCATGCTGGAAAGTCAGCAAATTTTATTTTCCTTTAAATTTATGATCAGAAGGAAAACATATTGAAATGTTGGTATAAAACAATGTGAAATGTCACAGCAGCACTCTCGATGCCTGAAAACATGCTGGTGCAATATGTCACCACCCGACTTTCTTTTGTGGTGATGGTTGAGTGATCACCGAGATCACTGTATAATCAAGCATAACAGGAAACTGACAGCTTGTGCGGGACAATGTGCCGCATCATCAGTATTAAACATGAGGAACTAACAGCAGTCACTTGTCTATGGAGTGCAAAATTGCTGCTATCAATCCTGATTGGGGCGAAGCATAGAGACAAGAGGGGTGTCAGCACTGCTGATATTTAAGAGGGTCAAGTTCCATTGATCGTAGGTTTCCTCAGAGACACTGACCTGTCATCAATAAGACGGATTAAGCTCTCAGAGCCAGCACATGTTTCTTCGCTGTCCATCATATTTTTACAACCTGTCGACAGTGTCCGAGTTGTGATTCAGTTTCCCAGGAGTTTTTATAGCTTTACTACCGCTGTGGCAGAAATTGCTGACTGAAAGAGAACATAAAGTTCTCTGGAAGAACGAACTTGTGTTTTTGTTTTGTTATCTAAAGCGCACATTTCACTGTTAGATTTATAGAACAACAAACTTATTGAGGAGGAAAAGTGATTGGAACTTTACTAGCAGCGATTAGCAATTTCCTTTACATTGCCATGCAAAAATATTCACATTCATTTTTACTTTTTTTATTTTGCCTACCTGCAAAACAGCATGTGTGACAGAGCGCTAACACTGTACATCAGGACACCATTCCGTCTGTGAAACATGGTGTTGGCAAAACAATGCTGTGGAGATGCTTTTCTTCAGGAAGGAATAGGGAATCTTATCAGAATCGATGGAAGATGGAAGAAGCTAAATTAAGGGCAATTCTGGAAGAAAACACGTAAGCGATGACAAAATACTTAAGAATGTTGGAGAAATTTGACCAGAATTGAAAATTGATGTTCACAGATGATCTCCATCCAGTCTGATTGATCCTCAGCTATATTTTGCGAGACTGGGTGAAAATTTTGTCTCCAGGCAAGACAATTTATTTTACTGTAGCACCAGTCATACACAAGGCAATCCAAATGCTTTGCAAAACATCAAAGGGAAGACAGAAAGAAAATTACAAAGCATAGGCATAAAAGCATTTCATAAAAGATACAAGTTTTGAAAAAATACAGACAATAAAGGCATAAAAGAAACAAATGTTTGAAACTGTTCATTCATTGGTCAGATTCTTTGTTCAAAAGCTGCTGTAAATGTTCAGTCGTGATTTAAACAATTTCCACTCATCTCTGTTTTTTCAGAAAGTTTGTTTGAGACGAGGAGCATGCAAATTAAATGCTGCCTCACTTTGTTGGTCCAAGTAAGTCTGAGTAAGTCGAAAGTAGTTCTGTAAGTACTGATCTAGGGCATCTTAAAACAGATGGACAACACTGTGATAATTTTGAGATTTATTTGCAAGATTTCAGTCAGGAGGCTCAAATAACTACCTACCATTTAGCTATGAAAAGTATCTTTTGTAAGAATGAGGTTGGTATTTTTAGGAGGAAAACATGAAAATGATCTGTGGTCAATAAGTTATCTTTGGATTTGCATAAATAAGACAGGACCCAGTTTACAGTGGATATTAGATGTGTTTTATTCAGTAATTTGTCTTTACTTTTTACTTTTTTATTTTTGTTTTAATGTTATTTAGTCTCAAGGGATTTTTGCAGCTTTTTGGTCCTCTTAAAAAAAACCGTACCATGCATGAATAATTGTCTTGAATTAGCTAATGTTCTGGAGGTTCTTTCCAAGCAAGCCCTTCTGTAATTCAAACCTAATGGAGTTATAGTAGAGAACTGAATAATTTCAAGATCATTGAATACTAGTTAATGTTAAACAAAAACAGAGCAGAATGAACCTGATTCCATTGTAAAAACAAAAGTCAAATGGGGGGAAAAATCTTCCCATCCTCCAAAAAACAGTCTCTCCATTTACAGTTTGTACTATAGAATAATTAAACGAGTATAAGCTAATGGAAAGAGCCAACTCAAGTCTGACAAATAATGACACAACATAGTTCATGTCAAGACTGAGAGCTCCAGCATTGAGTCAGCAGTCAGACTAATGAGGATACGATTGGTGTTGTTTGTGATCATAAAGTTTCACAGTTAAAAAAAACATGTTTTTTCCAGCAGTTTTTACTTCCTTTAAGTCCCCTGTTATCAGTTTGTTTTATAAAATCAATACTGAAAGTTTAGGAGGATAAAGAAGAACAGATACAACTACATTTCTGTTTGCCTTCATAAATATGTACTAGTTATGTGTAAAACAGTGAGTCACATATCCACTGTATAGCTTGATAATAGGCTCTTCTTGGCATGTAATGTTATAAGAAATATGAATCACAATGCAAACAGAAGCTTGGAATTAACATTTTAAGAGAGATAAGTAAAATTATCTCTCTTAAAAGCACTTGATTTTCCTCAAACCTTTTATTTTGGCTCCAACTTTATTAAATCAATCATGATATTGTAGTATTTGGAGAGTGTGGGCACTTTGCAAATATTCTGTTGTTTTGTTAATATTAAACTTTAAAATATTTTTGCTAATCATATCAGTTTAAATTACTTCTCCAACACTTTAATGTTAGTATTTAAATTTCTTAATTTGAAACAGATGGATTGGAGTTTTTCCTTTTCATTTACAGATTAGAAATTTCTTTCCTCTGACAACTGTTTTCTAATGCATGAAAAGAGCCATGCTGTGGAGAGGCAGAAATCGCTGCAGACAAAACCACTGAGCACTTGGAATTCGATGCGTGAAGTCAATACATAGCTGCTCTTTTTTTTCTTTTATGATACACTAGCTTACGCCCAGACTGAATGAAACTATGACAGCTCTGGGGACTTCTCTCAGTCTTCTGTGACTCTTCTCTTTCATCTCCAAATATGTACAGATTGTGGATCCATTACAATATGAGTCTCCCAGAGTGCATCTGTCTTATCTGTAATAAAACACATTAAGTCTTGCTAGAGATGTTTGCTCCAGATAGTTTATTTTTAGCAGATGTGTTTTTAGAAGTGCACATTGATAATTAGACTCCCTTAAGTAATTACCTGTATGTGATACAGTTATTTATCACTCTGTTTCTGATCATGCAATCATTGTATGTTGTTTCATTCATTCAATTTTATACAGATATAAATTATATAGACACATGACTACATTGTTGGATTTACCTTTTCATTTACAAAAAAAAAATAAATAACTTGCATTTCAATATTTACATTGCTTTATGATGATAAATTAGGGTTCAGATATTTTCTACATTACAATAATGAGAGTGATTTAAATGTATTTGCTACTCGCACCAAGCTTGGATTCTCTTGTGAATGCATATCCTGTTGTTCCCATCGTGACCAGCAGATGTCAGAAGTGTTTCTAAAAAAAAAATGTCAGTCCCTCAAACCCATCACGTCACAAATTTGTCATCAGACACTTGCACAGTTTACATGTTATGTACATTTTTTTTGTGTGATGCATCTAATATTGTTCATATTTCTAAGCCTGCTATGTAATAGCAGAGTCTTTCCTTCACTGTCTTTGTCTGGTGGACATTTGGATATTAGATGCAGAACAAAGAGACTGCAAATACATGCTGTACCCCAGCTGTGGAGCTGGAAAAGAAGCAGATGCGGTAAATAAATCTTTAATGGAGGAATACTGCAGATTGACCAGCCACAGAAGAGGATGATGTTTGAGAAGGAAAGCAGGCAGACTCCAGCAGAGAGAGTGAGAGAGAGAGAGGGAGAGAAAGAGAGGGGGGGGGGGGGGGGGACGGCAAGCAGGCGGACACATAAATAGACTGACAATCAGGCGAGGCTGGAGAAGGCAAATAAACTCGAGTACCTGTACTGTATGGGTAATGACACAGTTTTAGAGATGAAAGCAGAAACAATGCAAATAGCCCTCACTCTAGGCTGTTACCATGACAACCAACTACCTGAACTTGGAGGTAAATCCCCGGAGAGGTCTGCTGCAGTGAGAGGCAGGACAACAGAGGTTGTGTGTGTCCCCATTTTGTAGTTTGCCAAGTCCTTGATGTATCTCTTCACAAGCTGTCCCAGAGTTGTGCAATGGCAGCTTCACGGAGGAAACTCATTCTAAGACCAACAAAAAAAGGGAAAAAGTGCTCAGGAAACCAGCAGCTGAAAGGGATTCAAATCAAAGTTAATTGGGGGTTTTTCCTCCAAAAGGTGTTTATTTAGTGAAACACTTTTCTTTCTTCCTCCATGTTTTCAGCAACGTGAGCTTTCCTCCCTCCATCCTTTGTCTTGAATGATGGATTCTCTTTGTTATGGCTGAGCTGGAATCGTCCTGACCCAGGATGTGATAAGCTATCTACTTTGAACCTCAGTCTGCCTGGTTTGGAAGGCAGTCTGATGTTGTGGGTGGTGGCGAACGCTGCAGAAATTCTCACTTCCAGGGAACCGGTTTGCCACTGCTGATACAGTTAGACTTTGTGCCTCTTTCAGAAGATAGACAGAGTCGGTACAGCTGTTGGTGTTGATAGAGGAAGTTTGCTCTGAAAGGGTCTTTTTGTTTTTCCAAAGGCAGAAAATACACATTATCATTTCTTTCTCTTTTTCCTGAGCCGATCCAAGGCTGCATGGGGCCTAAAACATAATTTAACTTCGGGAGCTTCCAACTCCCATCGATTACCAAGATATTTATATTTATACATGTAGGGAAAACCTTAAAAATTTTATTTACTTTAGGTGCTGAAGGAAGATTATCTTAATTGATGTCATACATAATTTCTAAGAGTACAGAGAGTACCTTAGTTCACATCTGTTGTACGCCCAGCCCAGAAAGAAGACATAATACCTTACCAGGATGACAAGTATGAAAATGATATCTAAGATTTTATGCGTTCCCTGTCTTTGGGTTGCATCTGTGATGATGCATCTCAGATGTTATGCATGACACACGATCAAAACATGCAGCATTTCTTTTAGCTGAATATAATTTTCATCAGAATGTGTAAACATTGTTTATGTTTTTAAACAGTGTCTTAAACAGTGTTTAAAAAATATATAATTTTCCTCAGAAGGTTTAAACAGTGCAACATAGTTCAACAATCAGAAGTTGCACTATGATGGTCAAATATTTTTAACTAAACAAGATAAAAGGTGGACAAAATTTACTTTTAAAAGTGTCCCACATTGGAAGTTTAATGCCACATTTCAACACCCTACCAAGAAACAAATGAATACTCAGAAATATTATGAATGGTGCATTATTTCACTTCAATTATCTGTCAGTTTCAGGAGGAGTGATTTACAATTATTCATTCTGCACTTGCATTACAGCAGTCAATCTCTTCTTATAACTACTGAACATGTGTTTCCATGTTTCCACTGGTATTTTCAATCATTTATTAAGCTGAAAAGCCTCTTTGCTGTTGTCATAATCTTTAGCTCCCTCCACAGATCAGAGTCAAATAAGGACTCTGTCTGGACCACTCCAAAGCATGGATATTCCTTCAAGTCAAAATCAAAAATTACTTTAAACCTAAATATTTCAGTGGTAGGAAAGACACTCCCAGACACACTTGTCATGGTAAGTCAGAGCCATCTGCCCCATTTACCGAGATCCACGTGCAACCTGCAAGATGGTCTCCTTGCTGCCTCTTGCAGATGTTTCTCTTGATCCATATACATATTGCATGTAGGGCTTTGAATGTGACTCCTGTTAACCTAAAATTGCAGTAGCTTAAGGCAGAAGATCCAACTATATGAAGTAAAACCTTGTTGATGGTTGAGAGAAGTCCCTCACATTGATGACACTGCTGATCAGAACCATCAGAGTACTGGATGACAGCAGGATCAGAAACCCAAACGTGTCACATTCTGAGGATAATTTAGACAACACATCCACCATAAGCTTTTATGCCTTCTATTAAAGAGTCTTGGTGAAATATTCACAGTAATTTAGGTGAAAAATTTATTGTCATATCTAATGTTTTTGTTTAATGAACATGACGATAAAACATACTGTAGCTGCCCTTTGATTGCCAGGAAGATGCCATACTCCTTTTTGAAGAGTTTAGACGGATCAGATGAGAAAGCATATCACACTGCAGTAAATGGAGGGCAAAGAAGCAAAAGGTGGCAAGGAATAAATATAGTCCTTCAACAGACAGACATTTGCACTATTTTACCTCCCCGCCAAGGCACTCTGTACATCAGATTTATTTCTTAGTAGGTTTTTACTGCTTTATGTCGGCAGAGCTATTATGTGTATTTTACTTGCTCAATGGCAGCTGGTTTCAAAATAGGAATTATATACGTCTGTAAAGTATCTACATATGGCAATATATTTGAGGATAAATCCACAAAACTTATCTATCTTCACTTTCAGCTCACGTAAGGCAAGAACGTCTGCAGTGGCTTTGGCAGAAGCAGCGGGGTTTGCTCTGTTCCTGAAGTACAGGAGCAGCTGTTCCACGTAGTTTCTCAGTGCGACCATGCAAAGCACCTCCACAGATGCACGCTTACATGGTAAAGCCGGCCAATGTGAAGCACAGTGGACACTTGGCCCACAGCATTTCCTCTGATAGCCATTTTACAAATCTGGTAGTGTTTTTGTTGACAATATTTTCTTTAAAATCTGCAGGAGAGAGAGAAGTGCAGAGAATGTTAGGAATATTATTACACTCCCCTGTCAATCTATTAAGACAATGTGTCTAAAACGTCATATAAAAACTACGCCTTCCGTTACTGTCAGAACATTTTCCACTAGAACTACAGCAGAAATTAAACTTTTCTGTTCATGTTTTGTCACAAAAAGAAAAGAATCTGTTCATTCTTGGTACATTACAAAGTAAAAATTTCAAAATACCAATTTGGAAAAATGACGTTCCCTGCAGTCAAAATAATAAAACAAAGGCAGGTTTCTCACTAGTCTAGATCACAAAATTCAACATGGCTGCCATAGCTGACAGTTTATGCCTCGCAGATTGTTCTTATATATTGCTTTTATGACCATTTTTTGTAGTTTGAAAACCATTGCTTAATGAGAAATATGGTATATGATCAAACTAAACTGGTTTTACACTGCCTGTTTTATATGTTTTTCACATATTATAAAGTTAACGACCGCGTTAACAGAGTTCCCTCCTCTCCTGCTCTCTCATTTATATAACCGCACAGTTAAAAACATATTATTATCATTATGAAACCACTATCAGTACATGGAAGAATCACCCAGGTTCTGTCTTGCAGGCAATCTCATGTAAAAACAGAATTTGTATTTCAGACAAGGCAATTAATTTCCAGGCTGCACCTATCATTATGAAGTTAAATTTTAATTACTCATTTCAGGGCAGTTACAGCAGAAGCCCCGGCACAGCAGAGATAATGTGACTTTTCGTTCATCTGCAGGGGGAGAGGGTGAAGGATTTAAACAGCAGCCGTGGTAGCGAGTGCAGCCGATTTTTGTGACAATCAGACTATAATTATGTGCGGGGACGCAGCCAACCGCAACACGGCCCAGTGTCATTAACTTGCTGCCCACCGCAGTCTGAAAGAGGCTGGGGAGAGGATGGGGGGTTGTCATTATTTTCTATTATTATGAAAGGAGCTGAAATCCATGAGAGCAAGAAAACAACAAAAAAAAAGAAATATATTTATTTTTTTTTGTAATGGAGCTTGATGCCACCAGCTTATTTAGCTGACATTAAGCAGTTAAACCTTGCTGTTCTAAAAAGAGAGAGGTCAGAGGAAAATTATCGCTTGAAGAACAACGTGAAATTTCATTAGGATTCCTTAATACCCCCCTGACATTAATGATAAATCTTAAGCTGCTTGTTAATGTGGACTAAATAAGTGTCTATCTGCGGTAACAGAGCTACGTCTGTGAAAAGGAATGGGAATGAGTTCTGAGCTCTGTGTTCAACAAAAACATTTCGACTGCACACACAATGTGACAGAGATAGCTATCTGGAAACAAAATGCTGCAGAAATTAGTTCTGGCTCCGTTCTTACACGTTCCTTTGACTATCCTGCATCAAAAACAAACAGAAAGTGTTTCCCCAATCTTCCACTGACATGTGGTTTGGCCACTGTGTTCCAGGATTCAGCAGAGAATCCCTGTTGTACAGTATTCGAGACAGACATGTTGGAATTGTGGATGAATATTTCATGCCCTGATGGACTGGGATCAGGCCCGAGAAGCAGCTGGCAGTGGATAGATTCATACTATCACATTTATTCCAATGCCTTGATATGTCTCCCTGCCTTAAAATATCAATGTGGAGTGATCTGAGAATCTGTCGATGTTTCCTTAAAAGGAAAACCAGGAAATCGAGACTGGGAGAGGGACAGTGATTGTCTTACCAAAATGTGCTGAGACATATTTTATTCTAATGCTCGTTTTAGACATCAAGGGAAGTCGCACTCATACTATGAGTGGGATAGGAGTCTCTAAACCCTCTTCTGCACTCCAGAAGGGTTTTTTTCTCTCACTTGCTGGTCCAACAGAGAGGCATTGTAACAATGCCATCCAACAAACCAGACGACAGTGTTTCTGTAGTGTCTCCCTGGATAATTTCTTCTAATATTCACCAATCAAGCTGCTACACTGCAATCGAAGAAGAAGAAGTTATAAAGAAGGTTCCAAATTATTTACTTAATGAGCCTCGAAGGGATTTAAATTTTTATTGGCAAAGTTATAATCCTTACACACATGTGAAAGGAGGCTATTGAAACTTATAGGCACTTAAGGGACATCTGTTGTTCAACAGGCACTCACTTTTAATGTGAGGAGGGTATAGCAATATAATCATATGAAAATACTTTAATTAAATTAGCAAAGTGACACTTTAATAGATCATTTAGAAGAGACCGATGTTAAAGCAATTCTTTGCTTAAATTACTATTTTAAACTATTGATATTAGTATCTACTCTGCTATTCTCTACCATCAAAAGGGAACTTGAGAGGTCTGATTTTCTTTTGATTTTCTTAAGTATATTTTTATCTTTCAACACTGCAAATTATCAGTACACAAAAAAACTGCCACCTATAATCAACTCAAATCTTAGTTTTGTGGTGTTAGGAGAGAAGGCTGGTACTTTTAACCAAACACTGGCTCATTATTGGAACGTTATTACTCATTATTACATGTCAACCAATAAGTTACAGTTTGCTGAGAAGAAAAGACAAGAACAAGTCTCACTATTCCTGACAGAAACCCCATTTTTAAACGACCAGATTTTTCACTTCAGTTCACATTATCCCTTTACCTGTTAGTGCTTAATTTATGAAGGGTTTTATATGAGAGAAGGAGAATCTTAAATTTGATTCTGGATTTAACAGGGAGCCAATGAGGGGTAGCTAAAATAGGAGAAATATTAGTTTTTGTTTTCATTTTCATCAGAATACTTGCTGCAGCTTTTCGGATCAGCTGAAGGCTTTTGACTACATTTTCTGAACTTGCTGATTGCAAAGAATTACAGGAGTTCAGCCTTGAAGTAACAAATGCACAGCTTAGATTTTTAGCATAATTCCTGAACAAGATATTTCTAAATTTGGCAATATTGCACAGATGAAAGAAGGACATCCTAGAAACCTAGAAAAACTCTTTACACTACATTCAGGCCTTCACGCCCACACACACGCACGCCCGCTGATTTAGATAAGCTACTTCATTGTAGTCTGAGCTACTCAGCGCAGACAGAAGCTTACTTAGCTTTTTATTTACTTGCTCAATTTTTATATGAATTATTTAATAAAGTATGAAGAAAAAGTTGTATTAGCATATACGATAATCAGTTAATCTTAATTTCACACATAATAACCAACCCAATTTTGTTAATTAGGTCTAGTTTAACCATATAAAACTAACTTAACAGTATCTTCTCTGACATGGAGAAGTTCAAAGGGATGTTAGCCACAAAATTATCACACACAAAGCCAGTAATGCAGAGAGAGGGAAATGATTGGTGTCTACAACCTTCCCACTATTTACTGCTGTGTTAGACAAGGCCAGAAACAAGATAGTAAACAACAATGAGATCTAATGTCTGCACTTTACTCATCCGGGACATAGAAATACACTCTCGATACCACAGTACCTGGGAGGTGTATGAGCTGTTTCTGACTAAAAAAATATGAACTGCAGATTCTATTTAGATCGAAAAGTCTTTGACACTTGTTAAACGATAAAAAGATGAGGTGATAGAGCTCACAGCTACTTGAGCAATGTGAATTTAGAGAATCTCTTTCTCACACACTAGGACACACATAGTATGTCCTGCTATTTTTACAAGGACTTTGCAATGACTTCCATTCATTTTTCATTCATTTCTACAACCTAAACCAGACCTTAAACCTAACTTAAACAGAATTCACACTTTAGCCTAATCCATAATCCAAAAATGCTGTAAAATGTTGCCTGTTTTCAGACTCTGCTAACCTCCAGTCAATGCTTTTCTAGACAAAGTCATTGTCTTTGATGTCCGTTTCACTTCACTTTTGATTGAGATGTCTTTATGATGGCATCATATTCCTGTTTTTGTGTATTTACTTTAAACATTGATAATTTTGCAGAGAAGAGCCACGCATCTCATTCTTGAACTCAGCTCCACTTGATCCACATAACATTAGATGATAGGCAATTTTTCCATTGCACTTTTTCTTCTGCCTGAACAGCACAAAGATAGAAATGTTGACCTTCTCTGGCCCTTGAAAAACAACTAAATGTTTTATGTGGACCTCAGTAAATCTTTGATCCAGGTACCTCTACACAAGCTTTGCCCTAACTACATGCTTTTCTGAAAGACGGCAAATAGTTTCTGAAGCTCCTTTGATGGAGATGACAGCTTGAAGCCATAATAGGAAGGTTAGTTTTGGTCTGATTGCAGCTCTCCCTTTGAAATGAGGAATTGTGAAACACTTTGCACCACACCACAATGGAAGAGCTGGACACCAACTGCTACAATCTGAATGCAGGTTATTTTCCAGCTCATTAAGCATATTGATAAAAGTAAACAAATGGTAGAGTTTTAAGGAGGCACAGAATCGCATCCCGCTGAGCCCTTTTATTAAAAGTTTTTTGCAGTTGTTTGTGTTCATCAAGGACACTGATGCTTTATGAAGGCATACGATATAGAAACTAATTGTGTAAATGCCAATATAATACCTAAGAAATAAATAGGAAACTTGATATTCTAGAACTTGTTTATCGTATTTTTATGAATAGATTGCAAGTGTTATTTTACCCAACCGTATGCATGTACAATCTCTCCACATTATGATAGTTTGTCCTTGCCATGAGCTTAAAAAAAGACACCAAAATATGTAATTAACAAAAGGAATGGGCGTCAGGTGAGAAGATAAGGAAATGTGTGGAGGAGGTGAGGGATGTGGAGAAAAGCCGATACTGAGGTAGAAAAATGTTGGCAAAAATGCAGAATATGAGGAAGGAATTAATCACAAACTAAATTCATGACATTTTGTAGAATATCAGCATTCTTTATGGGATACTGAGTATCTGAAAATAGATTTTCTAATCGCTGGTTTTGTGAAATAGTGTTTTTGTTTTTAAGGTTGAAATTTGTGCAAGGAAATGCAATTGTGTGTTCTGCTTCGTTTTTTTCCCTGCTTCTGTTTCATTCCCTAAAAAAAGGTGTTAGATTTTTAGTTTATTGGCTGTTGTTCACAGTTTTACTCTGCAGTTGCAAAAAAAAAACAAAAAACAATTTTCAGATTACAGCTTTAACATTGCATCAGTATTTTATCTAAAATAAATGCTTTCCTCCAGTTTCCTTGAAAATCATTTAGTAGTAGTTTCAAATCTACACTGGTGGAAGATATAACCTCATTAGTTGCTATAATTTAGAGGTGAAGCAGGTTTTGAAATAAGTTAAAGATGATTAACATATCAAACTTAGAACAAGAACCTGGCTTTTATTAAGTGGAATAATTCAATGTGGTAGACAAATTGTCTTGTGAAACAGCCCACTGATGAGATGGTCAGAGTTATGCATTGTTGATGTTGTTGGACCAGTTTATTATTCTCTCTAGCGCCACTTGACTGTCATGTTACCCCAATTTTGTTTCTGATTGGGGGAGCAGTCCCTCATGTCGACTCCTCCCTTGGAAGTGCATGGTCTCCCTAAGATCCGAGGCTTACAAAGAAAAAACAAGAAGAAATGTTATAATACTGATTTAGATAGGACTGATGGGCCTGTCTTAATTTGGTTTTTGTTGATATCATTTGCTATGCTCTGTGCAAGACTCAATTTCTTACTCCAAGAAAATTCAATGTGTGCTCAGTGTCAGTTTTTTCTTTAAGAGTATTTTTCTTGTTTCAAATTCAACAAGACTCAAAAATTTAAATAACTTTTAAGGTGACATTTTCTCATGAGCCAGACTGAAAGACAGTTGGCCAAAACCGCAGCTGCAAAAGAGGTATTAGTGTGGAAACAACACACTTTTGGAAAAGTAAGGAAAAAAAGTACCTGGTTCTGAATCGCAGTAAAACCTGCAATTGTTATTTCTACCTGTCCTGAACCATTCTTCATTGTGATGGACTGGTAACCTGTCCAGGTTGAACACCAACTGTTGTCCAAGGCCTGTATAGCTTCTGTATTTGTTTACAAGTTCTTGTACTTCATGTCAACTAATAAGTTATAGTGCAAAAGCTATGTTCAAAAAAGCGTGAGTTACACATTAAGTGACCACATGTGCCACTGGGCTCTATTTAGGAACTTTTATTTTGCCAACATAGTATGGTATGTCTGCTTTGTAAACTGTACCACTTACAGCTTCCTGTGAGAGCTGTTCCGGCCCGGTTTTAATTTAGACCAATAAATTCAGGCCCCCTGGTTGCTGAGGGGGCTAGTGTCACAGTAAGATTGATTTTTATCACGTCGGCACAGAAGTGTGTGTGTTAGTGTGTTAAGAAACAAAAGGTGGTTTGGAGTCGTTTGGCCTCCGCAGGGAGTTAAAATAGCTTTTGCCATCTGCTGAACAGAGTTTGCCCCAAGGCTGTAAGGACCCCCCCATTTTCTACTCCGACCAACATCTATGGTCAGGCATGGAGGAAAAATAAGCAGCTAGTTAACATGCATGTCTTGAATGAAATTAAATATCTCACTCAATCTTAAAAGTAATTCTAAAGCTTTAATAGCTCTAAAGCTGGGAAATATAAAAACATTTAGGATTGTTTTTTTGACAGCAAATGTATGAGGTTAGAATTCATAAATCACAAACTAAGGTTGAAAAATAAGTTGTGTTTGTGCTTGGATGAAACATACCTTGACAATGCCATTTTGGGATGTTTAGATATTGAGTCTGATGCAAGAATCGTGTAAGGCACAGGCTGTTAAAATGAGCAATAGCGATGTTTAATGCAAGTGTCTGGATATTTACCAGCTGAAGCCGTGTGACCTGTATGCTCAGTCAACGATCTGAAGGAAAACAGAGGCGGTTTTGTGGTGCTCAGGTGAAGCCGAGGTGAGCGACGTATGAATGGATTATTTCTTACTTGCATGTCGACTGTTTGTGGCTCTGGGGAGGTGCTTTGTATCCAAGGATAGCTAAGAGTAATGAAGGTTAAGAGTGATTGGATTGGATTCGCATACTTGACTATGATGACCCACAGGCATTTAGGTGAAAGTGATGCCCAGAAGAAGAGCAGAAGAGTCATTTTGACATTAACGATGTTTTCAGGTGAGAATTGAATGGTGGCAAAAGAAATAATAGGAAGCAGCTGTTGGGTTAGGAAGATGGTCCGATAGAGTCCCAAAGTAAGTGATTCTGACATGTTCAGATTGGGGAACCAGCTGCTGCTCAAAGTCCCTCAAACTAAGCTGAAGACTCTGGAACAGCCTGCCAACACATATTAACTCAACCTCGACCCTTGGGTTTCACATTTTTTTAAAAACTCATAATTTCTCATTACCTTTTGATCTAGGTTGAACAAAACTCCCACAATGCATCATTTTATTTATATTGTGATCTATGTCACTTTTCTCATTTTTGTTCTGTATTTTGTTCTATATTTTGTGCCACTAGTTGAGTTGCTCAGGACTTTAGTCAGCTTTGGTTGTTTTTAAAGTGCTCTATAAATAAATCTTGTCTTGAGTTTACATACAAGGAGAAACAAACTCCACCGGTCTTCTTATGCTGTGAGGGAACATGTGGGAATGATTTCACTCTGAGATGAGACCAGTAATACAGTTTCTAATACATCTACCATGGCATATGCAAACAACTTTAAAGCAGTCTGTCTTTTTGTACAAAAACAGAATCACTAAATATCAGTGCCAAACTGTGAGTTCCTTTAAGTTATTCAGAAAAGGCCCTAATTGGATTTAAAAAATTGAAAGGAGATTCATGCCACAATGTTTAAAATAAAAATATTTAAATCAAATAATTATTTCCTGCAGCATAAAAAGAGTCTGCAAGCCCACTATGCATTTGCGTTTTTACTTAATAGCATAATAACTTATTCACATTTTAATTCCACAGTGAAAAGAGTTTGTTCACTCTAAAAGTATTGCTTCCTTATCTGTACACCTAAAGTCTAAATTATTATTATTATTTTGATTTGTAATTATTCTAGCTGGCACAGTGACAGTTTTCTCAGTATGCAGAGTTGTTACTTGTAAGATATATTCAGGGACTCTAAAAAAAAAGCAAAGAAATTATTTTTCTCCTTTTCAGTACTATGAATAATAAAAACATATGAATTATTTAAAAGGTTTTGTTGAATGCAGTAAGTCCTTAATAGCCTTTTTTGGTCAGCAATTGGAAAGGATAAACTCAGCTCAAAGCCTGGTTCTCAGTTGGATCAGGAGTTTCTGCTGCTGTAAGAAATCCCTGCACAAAGAAGTCTAGAAGGGCTTTGAGACTCTCAGCTGTTTAGCTAACGCTGTGTCAAACAGTAATTCAGTTTACATACACATTAACCTGTAGCATCAATATTGAAGGCTCATCATCAGTTTTTTCTTCATATTGATTCTGCAGTACATGACTTGTTTTTGTTTGCTGATCAGTATGTTTGCTTTTTATGTTTTTAAATAAATAAAACTGGTGTTCATTGTCCACTGAAGTACAATTCAATTGGGATTTATTAGTTTAGAAACAGCTTTATGGGTGTTGGGTTGTTCGATAGAGAAGGCCCAGTTGTGACAGACCCAGTTTGCCACTGCTACTCCTATTACCACAGTGATGTAATGTAATGGTTAGTAATATGGATAAGCTATTAATTTTGTTGTACAAATTTAGTAAAGATAGATAGAAAACAACTTAAATACGCATCTTAAGTCGTATTGTATTTGAATTAATTCAATTGTGTTTGCTAGAAGCAGATATATGGGGCCTTTAGGACCCCCAGTCCAACAGGGACCCACAAGAGTACAGTTGCATTAAACTCCAAAAGGAAATTTCTTTATTATTTTAAAACTGTATTACTAGAATTCTATTTTATTTCTGATTTAACAATTTCTATTTGTTGTGTTTTAACCTTCACGGTACATTTCATGCATGCTGTAAATGTAGGTACACGAAGAAGTAGCAACTTTTCTCAATTGGTTGCTTGTTAACAAAACATCATACTTTGCCCCCTCCTTCCTGACTCGCCCAATTCTGGCATAAATCTGAAAAGATGTTGGAATATAAAAAATGAAGCTTTCCTTAAGGCCTCATTCAACCCTGGACCAGATGTTTGCTTAAGGCAGAAAAAGCGAAAGCAGTTGCATCAGGTTTTCAGAATCTTTCTGTCATCCTCTAAAGGAGATTTAAAAAAAATCTGTTTCCCTTTAATGACATTAAATTAAAGCTTGCTGCAAAAAAAAAATGCAGTGATGTAGCCCAGATTATTTAAACATATTAATATACTCTAATTATAACCAGATGTTTAAATATGATGCATAAAAAAACAAAACCGTTTTTCCCTTCACTGTTAGACATTAAATCAGACTAAATCTTTATTATTTTATGTGAGGCAAAGAGAACCAAAATAATATATGTCAGATTAAAGTCAGAAAGCAAAAGATTGAAGTTTAGATACATTAAGATGGCTGAATTTAAATGATCTAGGAAAGCCCATATAATGTTAATATATAGTACATTAACTCTTAAATAAAAGTAAATGTGCTGACTAAAGCTAGCAAGAATGTTTTATTACATGCTGTTCCTGAATGGATGGATGGATGGATGGATGGATGGATGGATGGTATACCTAATTGAAAAAAAAAAAGTTTTTTTTAAGCAGTTGGGGTAAAGATCTGAATTCACTTGTGAATGTTTAGAACATAAACATAAGGAACAAGCAAAAATTGAGCTTCAATTAAAGACTTTTAAGCAAAATACAACACATAATCCAATTTAGCTTTTGGCATTTGTACGGGCATATAAAAACCCCCATAACATTCTGTACTGTACATGCACGTGAGGCCTCTTCAGTTAACAGTTTTGGACAATGCCAAATAGCAAATCCCTAAAAGCAACAGAGCAAAATCAGTTCCGCTTCACAAAGTACTACAATGATACCAGAAGTCTGGGCCTCATCCAGTTCAGTCGAGCAAGAAGGGTGCAAGCGTTAATAAAGCACAAACATCAGACAAGGAATAATATAAAAAATAGGCTAAGAGAATACGAAGAATGATTTATAAGCCACAATAGATGGTAAGGGTTTGGGGGTAAACAAGAGTGTCCCTCTGGTCTGGTCTGCATTTCATACCACTATGATGAAGCTGTCATAAGCACGCACCACTTGAGTTATACAATCCTCCAAGGAACACTTGGTTTTAATTTGGATGTCAAGGAAAATGATTGACTTTTATTGTTTGTTGTGTGTGAGAGAGAAAAATCTAGCACATATCCATATCTGTCTCTGTCTATCAAGGTGCACATGAATATTTAATGTTGTATGAATACATTCACCTACGAAATGTCAGCTACATGTACAAGTGGCATAATTCTTTTCCCCCCTATTATTCTTCTGTTTCGTCTTAAAAGGCGATGAGTCCCTAGAAGACACTCCGCATCAATGCCTCAGAGCACTTTCATTTCTTCTTGCCCTCACATAAAAAAACAATAAAAGCCTTTGTTGATTCCTCGTAATCCACTTTCTAAAACCAAGCTATGAGTATTAGACATATATATAAAACTGTCCTGTTTCATTTGGCTTTTGGGTTAAACATGATAGATGGAAATTATTAGCCTGCATTTGGCACATATGCTATGGCTACACATTGTTACATTTGGTAGCACTGTTGTGTTGCAACAAAAAGGCCTTGGATCCCAGGGCCTTCTTTCTACATAGTTTCCCTCTGACTTCTCTCCTAAATTGACTGTTAGGTTAATTGGTCACTCGAAATTGCCCTTAGGTAAGAGTGAATGTATGTATGTGTGCATGCGTAGGGGTTTGTCCTACGTGTCTTTGTGTTGCCCTTTTATAGACAAGCGATCTGTCCAGGGTGTACTACGCCTCTCAACAAATGACAGCTGGAGATTGGCACCAGCCCCCTCATGACCCTCCAAGGACAGGCAGGTATAGACTATAAATGGATGGGTGTTATGCTACACATTGTTACCAATACTTAGGGTTATTAAATCCTAAAGTGATTTAATTTTGTGTTAGAGCTATGTCATATAGCCTTTATCATAAAAAGCATATTTGTACACATAGTAACACAAGTTAGTTGGATCACCAAAATGAGGAATAGCAAACTGGGGAATCAGTTTGTATTGTGGGATGCACGAATAGGGGTTGTTTAAAGGGTCTTTGTTGCTATAAATAACATGAAATGAAACTTTGCTCTAAAATTGTGAACCACCAGTTGAGTCTTTATAAATATTTGTACTATAAAAAATTGTAATATTATTAGCTTTTCTAATATTTTCGGCTTAGCTCATAATATTTCCTTGCAGTTTCAATAAATTTGGTATCAATAAAATTTAAAAGAAGAGTTAAATTTCATTTTTATGAAAATGCTCTGAATAAATGAATGGATTTTTCAATTTAATGTTTTTTAAAAATAATATTCCATTGCTTAAGATTATTTAAAAATGAAATGACAGCTGGTATTAAACAAATAATATTCAAATGATTGCAGTGTGAAGACTGCAATGCCAGCAGAGGAGCTCAACAGGAGTCAAGTTTTGATTCACCAAAAATAACCAGATGTTTATATATGATGCATATATAAAGCTTACCCACCATTGATGTATAACACTTCTATGATGTCATTACCAGAGGAATGTCAGAGACTCTTCAACATCAGCTTACCATACATAATGTAACCCCTTTGTGTTTGAGTTCATTAACGTAATGGTTCAAAGTTAGCAATAAATAAAAGTTAAATAAATGCATTAAAAAGGGAAGCTCATTTGAAGAGTAAATAGGACTTTAAAATCTTTAAAGTAGTTTAATAAAAGCTTATTTAGTTAAATATATTAGTTTAGGAATTTCATGTCTGTTATTGGAGAAATGCTTAGTTATTTTTTGAAAGCTTATCCCAGTGGAAGAAGAAGAGCGAATAACCGGAAGTGGAGGAGAGCGATGGCAACAGGAGGAGTGTATTGAATTGCCGGTGTTACACCAGCAACTACATGTAAAAGGAAACCCGTAAGTAGGCCTGTCGCGATAAACGGTAAATCAATTAATCGTACGATAAATTAAAACTATCTACGTCATTTTAATTATCTGCATTATCGTCTCTTCCGGCCTTTTTCTCTTTCTGTTAACTACACCGAATGAAAAAAGGCTCAACTCCAGTGCTCTCCACTGACTCCCCCCTTCCTCATTTTACTTAGTGTAATGCCCAGCGCACACGAGCTGTGGGAAATCCTAGGTATAACGGTTCGATCGGGTTCTTCACAAAATAATGGCTACAAGTCCAGTGAACTAATTTTAAAACCAGGCATTAATCAATGCTGTACTACAATCTACCTGCAATGCATGTGGCTAATGTCAGCGTAAAGTCCTGACTGAATGAAAATCATTATAACCTATTTACGTCACGTTAACGAAGAACAGCTGAAAAGTTACCGGGTTTATCAACTGCGGTAGCAATTTCGCTCCAACTCCTCCTCTTATCATTTCTATATTCTTTGTATTTTAAATAAACATTAATGTTGTTTCCACATATCATCTCCAATGTCCGCTGTTTGGGATTCCCCTCTGTAATTTCCCCTCAGAAAGCACTGAGGGAATCCGCGCTTTCTGATTGGCTACCTGTCACATTCAACAGGCTGCGTTAAAGCTTCCAGTGGGGAAAACCCCTGATTTAGATCGGAGCGGCAACGACGATCTACCGTAACACACCACACAATCTTAGAAAGACCAGCTATCTAAGATTGTTGTAAGGGAAAAAATAGGAGCAAAAATCATGTAGTGTGAACTATTGCATCAGGTAGTTGGATGTGCCCATCTTCTCTATTTAAATCTAATTATTACTGAAGGGCAACATAGTATACAGACTTCATAATCTTTTGGTTGAATGCAGTATTTATTTCCACTTTGGCTTTATGTTGTTTAGTTTTTTTTTCCAAGTGTGTTTTTTGTTAATGGAGACTGAGAATCCATTTTATTTTTGTTTTTGGTTGTTTTGTTCATTTTGTTTATCAGTTCCAGTGTTAAGTGTTCTTTTGAAAATAAAGTGTATCTAACTTTGGCAGGAAATCACATGCATTATTACGTCATTTCCATTAAATCAGTGTAAAAAGGTCTTCAAACAATATGATCGTTTATCGCAATAATTTTTGAGACAATTAATCGTTGAGCAAAATTTGCTATCGTGACAGGCCTACCCGTAAGGATTAACTTCATCTGTCTTTGTGAGGTGGAAGTGTACGAAAAGACTCTGACGTGAACTTGACGGAATTGTGGAGCTACGTGAGTGACCAACTCGACAGAGAAAGAGCTGATTTGGCTGCTAGCTCAGCTGGCTAATGCTACTAGTGCCTGGCTAAAGCGTTGCGGCTAGCCATCGCAAGGAACGGAGATGGATGAGGATGTTCCTATGGACAGCACAAACGTTTGGCACCAATTTTGTCTGATTTGAAGAAGGTAGGGGGACCAACTTCACTCAGGTACAACCAACCGGAGTGGTTGCTTAGGATTACTTTTTTGGGTCGCTGTCAGGGGTTTGTTACTAGGGACATTCATCTGGTTAGAGGACATAAACTGCCCTTAACTTTCCTGTTGTTTTAGAATGGCTAAGAGTACACTTTAAGTTATAGCTGAAGCGAAACTGCTACAGAGTTTTTGGTTTTGAATAATCCGTAAGTTGGGTGCATACGTAATTGAAGGTTGTGGTTATTTTGCTGAGTTCAAGATGCATTGACTGAAACTAAGCTCTGACTTATAAAAGCAACCGAAATAGATAACTGTGTATTTGTATATGAATAAAGGTAAACTTACGCAGCAAAGGAAGGTATTTAAATTAGACTTCCCTTTTTCTTTTTCTACATATACTCTTTGTAGTGGGAGGGCTAAACACCTACAACATTGAGGGTTAGCCACCCCATTAATGTTAAGGCCACTAGGGGGCGCTACTTATACAAAATATTTCACTAAATTAATTCATTTTTAAAAATGTATTTAACATCAGAATATCTATGGTCATAGACACACACACACACTCCTGTTTTCTTTCAAACGTTATTCATGTAGTTATTGTAAAAGTAAATCTGTTAAGAATTCTCGGCTTAATGTTTCGACTGAGCGTTTGATGACTAGCAGAGAATAGCAGCCAGGAGCTTTTCACAGAGCCTTACAGGTTGTTATTAAAGCATCTCTGGAAGGCATAAATATCGACCTGAGCGTGGGCTCCTTCACAGACCAGTGCACTTCGCTGTCCCGCCTCACTAGTGCCATCAAATCAATCAGTCTTTCTAATTAACTGCATCCAAATGAGGCATCATCTTCTTTCCCTCCACAATGACACCCTATTGGAAACCATTCCTTATGTACATCCAGTATATACACTGTGACCTGAGCTTGGCTCTGTTGGTTTGAACATTTCCTCTGATCTTAAAAATATCCACAAAGCATCTCGTCTCTAATGTTGAAGAACACCGGTTTGGCCAAAGTCATAATTTCAAATAAAAAAAGGTGGATGTTGGTGTTTCTGTCATCTTCCCTTTGGGAGATACTTCACATGTGCTTTCAAAATAAAATTGGCTTTCAAGGAGCCATTTTGGGTTTTGAAATATATTATTCTTATTTTGGACTAAATTTTTTGTGAGACGTTGTGGATTTGTGACAAATTATTTCCTTAAGAGCATTTAATGAAGGATGATTTGCACTGAGCAGCTGTTCAACAGTAATCAGACCCAGACAGCCAGCTTTTTCTCCTTCCCGTCGTCAGAGTCCTCAGTCGCTCCTCACTCCATCTGAGGGAGTCAGGGAGTGGAACTCCTCTTTGCAACACCCTCAGGGCACTTGGAGGGCTACCAGATGTGCAACTTCGGAACCGAGGAACAGCAGCAGCTTCCTCATTTTGTGAAGCATCAAGCTCTTGATCACTTCATATACAATCAGTCCCCATTTCAAACTCACTCTACAAAAAAAATCTTTCTAACACTTTTTGAGAAGAAAATGCCAGACTTCATCATATGTGCAAGACAAAGATGAGTAGATGGCAAAGAAAAGAGATATATCAGAAATATCAGTACGGGAGGTGACAGTAGGACAGTGGTGCTGTTAGTCTCTTCATAGGTACTCCAGGTTAACTCACTTTAAAAAAAGTATTTTAGGTTATTGACCACTCTAAATTACATTTTTGGGTGAGAAAAAATGTGACACCCTAGAAACCTTTCTAGGGTGTTGACTGCATCTCACCCAGTGACCACTGTAAATACGCACCAGCACCATCCATTTGCTCTGCTTGGTGGGGTGTTGTTTGTGTGGGTGTTCGAGCCATGCCCGGAGCGGTTGACTCTCGTTGTGTGGCCTATGGCTACCGGAGATGTTTTGGGCTGGCCGCAGGGCTCTGGTGGGTGTTCAGCTCTCTTTACTGCCTAGAGGCTAGCTCACCACTTGGAGTGGTAATGTGCCCTCCTATTTAGGTTTTTCTGAGTTCCAGCTGATGCATTTGGCTGGTGGATGTCTGATGTGTTACAGGCTCTGACGGTGTCCCCTTGACTTGGGGCCAGGTAGTCTTGCTGTTGGTGGTCGCCCTGCGCCACAAGGACATGGTGGTGTGGCTGGGTCAGGGCTGCCCTATGTCTCACCCTGTGCCTCTTTTGCTTGGGTGCTGCTGCTGCTCCTGTGCTTCGCTGATGTCCTATCTCTGTTTGGGACGTACAGCTGCCCTGGGGCGCTGCCTTGTTTCCGTCTGCCAGGAGCTACTTTGGCCTTGTGGAACCGAGTCCACCTGTCTTTCGCTGCTCTTGGACGTTGCGAGTTTTAGGCCTTCTACAGCTCTCACCGCTCTGACAATGGTGCATCTCAAGGTGACAAAATAAAATCTGTAAAATAAAAATGTATTATAACCATGTATTGTCAGAAAATTCACTATTTACCCATATTTCTGGTGGGTAAATATTGCTTATGAATTTATTCTTCAGTTTTACATCATTGTCATTACTTGTAACAATAGATTCCCCTCCTGCATTCTTCTTCCTGTTACCTTTTGTGCTGTCATTGTGAGAGTTTATCCTCACCTGCCAACACTTGTGAAGGGGATTAATATAAACACATTGCCAGCTGTACAGTCTCACTGAGCAAGTGCCCAAAATCTCTGCTTTTCATTACCCAAGGCTTTGCTTTAAAAGGCAATGTGTCAGTTTTTCCAAAGCATAAAAAACTTTGACAAAAGAGAAAAAATACTGTTGACAGTCACTGTTGCATAGCTTAAATTTTGAAGAAAATGTTGCAACTTTAAATAATACTCTGACCCTGAGAGGAATGAGTATTAGTCCTTTTGAATAAAAAAATCAAACCATCACCTGGGGTGCGATTATATGATGCTATAACAGGCTTTTTGATAATTGAAGAGTTTATTTAATTAATGCCAGAGTCAGGGCAGATGTTGATGAATAAAAATCCAGCTGGGAGGACTCGAGTCACAAGTACAATATCTTCGAGCGCCGGCACTAATTAAAAACACCAGGATGCAAGAGTCACGAATAAGGAATCATTTTCCATTTTATTTTTGACTGTTTTGCAGCTTGTGTGAGTCTATTAAAGTCATTTGTGAGGTTTTATTTCGACAAATATTTTCGGTTATGTATTATCTGTTCTTGGGACAGGACTGATATTGCTTTAAATGTATAAAAGTATATTATAAATGATTTAAAAACAAGGATACTCAAACCAAAATTAAGATGCAGTGTTATTGTAGCTCTGGACAATATTGACATTTAATCTCACTATATTTAATGATTTTAAACTAAGAGCATGGCTGCATGTAAGCACAACAGACCACAAACACAAGACCTGAAGGACTAATCTTTGAAAATCCGTTTTTGTACGTTAAGTTGCTACTTATGTCATGTTTTATTAAGTGTCTCAATGCCTTAACAAATTTAAGATTGGCAGCAAGACAAGCTTTCTTTTTTGTGAGCTGTATTCTATTTAACTGTGAAGATATGCATTATTCATTTTTAAAGCCACATTCTCTGAGTGGATCATTTGGCCTGTGATCGTGCCTTGTGGGGGAAGTCTGTTTATTCTTTATTGAAATAATCTCTCAGAAGAAGAAAAGTTGCCCATGTGAAAAATCTGATTTTCTGGCAATGCACCAGAATGCAGAGGAGTGCCAGAGAACAGAAGTGGATAGGGGAAACTGTATGAGGAGGATTTTCTTTTGTTATAGACTATCAAAGGAGACAAACAGCTCTCATTCCACTGGTTGACAGCTAATTGCTACCTCCAAACCCCTTTACAATCATTATCCGTGCTACCTGATTTTTATGTTGGCACTTGTGCTGAGCACGATCCTTAACTTGGGGGCTGCAGCCTCTGTTAAGTGTTTTGCTTAACAGGATAATTTGACTCGAAGCTTCCTTTTCATTTTTCCTACAAAATTTCATATTTAGGCCTGCGTGGTTGCATGTGAAAGTGCATGTGTGCCATGTGTGTGGGTGTAAACAATGCACACTACATAGCTGCCATACCTAATGCGCTTGTTACCCATCTCAGAGTCCCCTGAGGCATGTGTCCCTATCCAAGGACTTAGTCATGGTGCAGTTTTAACAAGCACTGTCGATGTGAGGCCATTGAGAGCTTGCAAGATTGCAGTCAATGGTAATTTCATGTGCCACACAGAGTGCAAATGAGCTCTGCAAATATCACTTGGGCTCTCAGTCTGTGTCAGTGACAGCAGGAAGGCTCAGGCGCAATGGCTACAGGCTGTAGGTAGGGAATATTATTGTGCTGAGAGCAGGCGGCACAAGAGGCCAAAGAAAATTAACAAGCTTTGCCTGCAGCCTTTGGTCATAGAAATTATTGATGTTCACAAACTTTTTTTTTATGAGTGAGTAATCTGTGAGGGTAAGTACGAGTGTGGATTCAAACACTTGACCCTACTTTTAAAAAGACACATTATTCATCTATACCCAGATCTGAAACTGTGAATGCGTAAATCTAAGCACTTCCCCCTGTTCGTCTCCATCAACATGGAGTTTAACACACAGGGAATACCTGGCATCTCTCTTGACATGTCTCCTTGTAAACATATTAAAATAATATTAATATGTAGTTTAGCAAGCAAAAACATAATTTATCTACTGAAACCTCTGACTAGTCATGATGGCTTAAAATTTAACCCCAACCCCAATGCCCAGAGAAAGCATAACCCTGCCCCTGGCATAATTTGAAAAACTCCCACAAAGTGGGCAGAGCCAAGAGACAGAGAGGTATGGTGAGAATGACAAGAGGGGGAAAAGTGGAGCTGTTTCTAATAGACTTTATTAAAAAAAGAAAAGGATCATTTAATGCTAGCTTTGGACAAAAAGTTTTGGCTCTTTCCTCCTTTTCTCTTCCGAGTCCTTGGCGAGTGACGTTCTCCGTGGGCGACGTGCAGCGACCGCGTGCTGCTAAAACGAAACAACAACAAGGCGTGTTGACGTCACAGATCACAGAGTTTAATCTCATACAAAGCAATCGACAACAAAGCTGCAGAGGTACAGAGATATACATTTTATCACAAAATAAGACACACAAGGGAAGACAAACGAACACAAAGACAGACAAAGGCGCCCACGTGGAGAAAAGATGGAAAAAAAAACTCTATTTTAGCGCTACATCTAACTTTATGCTGAGTGGGTGTTTCCTCACTTTAATATATGCAAAGAAGGCGTTCTGTTGTTCGCCCACTCAGAGACCTGTTCGGCCCCCAAAGAAACTTGGAAACTCCCCTCCTTACAGCTCAGATGTCTGGTTTTTATCTAAGTAAGAGGGCGGACCACTTCGCGCTCATCTCCGCCTGATACGGGCAGATCCCTGACGCCAAAAAGTCTCTTGCCCCTTCGGACTGTAAATTTTATTGCTGTGTCTGTCAGCGGGGGAGGAAAAAAGGGCCCTGCTTTGTCTGCTTACCGCATCTCAGACGAGACCTGTTCCAAATAAGAGTATTGTATATAACTGTTACACATGTCGTAGATTAGCTGTATTAAACATTAAAATCAATCACTTTTCTTAACAACTTTCAGACACGTTTAGTGGCATTTTAATCTAGAACCTAACAAGTGAAAAATCAAGCAACTTTTTTCCTGTGTTGTTGGAGACTTTCATTGCGACAACACTCTGCAGCTTTGCTGTGTCCTGAGTAATCAGCAAGAGCTGTGGTGAGCTTCTCCCTCTTCCTTAGCACTGCAGTCGGTCTGAAATAGTCGTCCGTCCTGCAGGATACTGTTGCCACAAGTCAGAGAAGAGGAGACCCATCCCGTTCCGTGTCAATATTGCAAATAAATCACACATTGGTAAAGTTGAGTAACGCTATCGATCAATGCTAGCTACAGCCACATGGGGCCATGTGCCTGAGTAATATGATTTTATTTCAAATGCAGGGTTGAGTGACGAAAAGCTGATCCACATGACGTGAACTCAAACCATTTTAAACAAGTAGGAGGAGCCAACTGCTAAGGCACTGTTAGACCAAGGGAGGCCAGAAGATAGTCAATTTTAGGCAGAATAATGCGGAATTAAACAAATTTACACAAAAATGTTGAAATTCCCACAGAAACATAAAGATGGAAACCTAAATATTCTATTTATGTTGTTTATCAGCTAAATTTAGTAGGATGCTGTGACAAGAGAAGTGGACAAGGGGAAAATAGGATTTAGTGTTCAATTCTTGCCTCCTACAAGTGAGATGTGGTTTGCTCCAGACTATTTCACAAAATCTTACTATTACATTTTTATGATTGGAGGTGCTAAAAACAAGTAGGTTGGAGTACTTCTACTCTTAGCTAAAGTGTGATTTGCTTTTTCACAGCGAGGGTGACAAAATATCTAAAGGATATTTTCAAATTCAAGGTCTGCAAAAACAGAGCAGTGGTTTGTCTTCCTTTCTCCTAATGACTGCACCAAACAGCAGAAAGGGCACCAAACAGCCATGACCCGGCACAGATAAGTGGGTATAGATGATGGATGGATGGTTTTTGTTCTTATCTCTCATCAGAATATGTGCTATCAAGCACACAAAAAATGCAAATCCATATACACTTGTGTTAAAGGAACACCCTATTGCACATTGTTCAAAAGTATTATTGAACAAACTGCACTTTATGGTTATGTGTGAGAATTCTTACTTTTATCACAATTTTATTATAGTAAAAGCACAAACTTTCAAGCCTACATATGAACAGATAACAGGGAGTCAACTACAAGAAACCTGCTGCCCTACTAGAGCAGTCTTTTGCAAACTGGTCCACAGGCGCCCCGTGGTCCGCAAAATACTGCATGTAAACAACCGTTTATTTGCCGTGAAAAACTCAAAGTGCAATGCATACTGTTAACTCACCAAAGGATTGTGTTTAAAAATAACAATGGATAAGTGACTTAAAACCGAGTGATGATTGGAGGAAGGCAAGTCATACCTGCTGAGAGTATTAATGTGTCATTTAGGAATAATTGAATTCTTTTGAATTCAAAAGTCTTGAAAACTTGTAGAACTTGTAGAAAAGTTGTAGAAAACTTGTTCTCTACAACTTTGTGGGCTTATAACGCTCTGCTCACACGTCAACAACTATAGTTATTTTTTAATTTAATTTAAAATGATTTAATTAGCAAATAGGTTAAATACATAAAGACATAGAAATGGGCATGCAATTTTTTATTTTTAAAGGTAAAGAAGAGTATTTTTGTTCCTGCCAAAGTAACAAAAATCCAAATCTATTTTCTTTTATTGTGCTTCTAAATTACAAATAGCCCTAATGTTTTTAATTCACATATTACTGCTAGTAAAGAACAACATTTTTTTTATTTCCATTTGTTTGACATCATTGGAAAGCTTACAATCCACACTTTCAGAATCTGTAAATGACTCAAAATACCCCGGGCTGACTGTCTTAGCCATTCCATTCACATTTACTAAACAGCACCACCCTTCTCATTAGGATGAACAAACAACACAACAATAAGTGACTTAATAGACTGCGGATTGGTCTCTTAAGTCACGGATTGGTTGGCATGTTGGTGTTCCTGCTGTAAACACACCAACTTTTTTTGGCTCCGATTTTCCTTTTACGACAATCTTACAACGTCCTGCACTGAGTGGTGTGTTGAATGTGCCCGATCGGGCATATTCAACATTGTCTTGGCCCGATTATCGCAGCCTGTTGAATGTGACAGGTAGCCAATCAGAAAGCACGGTGACGTAAGAACGGAGGGGAATCCCAAACAGCTGACATTCCGCAACTGAGAGTCCGGTGGACATCGGAGGTGATATGTGGAAATGTTTATTATGTGTAAAGGTCATTTTTATACATGTTTATTATATGTGGTTATGTTTATTCAGCTAAAAATGTTAACTACGAAAAAACATAACTCACCTCCAAATCATAGTGCAGCAAATAGAGCGGCTGCTCCCACCATCTTTTATCAAATGCCTTTCCTTCTTGTTACATCTTTTATCGCTTAAAACGAGTCCACAAAGTATCACTACTACTTCTACATCATCATCCGTGTTTGATTATTCTAAATTCACCTATAGTATGTTGGGGGGGTTTACTGGATTTTCCTCTGGAATCGTTCATGAGTGGAATCGGTTCCTGTGTGGTGTGTAGCTCCTGCCGTGTGGCTGGACACACGAACCGATCAAACCTGTTGGACTTTTATCGGCTCTGTGGTCACAGAAGTTTGGAAAATCGGCCGACAATCCTTAAATCGTGCCGTATGAACCAGACCTAAAATTCACAAGCTCTACTCCTCTCATCTCGACCACTGTCCTAACGCTCTCTGACTCTGGTCGCTATGGTAACGTTTACATATCCCTTCAAAATAAGATACAAAATATTACTTTTGTGAAAATTTTAACTGATAACGACTAAAGGGAGCCCTGAGCTTGTTTCTCTGCAACGAGACGGTCCCATCTGGGAGTGATAAGAGACAATGACACCCGAAGTGTTGCTTATGCACAGGATGCTTGGTCTCTAGTAGCGAAGCAGTTTGAAGCTTCATTGCCTCATTAACGAGCCGGTCACCATATCATGCAGAGCTTGGAATGTGGGAATCACCTGCCGGTTTAAATCCATTCTCCTGTCTCTTCTCTGGGCCTTTCCCCTTTGCAAAGAAACTTTCCAAAGACATCTGATCAGTTTCTTACTCATTTTGCTGCTTGTGGGATCAATGTTGGCGTGCAAGACGTAACCGAGAGAATCCGGTTAAAGGATTTTCAAAATAAAAGATCTTCCAGACTCAAATAATACATAAAACAGAAATATTTAATTATTTCTTGCGCGGCCTGTACCAATTGGTCCATGGACCGGTACTGGTCCGTGGCCCGGGGGTTGGGGACCACTGCGTTAAGGGGTCCTCAGCCTGAAAAAGTTTGAGAAACAGAAATTAATATAAAGGTTAATATTCTTAGCACAAAAGTGACAATAACATACATACCGAAGCTTTGTAGAGATAAAATATACACCAGAATGTAGAATATCATCTAAAGGGAAAAATGTGAGATAAAACAAAAAGAGCAAAAACCTTAATGGCCAAATGTTTTGAAATAATGTTGGTGTCCCTCCTCATGCCATTAAGCTGAATCCATTAGCAGGTCGGAGGCTCTTAAAGTGTCACGCTGGTTCCTGTGCTATGCCTCTATGTCCAGAAATAACTTGTACCTTGAATGCTGTTGAATTATAAAATGGGACACAGTTTGAACTGGAAGCACTCCCAAATGAAACAATGTTCTTTTAGCTCAAGTGTGACAGTGGAGTACGAGGACTGAAAATACAAGGGTTTAAAAGATATCAAGGAGAATAAGGAAAGAGGGCGTAAGCATGAGCTGTTGAGAGGATAGACTAAAAAGAAACTCTCTTCATGAATTAAGAAACGTGTGGTAATGGAGTCTAAGGTCTCATTGCAATTTGTGATTGAGGCAGCCATGCATTCACTCACTGCTTATTAGGGGGGAATGGGAAGACCCAGTTCTTTTGATTAATTCCTTTAAGTGTTTGGTGGGGAGACTGGGGACCAGCAGGGAAATGAACAAAACAGAGAGGATGAAAAGATTATGATGAGAGGAATATAACATGCATACATATACCTTAAAACTGACTGACTAATAGCAGAGGGGAATATCACCAAGATTGTCAAAATGCCAGATTAGCAAAACCAAGTGGTTCAGTCATTATGAACAATAACAGTGAAAGATAATGCTTTTTCATGACATTGAGGTTAGAAATGACAGTAGATGTACACTAAAGACTCTCAGCATTTAGCTACCAGACACTTTCTTAAAAGTAGCCAGAATCAAAAAACATAACTTCATATTGAGGTAAAAACTTCTGTTCTATACTTTTTGTCCCGTAATGAGCCCTACCAGCAGTAAAAATCTTTGCAATAGCTTAAGAAACAGAAATTAATATAAAGGTTAATAATAAGATGCAAATGTGAGGTCATTTGCATCTTCCTTTTAAATAACCTTGGAAAAGTTTGCAGTTTTTCAAACTTTAGCTCTAATTTTGAAAGCTTGCATCCTGGATCTGTTGGGTTTAGTTATGAATGAATAAACCAAGTGCAGAGATGTGTTAAAATAAAGATATTTTTAAGTGAAAAAAATATAACAGGAAATAAACAATAAAGATATGATCAAAATAGAAATATGAATGACTCTAAAAGACCAAACATCTACAGATGATAGGAGCCACATAATGTTTTTTTAAAAGTTATTAAATGTTTTTGTTTCATCTGTGTTGAGTTCCATTTTACACAAATAACTATTCTGGCCCTTCAAGTACACTGAAGGGAGCCAAGCCATTTACACAGAAAAGTACACGGCCATCTTGAGTTCAAACCCAAAGTTAGGAATCTGCATATTTCTGCTTGAAAAGAGTCAGAGGAACTTGCACTCATCTTGGTTGATTCACTATTGGATGAATCCAGCCCATGTCGAAGGTCATGGCTCAAAGGAGCTAGCAGAACAACATCATCCATCTGTGAAAAGTCGGATATGTTGGGCATATCGAGCCCAACACACAGGCTTCGTATGCCAGTGATTGTTGGCCCTCTAGGCCATCTCTGACTTGACAAATTAAGTTTATACATTTTCAACAACAAACATAACTAAATTGAAAAATTATGCTTATTTTGTCAAATGTTGATACTTGATTAAAAACAATGTTTATAAATTTGATATTTATTCTAGTCTCATTCACATGATAAAACATTTAACTGATATATCTAATATGAATAAATGACATTTAATTTTTATATGGAAGTCTTGCTTTGTTACGTCCTCTTCAATATGCCCCTGGTTGGTGTTGAGGGCAGTAAGGACGAAGATCAGACAAGAACAGTCAGATAATTGTAAAATCCGTTTATTTGTGTTAAAATCTAAAAGTTAAGATTCGCTTTAATAGTAAAAGCCATCATTTAGTGACTAAGATTGCTTAGTTAATTGCACTGTATTACTAAATAGACACCTCTTTTTGTTTTCAGGACCCTGTTCATTGTCAGCCGATAAAAAGATGTGCTAATAGAGACATGTCCCTTGTAGTACTGCGAGGAGGAACGTTCCATCATCAAGGCCTTACAGCAACGTATGTGATTAGAAAAGTTCACCTTAAGCTTTGTGGCAACTACATTTGTAATACGAAGGAAAGCTGAACAGAGAAATGTCAAGGATTTAATTGCAACATTTATATCAGTTCGTCTATGTGACAGGACAGCACGGAAGTGGTTTTGTATTAAGCTATCAAATTAATCCGTGGGCTGTAAATTTCTTCTGTTGCACCTTGGAGTTATAAAAAGACACTGGATCCACCACATATTAGAGAAGCAAGAAAGATACAGGAATAAAGGAGTAAAGAAAACATGAGTTGAAACCTGTAGATTGTTGCTTTAGTAGAAAATTTATGAGAAGCTCTGAATAAAGAAAAATGTCTTAAGGTTGAATTCCAGAGTGAGCAGTTGCGTAAATCTAAAAGAAATCTAAAAATCATTGCGTACAGTATTTTTTCCCATTTTGCAGTTTTTATGGGGTTTAACCCTTGAAAGTTATTACTATACATATCTTGCTCTAAAACATTATCACAGACAAATCTCATAAATGTTTTGACACCACTGGTAAAGATTTCTTTAAAATAACTTAATCTTATTTCAGTATCAGTATCTCAAAATTAAGATTTTATCATTTTCAATAAGATCAGTGGTGTCACAATTGTTACTACGAAGGTCCCTATTGCCAGTAGAAAATTATTTGGTATTATCCTAAAGGATTTCACAAGAATGAATAATAAAAAGAAAGGCATCTTTTGATGACTCTAGAGTTTTGGGACCTCTCTAGCTCTGTTCTCTCCAGTTCATCCTACAGGTTTTCAGTGGCATTCAAATCCAGAGACTGAAACACCAAAAAACAATGGTTTCCTTTGAACTACTTTTGTGTTAATTTGCCAAAAATTTCAGCGGAGAAACTCAATGATGGGTCATTTTCAGTGTACATATAGAGGCCACCATATTGTCATTTATAAGCTACTGATATGAAAGAGGTCATGTAGTCATTGAGTCCAGGTTCCCACAGCATGTTAGATTCTCAGCCCTACTTAACAGTCAGTATGAGGTACTTTGCAGACATTTTTTAATTTATTTTTTATTTGCTGTATTTCAGCCATGATCATTTTTAAGGACATGGCCGGCTGCACTCAGACAACTGCTGAGTTATTTCTTTACACAAATACTGGGTGGGGTGTGTATTATCTGTACTGAGGTTAGGTGTTTCAACAAAAAGTGTGAACTTTAGACTACAGTATATAAAACATAATCAGATATTTAGCCTTAATTTATTTTGCACTACTAGCCCATGATGAACTGAGAAGAACATATCTTTCTGCATTGATGTCAATAGATCCATTTGACATTTTGAATTTTTATAAATTAGAGCATGGTGTGTTGTGGTTGAGTCATTTTTTAACCTAATGCATTATGTCAGATGGGTTCACAACATCAGTGGTTTCTTTATTTTATAGATCTAGCAGTATTCACATCTGGATGTGGCTAGCTGTGGGATGACTTAGCCACAGAAAAATATTGAATTAACAAGAAGCAATTACACCAACATTAAAAACAGGTTAGCATGGATAGCTTTTTGTGTTATAAAATTTCTATATCATTTAAACAAAATATGCTTCCTTTATTTTACCTTTTGGCTCCAAAATCACAGCAGTCAAAAAAAGTTTATTACCTTTTATTTTGTAGATTTAAAGAAAACTAATCCTACCTTTGTACTTGTGTAGTTGTTTCTTCAACAGTTCCTTTTCTTCCTCAAGCATCATACCTCTCAAGCTTCAACACGTCTCAGTTGCTGGCTTGCATTGCTGTTCTAATTACGATCACTGAGACGTTTTTGCACATTGTTGCCATCGTTTGAGCTGGCTCTCAAAAATACTTGAAAAATAAACAGTGTAAATGAGACAAACTCACAACTCACTCGCTCTGTCAAGTCTATGCTTTCATCCATCAAGGAACTTCAGCACTGACACTTTTCTTTATCACCTATCTACTACAAATCACCCAGTTCAAACAGTTCTCTCATGTTCCCACTGACAATGTTGCTAAAAAAACTTGAAGTGAGGTGGTTGTTTCATTATAATTTTTTTTGTTCATTTCTAACTCCATGACTAGACCTCGAAAAACACTTCCAACAAGCAATACCTGCACCTCAAGTTACCATGGAAACTCTACTCTTAAAAATAGACCTGGAGCAAAAAAAAAATAAAAAAATTGGCTGTTAGAATGTGCTTCCTTGATGTGGTTTAGGAAAATATATGCTTCTGGGTGCACCATAAAGCAGGGCAGCGTTTGACTGTTACAGAATCCCAGTGATGGTTTAAAGTAAAAAATACTAACTGCTTTTATTTGAAGTATATTGCTGATGGACAAGTTACTTTGATTAACTAAAAAGTTTCAGATGCTTCAGTATATTTTGCAGAGCAGAAAGCAGTCGTAGAAGGTGTCTTTTTCATTCCTGCACTGAATGAAGTCTCTAAAGAATAGTGCCTAGACAGCTGTGACAGACGCAGCCTCACTCGTAGGATTTACATGTGCTGCAGCTGTGAGGTTGGCTGATGAGGCACCGGTAGGGCATAATTCTCTTTTGCACAAATCCTGACACACTGGTGATTTTAAACCTGTTGTTTGTCTTGTGTTGTCATACAGCTTTACACCTCCTGTTTATCATGAAATGAATTAAAGCTTTGTCACTCTTGATGACATATCACTCTACATTTGTCACAACCAGCCCCCCCCCCCGCACTGTGGGTGCATCTCGCAAAAACTCCCTAGATTCGGAAAGCACTTTACAGTTGGCAGGAATTCATTCATTAAAAACTCTACATGTGTTTGTCTTGAGCAGATTTACCAACAGTGGGAAAACATAGAACAATTTTCTCTTGTTGCAGCATAAAAACACACTGAATATTTAGAAAAATGTTGCAATCAGTGAACAGAAGGTGTTATGAACGGTGATGTCAATTTTCTGCTCAGCTTTAGAATTGTAGTCTGCAGTGGATGAAGTGAACGAAGCAGTTCAGTCCATGTTGGCCACACTTTCAAATATTGAATTAACATGAACAGCCACCTCATTCAGCTCTTGACTTCGCTCTTCCACTTTACAGTGCAGGCAAATTCCAGTAAACTTCATAGTGTCGAACCAGAGCATTACATACGTCACGGCCAAATGTTAGAGCCCGCTGGGTAAAATTTTAAACTTCTAACAGAGTCAGGTTCTCCAGAAAGCAATCGTTTAAGAGTCCAAACCTTCTATACAGAATATAAAAATATAAAAGTAAAGTATTATAACAAACATTATTAAGGAAAGTTAACTACTTTTCTTCAGTTTCTTGTAAACGTGAATTTTTCACATTTCATTCATACCTGTTTTTAGGCATGATAAAAAACAATGACTGCAATTTAGGATTTACTTTTTTCTGCAACAAACACTCAAGGAGGTTTGGTGTGAAATAATTAATATCTGGATAAGTCCCTTATTTCCACTGTTAAGTTCAGTGGAGATTCTGTGATGCTGTGAGCATTTTTATCTTCAAGCACATGTGTTTCAGAGTACATGGTATTGCCAACTCTTTGGATTATTAAATGGAAATGTTGTGGTCTCTGTCAGGAATCTAAAAATGGGGTCAACAGATCTCTCGACAGGTTAACAACCCAGACCATATAATCAAATCAACAGAAGTTTCATCACACACAATACAAACCTCCTTCTAGGACCACGTTAGCCCTGAATATTACAGAAAACCTGTGGAGGAAACTTTAGGAGAGGATTATGGTAGCTCTGGAGAGTTGTTCAAAGAGGAATGGTAATGTGAAAATCTCTATCCTCCAATCCTGTAAAACATTTTAGGAAAAGTGCAGTACTCATGAGAAAGGCAGGTTTTAAATGTTTAAACATTTTCACTAGGGGTGCCATTAAATAGTACTGTAGTACAAGCTCTGCATGAATTATTGTCATTTCAAACATTTTACTTTGTGTTTGACCCTGATGCATTATTTTCAATTATGCTAGAGCTTTCAGAACATAGAGGTAAAAAGTAGCATTGGCTCCTTTTCATTTTATTTTAACATACATTTGTTATGGAAACATATGGACATTGCATGTATTACATTTTACTGAAATAATTCATAATTTGTGTCTTCCTTTTGTTGAGCCAATTATATGTGAGTGACAGGCTCTAGTGAGCATGAGCCGCAGGCTGTTTTCTGATTTACATTAGGTTCACTATTTCATTCAGAACAAAGAAAAAAAACAATAATTTGCTGATAATGAGGAGAAAATACATAGTAGCAGGCACTCAAAAGATGCTACTCAGAAAAATGTGAAGACTGCAATGACTTCAGAGTTTGGGCAACAAAGATGTTTTCCAGGAAGGAAAAGTAAAACCAGAATCCTCCCATACAGATGGTGGTTGGAAATAATAAAAAAGTAGGTTTGTTTGGGGCAGCTATGGCTCAGGAGAGGTGCAGTCATCTGTCAATGGGAAGGTTGACAGTTTGATTCCAGCTCACTGCTTTGCATGTAAAACTATCCTTGGCAAAAATGTGAACCCCACCTTTCTTCATTTCTATTGGTCAGACTGTGTGGTCTGTATATGACAAGATTTCAAATATTATTAATCACAATTTTGAATTGTTTTACTGAGTGACTGCCAATTTAGAAAAGGTTTAATGACTTAAGTGGAGGATGTTTTAACAGTGTGTCTAACAGTAAATGTGCTTCAGTTAGGAGAGTAATGATTCATTTAGAAAACGAGATTATACACATTGGAGATGGTGACTCGAGCATCAGAATGTGAGTCACCCTTAAAAATAAAAATAAAAACCCTTCAGATTCATAGTAGTGCCCTAAAAGCTTAAGATGTGACTTGGTCTGTGTTGTAAAATTTTACATTGCATTATATCTCCATGGTTGTAGAAAAAAGGAAGCATACAAGAACATATAATATGAAGTATAAGTTTTATTTTTGTTTAAATACGTGAAATGAAAAATGAAGGGATCTTCTCAAAATGTTACTTTTTCACACCATAAATCCTGTACAATAATGCAGCACATGTGTGCCAGTAAATGTGAGCAGAAATCTTAAAGGAGGATGAGGAGGGAGGGTATCATGTAAAATAGACCTTTTTGAACTTTGACATGTTATTAAATCATCAAAAAAATACTGCAGTGTCACTTTAATTATTTCATGCATGTTCGAAGAATCCTTAAATCTCACCTGGCAGCTATTCAAGGATGTTTCATGGATTCAAGGATGGGTGGCACAAAGAGCCACTCATTTCCACAAATGGAAATGGGTGGAAATGGTCTTAGACCCATTTCTTCGGCTGAGCTTCTGCCTCATGGAGCACCTCTCCAACACTCCCCCACTCAACTCCTTCAGACTAGAGGCAGCAGTAAATAGAAGTAGAACTGTGCATCTGCTGATCTTATCATGCAAACTACTAAAGGGCTTCATGGATGAGCATTGTTGTGACAATGTGCTAGAGGCAGACTGTCGGAAAGATCAGGAGCCTCTTATCCCTCCCGCGCTCAGGAGGAGCGTAGCAGATTTCACGGTCAGACAGCAGGGAAGCGGAGCAAGTGTGACCCCACCATTAACTCACACAGGATAAAAAGCTTGCAGGGTCTTTGGACTCTGTCTCTTAAGCCCATAGAAGATGTTACAGCATTTTCATAACAACTGAAGGTAACATAGTTACTTAATTGAAAATTGCACAACGTGTCTGGAAAATACACAATACAACCTTTTTAAGGATTTAGGTAAAGAAAAATAAGCCACTAAAGAAAACATTAATTTAAAATAAAAACCAGTAAAAAGATGTTTTCTCTAGAGTCAAATCAAAATGTAAAATAGATTAAAAACAGTCACTCAAATGCATATTTGTTCAAAACTGTTGAAGATATTGCGCCATGGGGTATTAGTCACATACATATCTGTAAAATTGTCATATATTGTGTTTGAATATAGTAAACTGAATCAAACACGGCATAAAAGTACTTTTGTTTAATCATATGTGGATGTAATATGCAATAACAATTATAAATAGTTCTCAAAGCCAGTGTCTCATAAAGCAGACATGAAAAAAAAAAGAATAAAGTAAGCTATGAGGCACCAGAAATAACTTTATATAAGTTCTGCAAATTATTATGTGTTGGAACTAAATCACAGCTTGAAGACTTAAAAACATGTGCACAATATATTGCTTATGTTAGATGCAAAATATATTACCAAAGAGTTGTTTTAACATGTCTAAAATCCATTTACTAAATACTACTATGTCAAGTCTGGCCATCAGCTGTGTTTTTTTCTAAAAAAATTATACTATCTTGATTAGCATAAAAATAAAAAATATTTAATTAAATCTGAAATTATGAAAACATTGAAAGAAGTCCTTGAGAGTTACAAAAATTTTCACAGTAAGGAAGATCTGTCCTTTATCATGCATCTTACAGCTAACATATGCTGCAACAAAGCTTTTAAATTATTTTCATTACTTACACTGTGATTTTCAGTTTTGAATGTCAAACATAATCTATTTAAAGGTACTAATGCTGTTCATTTTTTGCTGTTGTGATTTTTCAGCAGTGAAAAGATAGGGTTTAAAGAATCTGATAGCATGTCAAAGTTGGTCAAGTACATTAGCAGCAAATTGCATGTTTTGTCAGTCAACCAACATTTAAGGACTGCTCCAGTGTTATATGTCAGATGTGTTTTTGGTTCAGACATGTCTGATGGATCTGTGGCAGCTTGTAGGCTGCCACTCTCATTCATTCTGGGCTGTTGAGGCCAAATGTGGCTTGTAAGAAACTAGCAGATGAATCGAAAATCATACATTAAAGATCATAAATCAATCATGCATGACAGTTTCTACGAAAGTGATTGAGTATGTCCTGATGAAATAAGGTTACAAAAATGTATTCATAAATCTATTACCAACTTTGACAGAGTGAAAGCACAGAAGTACTGGAGTTGTAGGTGGGAAACATCTGAGAGCAAACTTTTCCATACCAAATATTTTAGTGAAATAAATATATATATATATATATATATATATATATATATATATCTATATATATAGATATATATATATATATATATATCTATATATATATATATATATATCTATATATATAGATAGATATATATAAGTATCTTTCTTACCTGCTGCTGTTTTCAGTTTCACATTTTGCTTCTGGTTTTAAAAGGAAAATTAATTTTATTTGTGTTTAAAGTAGGGTTTACCCAAACTGTGCAACTGCTTTAAATGGATCTGAAGTCAAATGTTAAAGTGTGGGAACTTTTCACGACCAATATTAGTCATTTTAATTTAACTGGCATTGCACTTTGTTTATTGGCGTCAACTATTGCATTGAAATAAAAATTGGCATGATGAATCCAAATTGTAGAAATAGCAGTACATGAATTATGACCTGGAGAATTCTGGATGTGAACTGTTCTCGAGTTATCAAGATATCAACCAGATTTCAGAACATATAAGCAATCTTCTTGTTTGCTTGTTGGCTTTTCAGTCTCTGTGCAGTTTGTGGACAACACTTTTCATGTGCCTTTAATCATGTTTTGTCAATTGTAAACTTCAAAGTGCTTTGTTATGATTATTTTTTGTCTTAAACGTAAAAAGTAGGTGATTGTGAAAAGAAAAAGATCTATAAGTTTTAGATATCTTTTTATTCAGCCTAACAGACTTTTTTGTACATCCACCTCGACTTCATTATAGCTGAAGACTTTCACAATTTATTTAAACAATATAATAATAAATGTAATAATATTTAAACATTCAAAGTAATGTATGTGGTAAAACAGAAGCATTTAGACTGATTATCAACACGGAGTACAAAATAAGTTGTTGTAATGAACGATCATATCTATTTGGGGTCACTTCTAAATTCACATGGTAACTTTAACACCACAAGGTCCTATGACAGTTTCTACCTCTAAGTCTTGTTGTTCATACAATTATAAATCAGCAGTTAAAGGTTGAACAGGTCATGCTCCCCACTGATTTAAACTGGGCACATCAGCAGAAATACTTGTTTACCTGGGGTTTGATTATAGCTTGAGTCATCAGACTGCATCCTCTCTGTCAAAGTGTCAAATTATAAACATATCAAGGGAGAACCTTGGAGATATGGCTTCTCCAAAAGCATTTTTGGAGAAGCCATATTAACTAAACCCCACATGTGAAATGATTTGGAAGAGTGCACAGTTCTATTGAACAAGATTGACTGGAAGTCTTTTTTTTTTGCCCCTACAGAAAGATTATATGGAGCTTTTTCACCTGGGCCCTGTGCCCATGGCTTTCCATTATCTTCTGCAGCAAGATCAAAGGTGATCTTTGATGGGATGGACAATTCATTCCAGTCTGACAGGTGGGATACAGACAGGGATGCTCATCACTCAAGCTTCCATCAAACTGTCAAAGACGTTTCTTGATCAATCACATGGAGAGAAGCAGGAAACCGCTCTCTTGACAATCCAGAAGGTAAACAATGATTTGAGAATACCACCTTTTGTGAAGCCTATATGGGGTATTAAAAAGCATATTCATAAATTATATTTAGGCTCTTACTCTTATTATTTTGATAGATAAATATGTCAGAATGTGGATTTGTTTATTGAGATCAATGCAGTTTATTGAACACCCACTTTTGCTCAGCTATTTTTATAATATTTCAGGGGTTTTAATTGTTGACAATGAATGTGAATGTAACCATCAGAAGAATCTCATTCATTTAAAAGTTTATATTAATTAGAATAATGTTATATTTCTCTTTGACTCTATGTCAGAATATCTAATGGAAATAATTCTTGCATGCTCGCTTGTTGGTTTTAATTAAATTTGGGACAATTTCAACTCAATGAAAGGTACATTACTTTTAACTAGATGTGCCATACCTCTGTTTGTTTTTTATTCCACTCAAAAAAAGGAAAAATATCTATACGTTTTAGATATATGAGCAAACTAGTTTTAATATCAGACAACGGTAAGCTCCATAATGCAATATTAAAATTAGTTTTTAATTTTTTGGGGGAAGTTTAGAGATGATCCAGTACCTTCTGGGTACCACCACTCGTTAAGGAGATATTAGGTTTGAGTTTGAAAATGAGATAAAACAGCTGAACATGGTGTAACCTGCCACTTTCCATCTTAACTTGTCCTCTCTTGGTCTCCTGATTGCAATTAACAAAATGCAGGTACAAAGCATTTTAAGAAAAGTTTGCATTGTTCACATTCTTGCAACTATTTAAGTCTCAAGATAGGCTTTGCAGTCTTGCCATGTTGTCAAATGAATGTCAGCTGACTAGGAAGCAAGACTTTGAGCACTTGATCAATGACTTTGCAAGCAAGAAGGCTCAGTACTTCTTGCTGAAGGCTCTTCTTGCTGAAGAAGAGCTGAAGAAGAGGCAAGTCAGACTGAGCAAGGGCCCGATAGTTGTCAAATTGAGGGAGAAGTTTTTGTTTCCAGTAGTTGTCTCTTTCACAAATCTGCTGTTTTCAGTACTTTAATATATTTGAATTTAATTTTATTGTGAAATTCTACATGTTCTGTATATATATTTAAGAGTCTTTGTTTTTGATTTTTTTTTGTTGCATACTGTATGCAGACTGTTGCATGTATAATTTACTAACAGTAAATATTGTGCTAGTACCAGTATTGGAACAAAGGAAGCAAGATAGTTGCCTTTAAAGAAGACCAATTATGCAAAATTAACATTTTGCACATTTTATACTTCCAATTGAGTCTCTACTTCTTAACTAATCCCAGCTCTTATAAAACAAACCCAGCTGTTAAAACCTCTTGAATGTTGATTCACAAGCAAAAGGGACCTTGCCGTTACCTAGCAACCCCAGCCAAGCCCAGCAACTCACTGAGCAACCTAAGTGGAGCTCCAGCATGTTTGGTCAGCTGGTTTTACTATTGTTTGCAGGAGCTGTGCTGAGAGGGCCTAATTAGATTTTTTTTTTCTTTTTTATGTCATGGACCTGAAAATTCCTGGCAGTACCCCAAACTGCATATGTCAGTTATGTCAGTGGTCATCTTCCAACAATAATTTAATATTGTAACCAATGGGTTGTCAGCTCAAGCACCTGCCTCGTCTTTCTCTGTCGTTGTGTCCTTGGACAAGACACTGGTGGTCAGGTAGCACTTTGGGGTCCTCTGGACTAGATAAAGTTCTAAAAGTAGACAATTTACCATTTGAATGGCTAAAATAAAAAAAATAATTACTTTTCCAGTGTCTTAATCAAAACCTAACTAAAATCTGATTGAAATGTTGTGGGATAAGATTAAAGAGGCACCTCAAACTTGAGAATTATCTAATGTGGTTGAATGAAAACAATTCTGCAAGGCAAAGTGGGTGGGAATGTCCTACACAGTGAATTAAAAATCATTACTAGAAATTAATGAAGGCAGCTGGTGGCACAAACAGTTATCAAAGAGCAACTACTTATTTACATAACGGTGTATGAAATTATCATTGTTTAACTCAAGTTACATTTATCTTTTGTATAAAAATGTTATTGTTTGGAAATATGCAAAAAAGCAAAACCAGAAGAAATCTGTACAGGGTTACTACTTTTTCATGGTACTGTAGAGCTCTGCATGCAGTATATGAGACAATATAGCAAAAAATATTATTCATGGTAATTAGACATTGAGATAAAAGATCCACAAACAAAGTGCTAGAAAGGAATTATTAATGACAAAAGATATTTTTTTACTTGGGGCGAAAATGAATATAAGGAAGCCATTCAAGACAGAATTTCATTTCTTGATAATACAACTGCTGAAATATTATGCATGTGCATGTTCATATTCATGATGTATAGCAGCACGTGTATGAATGTGCAGACCAACTCATTAATCTCAAAACAATGTCACAGTCCTTGACCGCTCACACATCGTACCTGATGAAGACACGGAGCTATTCCCAGCATAAAACTAATAAGGAAAAACCTAATCAAGTTTCAAATCAAAGAGGTTGTACTTTCAAATATTTGATGCTCAGTGTTGTGGAAAATTTATGTTTTAATCAAATTGTCACTGGTTACATTGACAATGTATCCAGTAAACAAGAAACGTGATTGCTTTTTATAGCTTTAAATGGATACATAACAGTATGTGTGGGGTCCATTTTACAAAACTGAATACTTTAATGTAATATTCTTTATACAAGTCAGAAGAGATTTTTATACACTTATGACTGTCCAACTTAAAGAAATAATATACATTTTCACTTTAGCCCTTTATGCAAAACACTTGCATATATTTAAGTTTCTGAGCCCTACTACATTTTAGCCTACAATGAAAAAGAATTACAAACATTTTTGCAGATAAGTTTGAATAGAAGAAAAACAGGAAACAAAAATCTACCAAATAATTTTTTTTTCTTTTCTATTGAATTTCTTGTGTTGACAGAGGAAATTGAAGGTGAAAAATGACACAACGGCTCATCTACTAGACATATCAGATCAGATTGGATTATGCAGTTCATTATTAGTTGTAAAATAAAACCAATAATGAACCACCAGATATATGCATAGCATATGTTATGCTTTGAATATCTGATCAGAGATGATGACACCAATGTTATTTATTTCAATGGTGTAAGCCCAGTTAATGCTATGCAGAATAAGTGACTGGCTGAACACTTCAAACAAAGAGCGGATTAAATCAATTGCTGATTCTTCAAAAATGCCAAACAATGATAAAAAAGTAATTTCAACATCTGTCTGAATGATGTGGATCTCCTAAAGTGACAAAAATGTAGCGTTTTGTTGCGGTTTATGAGCAAAAAGAGAGACGATGCATAGATTTTCAGGCGTTTTGTATAAAAAAAAACTCTCTAAGATTGTAAAATTGACCATAATAGGAATTTTACATACAACCAGAGTGTAACACACTATTCTTTTTCATAAGAGTGAATTTGTCAGAATGAACATAAAATCAAAATTGACAAATTGACCATTTTATTCAGAGATTTTTTTGTAATGGTGTAAGGCACATTTCAGTGACCCAATGGCTGAAGTTCATTGTGCCTGTACTTTCACCTCAAGTATATTATGTATATACAGTCCTAACTCTCTGAAGAGCTGCATAATGAATACAAAATCTATGCTACACAGCAATAACAAAGTCTCTTCACTGGCAGGGATGCTGACGTGAACAAAGTGTGTTGTGCTGCACTTGAAAACACACAAGACATCTCTTCGGGAAAGCTCCGCTTTTTATCATGGAGTTCCATAATAAAGTCTTTAAAGTAAGACAGAATATATTTAATTTTCTCCACAAACCCCAGAAATGTTGAACCTACACCAACTAATGTATATCTACAGTAAGCACAAAATAAACACCTGAATAGATTTATTTAACAAATCTGCATTGTTCAATAATGAAATACTTACAGCCTTCTCAATGTGAGAAAATTTAATATGGCATGTATGGATATCTTAGGAACAGTTTAAATGTGTTTGCTCATGAATACATTATCATGGCAGCAAACAATAAACAGCAGGCAATGCTTCACTGCAATGGGGTGGGATGAAAAATCTCACCTCCTGTGCATTAAATCTCATATTGTAGAAGGGGTGATGCTTTCTAAAAATAGTTTACTAATCCCACCTTGCGGAGCCCTTTAGCTGTAATTGCTTGTAGCAGCAAAATTTTGCTGCAATAACAGCTTACTATTGTGGTGAGGTGAATAAGAAAATTGTCCAAATAAAAGAATTGTCTCCCTGGCTGTGAAAATGATAAAAACCACACACAAAAAGATGGACTTGGATAAAAGTTTTCTAATTACAGCAGCTCTAAAGGAGGAGCAAACCCAAATTTTGTTGTTGAGGTGTTCAACTAAGACACAACACATAGTGATACTGGTATGCTTGAACATCTTCCTTTGTGTACAAGTAATATTACAACATCTTTAACATCTTTTTAGTTGACGCCACCTTTAACCAAATGTGAAACCCTTAGTAATTTGAGATAGTTAATGCATGATGAGGTTCTTCACGGTTCAGTTTGGGGAGGTTGGGGAGACTAAAGCTTTTTACAGGGTATGTACATGGATAATTAAAACACAAAATTAAGGAGGAGTTGCTGCAGAAGAACACCGTGATCCAACACATTTAACAAACTGAACAACCTTGAAGATTTATTTTTGATTCATCTGTGCAATTTGTTAACTCTCTTAAAATTTGAATCTGGAATAAGAAATGGACAGGTGGTTGTATCAAAGCTGAAGGAAATGCTAATGTGTATACACATTTGACATGGATCTTTCAAACTGTGGTAAATTGGCACATCTGAGCTTAAAAAAGATTATTCTCTGACTGTGAAAAGATATTTTAGGCACTGAAACTAACGATAAAAATTAAGATATTTTGTTGTATTATTTATTGCATTTGCTAGATCCTGTAAACATCCTGATGTAATATCAGCTGTGTATATGATCTTTTACTGCATTAATTTAAAAGATTTTGATTAGTTACAACAGAAATGTTTTTTTTTTTATGTAACTCATGGCATTATCTCAAATGTTTTTGCCCTTCCATGGATCATATCGGGCAAGGATCATATCAGCCGACTCCCTCTCTCATACGGTCAGACAGATATTCAAAGTGGAGCGGCAAAAGCAAATTAATTGGATATTAGATTTATTAGACCCTGGCACAGGTCTGTTCTGGGCACTCAGAAGATACAGAATGAACACACTTTTGTGTACACGCGATTTTGTGTACACATGATTTTGATTTTGTGTTTATCACGGACGGAAGTACATCATCTTCTGTGTTTTTCTTTTTTAGGGAAATTTTACAACCTTTGCGTATGTCAGTGCCTCTATTCTGAATAAAGCCTGGTGCATATTGATAGGTATTTTCCTTTCCAACCTAAATAAAAGAAAGAACCACAGACAACGTATATGAATTTTACGTGGAGCTTTTGCAAAAGGAGAACGCTCTGCCAACTCTTCCTCCGAACAATTCGCAGAACATTCTGATCGGCTCTCACATGAGCTCCTGTTTTTATTGTCAAAGAAGAACAGGCAAGGGGGCAGTCAGGAAAACAACAGAGGTCGTAAAGCTTCTAACCCAAACATCTAACAACCCAGTTCCAGATGTGATATCTGATCAAAGGTCTGAGCCCGGTTCAAATCTCGGTCAGTACTGTCAAGAAAACAAAATACGACTGCTCACAGGTAGTTACTAAATTAGGAGGTGTTCTTGCAAAAGGATTTAAGGTCTGAGAAACTTAGTGTTATCTATTTCTCGTAAAGTTGAACAGACAGTAGTGACCTCCAGGTCAGTTAAAGAAGAGAACACTTTAAACAGAAAATCACAAAGATCTATAGGCTGAATGTGAACTAAAGTAAGAATAAAATGATAATACCAAAAAATCTCTAACACATATAAAAGCACAATCGTAATAACTAATTTTTAACCCATACAAACGATACGTTCAAGATAATTTTTTCAATTCAACATTTCAGTCAATTCAATAATTATTATTTTAACCACAATAATAATTGAGGGAAAAGATGTACATTATTCAGGTATAAATGTATGTATATTTCTATATGAAAAGAATATTAGAGTCATAAACGTATTGAGAACCATAAGCAGCAAACAGGAAACACTGTAGTTTAATAATAGTTCTGATTTTCTCCTTGATGACTCATAATTTCCCAGGTCTAAATCCATAACAGCAAAAAATCAATAATCTTTGCTCTTTTTCTGAGTAGCAGTTCATATGTCCCCTCCATGAACTTTTCTTCTTGATTTCACAAATTTGGATCACACTGAACTTTTCCACCCACAAATAATGTTATGAGAGCTGAATACACAACCCAACTGTATACTAAAACATCCTTTGACTTGCAGGCTCAAGATCTTTAATATTCTTGGAAAGCCCATATAAAATATGCAAGTCTCACTATTACATATTTCATTTGTTGTTAACACAACAAAGTAACAAAAACAACAATAATTCATGTCTGTTGCTACTAACGTTTTCAGAGATGGCATCTGTAGATTTCTTTTACGAGCAGGTGAAATGATACAGAATTTGATATTTGTAATTCCATTAATTCAGCTTTTTATTTTTCATTGCATATTTTGGTTTTCATCAAGTCCATTTTTGAACTTCTAACAGTCACTCTGCTCTGTTGGTAAGGATCATTACAGTCTCAAAACAAGTAACCCTTGGTCAGCATCACTCCAACAATAAAACTAACATTTGCTGTGCACAGCAGAGTGGTAGCAACCCAAGAGAGGCTGGACTGTTAGTTTGATTTTTAAAAAATGTGGTTCAAAGCAAGAACAGCAGATTTTTTTGGTCTTGGAAAAAATCTGTCACATTTTTTCCACAAGTAGATTTTTCCTTTTAATTGAAAATACATTTCCCAAACTGTTGTTATGAAGCTGTTGTGGGAAGTAGGACACGTTCAAGCATAGTTCAAAGTAGGAGCTAACAGACGCTTAGATATGTCACATCTTATAAGTGTCTTGACAGACCTGAAACCTAAGAAATGCTAACTGTTTTTCTATTTTTGCACACCAAGTTTATTGTCTTAAAAGTGGCAATAAAGACTAAAGTGACTCGTAATCAAATGCAAGGCAGACTGATGTCAGCATCTAAATAAAGATTATGGTTCTCAGCACTACCAGATTGCTGGAGCGTTTCCACTAATTGATTTAATGTAGATTGATGCATTATCTGTCACTTAGTTGTTTCAGATTAGATCAATTCTAGAATGAAGGTTTTCTGTAAAAGGTGGGCTTTATTTTATGTAATATCTTCTGCTGCATAAATCTACTTCACCTGCTCAGCAACCAGAGAGGAATCTGGTGAGTGCTGTGATTAATTTGAACACCTGCTTTGAGAAGATTCTTTATTAAAGTCCAAGCATAATTTGTTTGCAGATTAACATTTATGAAGGCTTTAGTAAGTGTTAAATGTTTCTACATTTAATCTCTCTTTGCTTTGATTGTTAATGTTTGGAATTCAAATGAAAACACTACCTTGATGGTGCTGTTGAAAGGCAGAACCAGACTTTATTGTTCATATAAAGCAGACAGAAATAGTATATAGGTTTGGTTGACTACTTATTTTCACAGTGCGTGCTACTTCTTGTATTTAAACATTTATGGTGATGACACCCAACTGTGTTTATATGCTTAAATAGAGATTGTTTAAATAGACAATGTTTAAATATATAAACAACTTTATATGTTTAAAGTTTAATAGACTTTAAACTCAGTGACAAAGTATTTAAAACCAATAAATAAATGGATTAGGAGTAACTTTCTGAAGGTAAAGATAAATTAGAACATCTTATTTGGCTCTGAAATCTACAAAGATTGACTTTTGTTAAACCTAGGAGAGTTGACTCAACAAGTGAAATCTGATAATTTAATAATTTGAGTTTCTTTTCCAGTCTAGTTTTTATTTTATTTTACAATCATAGTTTATCAGTATATTTGTCATAAGCACGATGTTCGCTGGCATGGCCAAAAGTCCTAAATGCAGATCTCAATGTATCCAAAATATTTCATCTATGATATTAACAGCAACTGAGAAGAAACAACATTATTCCAGTTTTAAACAAAACTGGAATAATGTTGAATAAGATGTTGAGATTCTTATTCTTACAACAAACCTTTGAATAGGCTTTGATGAAGGTACATCACAAACTCACTTTGTAACTATATTCTTTCTTCAAACAACTCACTACGAATTTTTTATAATGGCTTTGTCGACTATGCCGCCAAACTATGTACGTTCTTGCCAATTAATATTAGAGAAGCAAATAAGTAAATGTATTTTTAAAAACTTCAGTGCTTGCTTATTTTAACTTATGTGTGAAATTGTAAAGTATTTTGAGTGTGGATGTTTAAAAGTTGCTTTATAAACAAAAGTTTACTTCCCTACTTAGTCAATGAACTTCATCAGATAGAGATGTTGTGCTAGTGCATGCAGTTCATAATGAAACATTGAGATGAAAAACTGTAAACTTTGACCCGCAATCCCTTGGTATGATGTGACTTACAGAACTGGTTGTTTCTGAGGACCACAACTCAACACCATGACATTGTATCTTTGCCTGTACTTATAATAAAATATTTGTTCTTCCAGTGGGAAACAGCCAACTTCAAAACCAGCATTTTTGGCTCATGAGCCAAGCAACTAGCCATGAGACTCTGTGTTTCCTGCTGACTATAAGGCTGCAGCTTTTGTCTCATTTTGGTCTTGGATATTCAGTGTTATTACCATGTTTATTACTCCCTTTCCGGCAAGAAAAACACTATGCATCATTCATCAGCAAGATTGCTTGAAGTCTAAATTGAAGTAGATAAATCAACAGCTACCATGAGAAAAAGAAATGATGTTCTAGTCGGTCTTTGCCACAGTGCGATGGCACAGAAAAAGCAACTGGAGGCTGAAGACTGCATGTATTTGTAACTATTCTAACATTTGTAATGAATACATAACTAAAGCTTGATGTATTATGCATGAAGCAATTTCTGAAGCAGGATTGAAAACGGTGTTAAAATAGGGAGGAATGGTTTTAGTTTTTAATATTTCTGTGGTAGAATACAGATCAACAGACAGACGTTAAGAGGGAAGCAATTGATCATCTGTGCCTGCTGGAGTCATAAATGAACATGCCAGAATTGTAGATCACTTATCACAATAGAGAAAATAAAGCACTTGGCACACTTTTTATGAGCGTTCTCTTAATTGAGATAAATGAATTAGAGCGTTAACTGAAATGGATAATTATTCAGCCTTTATCTGCTAATAAACATAGTAATTGTACCAATTATTTTACATAAAATAAACTTTTTTTACTTTGTTGTTCCACTACATAAACACCTCGATCCAAGTTAAATAAAGCACACAGCATACTAATCAATTTCTTGCCAGTTTAACAACATTGTGAATAGAAAAAACTGGGATGTTGTCCTGTAGTCATTCCAGAACCAACTCATCAGACCACATTACTTGTCCACTTTCTGTAGAGTTAAAATCCAAATATTATTACAGATTTTCTGTTACAGCTTAAGAGGATAGTTAGGGACTATCATTGAATAAACAACATAATGAAAACCAAGGAGCACAGCAGGCGTGTCTGGGACAGAGCATCAATACCCCAATCTTTAAACATCTCATTAAGCATTGTTAAATCCATTGTCTTAAAAAAACATGGCACAACTGCTAACTAATCAAGACAAAAAGCAAGAACAAGGACACCAAATCTGCAAATCTGGACATGGAGGGGACTGAGAAGTAACTAAGAGCATTGACTTTAGAAGATACAGCAAGCATGTGTAGACAGCTGCTCTGGTCAGAGGACACCATGAACTTTCCGACCCAAATGTTACGTGTTGAGGCAAACTGACCTTGAAGCCACCATCTCCTTTAGTACATGGTGGCGTAGGTTGCTAGCTACGATAGGGATGCTGCTAGTGATGTTCACAAATACAGGGTTTCCACCAGAAAACCTGCTAATCCTGTTGGTAGGGGTGCTAGGGCAGTTGACCAGCTTCCCACTGTGTTTATGAGTTGAAAAATGTCAAGTCACAAAAATTTGGTGGTGTTATAATTTGGAAATAATAGCGTGAAAGGCCAATTGGCAGCTGTGGGGACAGTGTAATTGGAGTTCAATGTTCAATATAAACCTAGCTTAAGCTGTTTTCATTGTCACTGGTGTATAGAAAAAGCCTATTTAAAATAAACAAACATTTACTAAAAGCAATCATCTCCAGCAAAGACATGTTCATTTAGTGTTGACTGACTTGTTGGCTTCTTGTTTGATCACATCCCTGATTACTGTCCTCTTAGCCTCCAATTTTTAACTTGTGTTTATATGCATATTATGGGATATTTTATGTTTCATAGCTGGAGTCTGTCTCACTTAGAAAAAATAGCAAAAAGAGAAACTGATGACTCACAATGGGATACACTAGTCTCTTGTTCAATGCAATGACAACGGACATTACTTATGCTTTATCACAGAATGATGTTAATACAGAGGTGCTTTTAGCAGGCTGTAAAAACATATATGGAAGTCACTTCGATCAAACATAAATATGTCTCTGGAGAGTTTTTAAAAATGTATGCCTTACATTGGGCTTTATTCAGCCTTTCTTGCCATTACCATACTCTTGCTGTGCTTGATGGCTCATTCTGCATAAAACTGCGCTCCAAGATGATACGCCGAAGTCATTCCCCTGTCAAATGAACAGACCACAGTACAACAGCAGTCAGCTCTACGGGAACACAGAAGCCTGCAGCAGTGATTTTAAATCAAATGCTCTGAGAGGGATGAAACAAGCACTGTCATGAACTTTAAGCATGCATTAGAGAGGAGGAAGAAAATGACTTTATATGAACAATGGAGGGTAATTAGAGTTTAAATTTGAAATATGAGTAATATGAATATACCAGTACTGACATTCTCCAAGCTGTAATTTAACTACCACTGATTTTTTTTATGACTAATAGACAATTACATAATGGGTGGCATTTTTATCCAAAAATAGAATGTGCTGAAGTATTTTCAGTAGCTTTAAATGATACTTTCCAGGAGTTATTAAGGTGAGTCATGACCCTCATGTGTTAACTAAATGTTAGGGCAAATGATAGTCTAACAGTCACAGTAAAGTACCACAGTTCATGGCCTTACTTGTCTTGTGTGTATGGACTTCTGTCTCCAGAATTATATCTATACTAGGAAAGCATAGTTTTTAATTCAAGCACCCTTTTTAATATGTACAAAGTGATTCTCAGAACCGACTTCCCACTATGTGGTGGTGTATTCTAAGAACCTGTTTAGCTTTGGCTATTCTACAAAAACCGGATGCAGTGGAACATGAGAATTTCCAATTCATTTCAATTAAGAATTTGCATTTGCTGCAGAAGGTGGTGGATGTTTAGGGACTATCATCTAATTTTCTTATGCAGCAGTTGCTAGACAGAATTTGCTGAACATGGAAAAACCTTGCTTGGTACAAATACCAATAAAATATGACTGTTTAAAATATGTTGGACAATAAACTATGACTGTTTTAAATCTGTAGGACCCAATGGCTCTAATTATGAAGATTTAGAGGGAAAAGTTTCACTGTGTTTTCAACACTGTGATATTATTGAGTCCTCATATTAGATTCTGTATTTTCACTGCAACACCATCCAAAAATAATTCTAGGCCCTAAATTGATCAAAAATGATTTCAATAATAGTTATGACTGTCAATTAAACACTGAAAATTAGAAGTATTAAGACACTGGAAATATAATGAACATATTTTAAAGGTCATATATCATATCCAATAGCCTATTTAGATCCTTCCTTTCCACTGTTTCTCAAAGCACAAAAGCAATTTTAAAAGGCAATTTTCTAACACAAGAAGAGCCTTTGATTCACAGCCTCAAAACCAAATTCATTTTACATATTTGGATGACAATCAGAGCATCTTTAACCACACAGTCTCGAGGCCTAAACTCTTTGGCTATAAAAAGGAAATGATTTCATTGTCATTGAAAACCTTACCTTTTCAATGACAATGTAAAACTAGCTGTGTGGCTACTTATTAGAAACACTGAAAAGGGATATTACTGCAGAGATGTATGAACTAATCACATGAAAAATATCTAGACTAGATTGTTAGGTTTCAGAGAAGAAATGTCCAAATCAGAGGAAGGAGAACACAACACAGCTTATACACCAGCAGGGAGTCAACAGCCAGACATGTGTGGAGATGGTGGGTTTTATGAATATAAAAATGTGGCTTTTTTCACTACTAGTTTTACTTTTTAAATCACACAACCTTGATTAATTCATATGGAAATGCACTCGGACAGTAATGTCAGTGTTGATATTTTTGCTCAACTCTTCCGCTTCCATTATCCGGTTTTTGTATTTGCAGGAGACATGGATACTTTTGAGGAACATTTATCTGACATGATGAGGGATAATGTAATTTTTTATGATTCTTCACTAAATTACCCCTATAAAAATATGACTGGTGAATGGTTACTAACTCCTAGATGGAGTTCTGTGAAAGTTGGTGTTCACAGAGGAGGTGGTCTGCAGAAAAATGTGGCTCTCTTTCTGCGACAGTTTATTCAAAGCAAAACAGAGGATGCAGGGAGGGAACAGCGACCCTCACGAAAAGTGGCGTGACGTGTACAGAAGCAGGTGGGGTGTCTCCCAGGTGGTCTGTGGCATTCTTTGAAAAGTGTGTGCGAATACAAACTTGCCAAAACCACGTGACTTCGTGCTGACTGTTCGGCTTCGGATGATGTGGCTTTGACTTGGACTAGGACTAGGATCAGCCATCTTCTGTGATGTAGTTTGTTGGAGGAGCAACTTATCTACAGCTTAGAGGAGGCAGTTAGATAAACTTATCAGCAAGACCAGCTCTGTGAAGGGCTGCCCCTTTGACCCACTGCAAATGGTGGGAGACAGAAGAACTAAAATAACGTCATTGTTGGACAATATCGCCCACAACTAGAGAGCTCCTTTAACATACTGCTTCATCCAAAGTTCACAAAGGAGCATTATTTTAGATCCTTTCTCACAGCAGCTGTAAGACTTTCTGAACATCACTGCTCCCAACAAACTCAGCAAGTGTTCACATCCCTGTTGATATTTGCAGTCTCATTTGTAAATAGTCGGTTGCTATTTTTCGTTCATACAAATATTCATTGCATATTTTTTTACTCATCCTACTAAGATGCACATTTCTTTTAGTTTGTTATGTGATATTTTTCTGTTGTCTTTAATTCTTAGTTTTATGTTTTTATATTTTCTACCTTGTTTAAACGAGCATGATTCATTTACCTCTGACTTGCTACTAGTGCGCCTGAATCTCCCCACTATTTTTTTTTCCTATTCTATCTTAGGCATTTTCTTTTGCATTGTACACTTTGTGTGTGTTCTTATAGCTTTTGGATATCTTTCTATACAACACTTTGGTGTTCTATGGTAGATTTAAGAGCCTTATAAATAAGGCTGGATTGGTGTTGAATGAATTAAGTTCTTTAGATACAAAAGACAACAATTAAGTTAAGGCCTCTGATTAAGATAACAAACAGATAGAGACCATAATTGGACACCAGATAATTTCTTGCACTTTTAGACAAAATGTCCTCCTGATTAGAGGACAATTATTGTTATTTATTGGTCATTAGCATGCTTTTATCTGCAGCTTGTCTAACCACAGCTCCCTACGTTAATATTCTAGTGAAACAGAAGCATGTAGGACTTGCAGGTAAGCTGTAGAAGTCTAGATTTAGCTTAGTCTGTGTATGTAACACAGAAAAGCTGGGATTTACTAGGCAGAGACTATTTATCCTCTCTTGCAATTGTCAGCTTTGCAGATACTTACATGTTCATGACAAGGAATAGCCTTTTACTGAGGATAGCAATGGAGGTTTAATTCAAAAAAGACATAGCCAACAAATCAACAGTGTTTCACTCTCCTGACCAATTTCACACACCACTAAAAGCAGGAGTATGGACCATTGTCATTGATACAGGCTGCTGATTTTGTTTCAGCACCAATAAGAGTGTTATATTACAGTTGATATAAACATCTTCATATATATTTCCCTTTGAACCTGACAAGCTTAATATTATGCAAAGTTTTGTACCATGTTGTGCACTGACTGTTTTCATATTTAAAAAACTTATTAGTATCACCGTTTCTCCCCTTTATAGCTGAGTGCTATTGAAGCAACATGAGGAGATGGAGCTAACACTTCAAATAGCTTGACAACATATTAGTTGTGCATTTCAGATTTAATTCTTGCTTAATCTATAAAAATTTAACATTATCAGTGGACCAATAGGGTTCATTTTGAATACATTTTAAGATGCTCTGGTTTTATGTTTTAATTTTTTTTTTCTTATCAGTCTTTTCAGCCAGTGAAGAAAATTACCAGCTTATATTTCAACCTGCTTAATCACACTCAGTTCAGTCAGATGGCTTAATTTAGCCTCTCACCAGCCACTTTACTGGATAGCCTGCCAGAGTTGATGGAAATGTTATGGAAAGGTGATAAACCCTCTGAAACAAGAGAAAAAACATTTTTTTAAGAAAATGGATGCTTATCAATTAATTGTTAGTCAATTGATAAGATCAACTTTAGACATACTCTTTAATCGATAACTTTCATCCGTTTCTGTCCTGCTTTAAAAAATGACTTACAGATGTCATTGGATGAGTTAGTCTATCTAAAATACATGACTCAATGTGGAAAAGTTCTGCAAACTTTGAGGATTTTTGGTTTTAGTTTTTCTGTTGCTTTGATGAATTTCTCACATCACTATTACAATTTACACAACAGTTTTTGCTGTATTTCTTAAAATAGTACAAATCACAAAACATGGTTAACATGAGAAACTGAGCAACTGTAAGTGAAAGCTGAGGTTCGCCTGGAAGAAATTGTTCAATCTGGGAGGCATTCTGGTAAGGATGATTAAGAAATGTATACAATTGACAGATTTTGAGAACTAGTTTAACATTTATGTTTGTAAATATAAACATAGATGGAATGACTATTCAGCATAGCATAGTCATTTTGACTAACACGATATGAGCAAATGATAATGGCAGCAGAGAATTGTATGGAAGTAAATGATGCAGATCCTAGATGTTTTGCAAATTCTTAGAAGGAATGAGAAAATGATCAGAGAAATGCAACAAAGCAATTTAGAAAAGAATTGTAATAATCTCCTCCAAATGAATCCTACACAAGAACACAAAACTTTTCATGATCATATGGGTCTGTTTTCTCGGTAAAGTGCAGCCTTTTTCTTGTTTTGGGGTGTTTTCATCAAGCAAATACATATGAAAACAGCACAAAAATAATAATTATTTTAACTACATTTTGTTGGTTAAGCCCAAAATTATTCATACTCTTGGAAAATTTAGATCTAAAATTATTTTTGTTCATCTGAAAAGCTTCTTTTATATTTGGAAATCAGACAGGAAAAGGAGTTTTAACTTAAAAAGAAAATAATAAAAAATATGCTAGAATATACAGTATATATATATATAGATGTAGATTTGTACATTTAAATGTAGATGTACATTTAAATAAAATATTGCATCTTAAAGATTACTAAAATAAATACTTTGACTTTGAGATGATACTTTCCATTTGATATAAATCCGACATAGCATACGATCAAGTTTAACTATACAGTATACTGTATATTTTACTTAAAAAGGTGAATGTTTTTTTTCAAAAGTTGTAAATGTTAAAATAAATGTGATAAAACTTTCACAGGTAATAAAATGTGGTTAAAATTTTACAAGTCATTTTGATCTACATAAAACATAATTTGGGGTTCAATAGCTGCTGTACTGTATGAGCTGAGTGAGACAGAACCAAGGTGAATTAGTAGAGATTCATAATTATTTTTGGAAATTAATTAGATGCAGTTGCTCCACTTTCGCCTTTAAGTGCGTGACTGTGTTTAAAGGGATAAAATAAAAAACCCCACATTAAATACAATTAATTTTCTCATTTAAATACATTTTGGTTTTTTTGAAAAACAAAACAATATGTACTTAAAAATGTGTAATAGTTCAAGTAAGCATTCCTTTTTTCAATAATTTTTTGATAATATATATAAAAAGCCACAGTAGATAAAGGAGTCAATAGAGAACTTATGGCCTCTTCAGTATTTAAACAAACACACCCTAAACAAATGGGAAACCAGAACAATTTTTAATGAACTTTTCATATCATCTATAATTATGCTGATCTGCTCATAATTACCAAGTCAAATGTTACATCAGAAAAATGACAGCAAAATCAGATCTAAAGTCAAATGTGTCATGCCCATGGGACAGTTCCACGACAGCAACCGAGGTACTCATTTACGAGTGAAATGAGAGCGGAGATGAACGAAACAGATTCTGCCAATTAATTACAGTCAATTTAACAGCGCAACTGAAAACCTGTAAAAACAGAAACCCTTATTCAAATTATCTACAGCTCCACATGCTTGAGTGCAAGAATAAACACACAGGTACTCAGATCTCTACCAGTCTGTTGTCTAGGGGATGATTTTGACCTCAATCTACACAGTATGAACTACATCAGGTCAAGGTCCACTCAACATTCATACATTAATGCCACACGATTATTCAGATGTGCGACTGTCATCACACCTGTCATTATTCTGCCGAGAGTACGCCTCTACGGACCCTCTGCTGAATGATGTATCACCTGTCGGCTTGGAAATCACCAGCACTTCCATCACACTCTCCCTCTCACCTTGGCTGTGGTGCACAGGTGTGCTACCTTAAAGGGAATTTACGTTCTCCTCTCCTTCCACTGTATCCTTGTTCATTGCTGTCTTGGCAGCTGTCATCATAGGTATGTCAAACTTCATTAGAGGAAGGATTTGGTGCGGTGCTTGTTGGGTCGCTCTCGGCAGGTGGCTTGGGGTACTAACATTAACTGTCCTCTTGTTGTGCCCCCATGGGACATCTGAGAGCTCAGCGGTGCATTTTCTGCTTCTCTCACATGACTTTGACCTGTCTGTTATGCATAATAACGCCACACCAACTCTGTTACATGCCGGGGTCTGTTGCATCATAAGTTATCTAAGGCCAGCGAGGTTTCTGACAGCAAATTCAGTTTCTTCCAGTAGCTACAAATAAAAGATGCAAGGTTTTTCCACAAGTTTGAAAGTATTGGGTTACTTCTGAGGTTTTTTTTTTTTTTTAGTTTTTTTGTTGTTAAAGGTATACCAAACATTAAACATGCACAAAAATGTTTCACTGTGTATTTGGCAAAATTTCAAGAAGCATTTTTCTGATTCATATTATTTCAGTGTATTATCATAAAATGTCATATAGCCATTTGCCCTCATTTTACCTGAGACATAAGCTGAATACAAACTACACCACCTGTTCTTCCATTGTTAGGTGAAGGTGGACATGTAAAAGCCATTATAGCATATTTTCTCTATTTTACAACTGGAGGAGGCAGAAATGGGACAGCATTAAGATAATTTTAGGAAGTAGCCCACTGGTGTGAACTACATTTAAGCTTATTAAACATCTGACTTACGGCAATTCACCACAAATCCTCCTGTAGCTTATCATTGCACCTGTGGATAGATTTAGGCAGCTGTTGCTTTGATACCTGAATAATTATAACTCTAATTTCACTGTATAATATTTTTGTTATGTAATAGTGTTGCTTAATTATCTTAAGTTTTACAGTGTGTATGCTTATATTTGGGACAATTCTGATAATATCACAGGCAGACAGCTGGGGGAAGATGCCTGCTCTCATGGTCCAGACAAGAATTATGCACAATCTGGTAATCATGGGGGAGAAAAAGAAAACTGACTGGAAATATGTTTGAATTTCCAGACAAGATTTTCCATTTAACTTTCTATATCTGGATTACTGAACATGTGAGTACTTTCTTCATGTATTCATACTTAAATAACATTCCTTATCTCTGAATTTCCACATCACATATGGAGGTAAGTATTTTTCTACCAGGATTTAATTTTGGAGGGGTTTTTTTTAAGTTAAATGCATGGAAAAACAAACATACAAAACCTTTGGCCTTTAGACTTCTTTAAATCAATGTTCTGAACTCAACTTGTGTTTCTTAAACTTTGGATAATCTAAGGTGGTTCAATTACCAATCAAGGTACTGAGACCACAGTGTGTGATCAATGTGTGACCTGTCCCTGATTTGAGAAGTGTAAGAATTATAAATTGTGAAGTGAAATGTATTTAAGTGAGTACAAATGCAAAACTCAGCTTTGACATTGCTGAATCAAATTTTTAACTCCAACATAGTTTCATTTAGTAATTTGTGGAACATAGATGTAATAAAATCTAACTCCTGTACATGCAAACATTTTAAAGCAGATGTTAAAAACTATTAACGTTTTTAAATTCCAATCTTGAAATCTAATGAATCTTGAAATATAGCACTTGTAGGAATGCTGTTCAGAAAATGAGTAGTCTTTGTAGTAGGGAAGTTGTAGATTTGATTCAAGACTCCTCCTTTTCCCCATATTCCTTAGGTCTGTATATAAAAGCTTTTTGAGTGGTTAGGATGATTGAAGAACTACTCTATCATTTCAATTCATTTACTATTTAACATCGCGACAAAAGGCCAACAGATATCCGCTGTTTGTTTTGCACTTCCGTCTATTCTTGGGAACAACTAAAAACATTGTTCCAAGAATTCTCTTATACATTTAACAGAATTTAGTATGTTTTACTTTGTAAGAAGTCTACAGATAGATGCATCCGTAATTGGCTGGATAAATGATTACCTGTCAGAATACAGTTTGTTAGACTGAAGGGTTGTGTGTCTGACCATCAGATGCACATGAACACCACCGGGAACAGGGGTCTCATCATTTCTTTTCACTCTGTACATCTCAGACTTTCAGCATGAGGCAGTCATACTTGAATGGCTTTGCATTAGTTGGGTGTATCAGAGATTGATAATAGGTTGTGTATAGAAAACTGGTGGACTGCTTTGTGGCAAGGCATGGAAATAATTTGTTTCAGACTTATGAAGTAAAGATGTGAGGTAATCCAACTGAGGAACATTAAAGAACCTCAGATAGTTCTGTGATCATTACTGTAATCTTTGATTTTGGATGAACTGGCTTAAACTTGGATGCACAGTGGCACAATTACAGGCAGTATTACCTCACAGCAAGAATGTCCTGGGTTCAAATCCCATCCTGGGCCACATCTTTCAGTGCACTTTTTCAGGATTTTATGTGTTATACCAAAGCCAAGTAGCTATACAAGCTACTTTTAAGATTCTTTTCTGTAAACTGTAATAACTTTAAAGTCGAAAGGACATTCTAATTATTTTTCTTATTAATTATTTATATTTAGTGTTAATAATGTTTGAAACCCATGCATCTTTTCACTTTTAGGTTACAATAATATATGAGGCACTGGATTGGAATTTGAATCTGAAAGGACAGACTGGGTTAGATGTACACCTAATTAAACTCAGACTAGATTAAACTGTTTCTCTGCATCCTCAAGGAATGCATTTTGTTGCCAATTTGTGCAGTAAAAATAAAATTAACAAGATTGAATAGAATAGAAATCACCTTTATTGTCCCTCAGTGGGGACATTGATATGTTATTTTGGTAAATCAGGCTAAATATTTCACTTCACTCACAGCGTTGCAGGTTAGAGGGAAGTCTTGAGAAATATCTACATGTTGTGAGCTCAACAGAAAGAATCTGATTATTTTTGTTCTTTAAGTTTGTTTCTTGCTTGTGGAACGTCTGGCTGGTGCCAGTTAAGCTATATTCTCAGGCTGCCTGAAGCAAATCTTGTTATTGATTTCTACTTCTCTTCCACTGATTTCAGATGGAAATCTATATGTCCACGTTCCTCATTGCTGCAAAGTGAAAGTGAGCATGTGCCTGGTAAAAGACAAAGATTGATGAGAGAGACGTTTTTGTAGTTATTGAAAAAAAAAGCCGAATCCCATAAATATTTAATATGTTAAGTTCTTCCAATAAATCAAAGAGGGAGAGGAGGGTCTTATTTCTTGTTTTGCTTCTGCTGTTTGAACTGGACAAGTCACAGCACTGACCAACAACCTTCATGTTGAACCTTTGCCCTAAAGTAAATCAGGTACAGAGCACAATGTTTTTGCAAAGCAGAAAAAAGCTGCTATGGATTACAATTTCATTTAAAAAGGATGTTAAATTAGTTCAGGGGCCTCCTCCAAGGTCTTCAAGTGCTTCTCATTATTTACTACCGGCTCACTTTATCTGTCAGCTGTAGGCAGAGTTAGAGCTCTCTGACGGAGGACCCAGCATTGTAAAGCAAAGTCTTTGACACAGTCCTGAGCCAAATGTCCTTAATCACAGACACTGGCATAAAACTGATTACAGTTCCTCACCTGAACCTACATAAAACTCTTTCAACATTGGTAATGTAGATACTAAAGGACAGATTAGACAGAAATTTGACAATAAAAGGGATATTTATCAAAGGCTACATTATGAGGAGAGGTGTTCAGCAAAATTAAAAACTTTAATGGGACAAATAGTGATATGAGAGCACTTAACTTTACGGTCCTCAAGTGGCCCATTTCTATTGCCCGTCCTTCAGTGCTTGACCTTGGCAAGGTGTGTTGGAGGCTAGCTCCAGCTGTGTCTGCAGAGTTTATCTCCTGCCATAATTGCCAATGACAGTGTCTAAGGGAAGAAGTTGTCACTTAGACAGATAGACAGCAAAACACAGTCGACAGGACAATGGAAAGCTGAAGCCATTATAAGGCAGAGGAAGGAGAAAGGGAAAGATGAGATGTCATACTAGACTGAGACAGAAAGTTTACATTGTGTTGAGCAGACAGTGGAGTCTCTGGGAAAGTGAACAGAGCATAGTCATTTGTCATACGATTCTAAATGTAGTTTTGGCTACAAGCAGAGGGTTTAGCAAGAAACAGCTGAGTCATCACATATCTGAGAGTGAAAGTTTGATGGAAAAAAAGACAGATTTTTTTTTCTCAATACAAAGAAACAGAGAAACTACAACTAATTATAATGTAATAGCCAAAAGAATGAAAGAGGACTTAAAACAACTTGGTCAAAGTCAATGTTAAACCTTCCAGAAAGACAAAGAAATGTATGTCAGGTATAAAAGAGGCTACATACAAAGGCAGTGATCTGTCCTCCTAAGCAAGCATTTGGGAACAATGGAAAGAAAAGACTTCCTTTTAACAGAAAACAATCTCTAGCAGATCCAAGCTCAGTGTTACCTGTCATCTGCTGCAACCGACTGCTGAAATGTTTTTTTATGTATATATCAAGTCTCTACAAATAGCTCTGTTTCTCTATAATGTCATTAAGCGTGCCATTTTGGAAAAGAAGATGTGGAGACACATATGACTGCTTTCACATCTATAATCTCTATTGGGACACAACAAACAGCTTTGTTTAATTGATTGAAACAAATGCTTAGTTCTTTATTTATTCCTCCTTTATTTTGACTCTGACTAATATTTCATTTGTTGGATCTCAATACATAGTGTACATCACATCTTTCTGTCTGGGTGTCTGGAGCATTAGGTAAGTTTCTAGGTTTGCATTATTTTGCAAATTTTTTAGTGAAGCATAACATCTCAGGAGCATTGCTTATGCTCTTTCACAAATTTTTGGTTGCTCATATCTTGTTTCATTTTCTTTCTATTTTTTCTTTCATTATTTTCAAAGGAAAAAAAATGTTCAGCAATGACGTGGTACGATCTTATTGAATACAGTATGTTCCTCTCTGAATGAGCTCCATTCATTTTTTTGTCTCCTCGTCTATTCAACAAACATCAAAATGTTATGATATAATAAAATAATAATTTTGTTTACGACCAGTACTGAAATGTAATTTGTATGGATCTGAGAAGTTTTGCTGTCATGTTACGTGTTTTTCTGTGTGTTTATTTTGAGTTTCTTGTGTCTCTGAGTCTCCGTGTTGTCCTGTCTTCCCCTTGATTACTCCCAGGTGTTTCTCGTTTCCTTGATTACCCTCTGTGTATTTAACTCCACCTGTGTTCCTTGTTCCTCGTTGGGTCCTTGTCAATGCATCTTGTCCATGCGTGTAGCCTGTTGCTACCAGTGCTGAGCCCTAGCCTTCCGCTTGACTGTGCTGCCAGGTTTTTTGGAATTGCTTAAGCCTATTTTCATCATTAAACTTGCATCATTCATCTCATCTGGGTCTGCTGCGTTTCCCTCACCGCTTTCACCGCCGCACTTCATGACAGTTGCTTTACACTGTAGTGATGGCAAGCCTGCTAATTATTCGCTCGGCATTGATGAGGATGTATAGGATTGTCATTTTATTTCATTCCAAGGGTTGTTTTTATTTCAATAAAAATAATGGAGAATTGTGGACCTTTTTGTGTAATAATGGAGCAAGCAGCATTAATTTCTAATGTTTATCAAAAGGTTTTAGAAGACATGGTATTATGTTACAAAAATTGTGTGACAATGTGGTGTAGAAGAAAAATAATTCTGTTTAATCAACTTTTAAAATCCCCACAGTGATTCTCACCAGAGAAACTCAACCACATTAATATTCACACTGAACAATGAACATATTTGTCATCCCCGGATGGCTGGATAAGATGTTCATTTTGTTCACCAGGTAGACAGTCGGGAGAAAGAAATTGTCTATGTGGCTGTTGGTTTTGCAAATAGCACCATGTAACACCAACCTGAGGGTAAAGGTGTATGGGGCCAGTTGGTCAGTGCAGACTCTCAGGCAGGATGGAGACACAATCAGGTCTTAGAGCTCTCCTGGTCTTCTGATGCTGAAAAAGCCTATTGAAATCTTCCTAAGAGATTTTCAGTGCAGGCAGGGAATCAGAGGAGAGAGAAGATGGGGTTGCAGAGTTGTTTGTTGGGGATGCAGTTAGACCTTTTGTGTGGGTGGGACATGTGGATGGCTGTTTTTGAGACCTGCATAAAATGTTGAGGTTGTCAGCCAGATGGAGGGGTTATCAAATTGTCTGGGGATGGGTTCCTGTAGTTAGGGATTTTGTACAGACTCCTGCAAACTGCTGCTGGATCAGGCTAATCAGGAGGACCAGGACATTTCCCAGTGGGCGGGTGTGACCTTTGGGCCACTAGGGGCCAGTTTCTCCCGTTTTTTGGGGGGCTGGTGTGCAGTCATGGACTGGTGGTTTAATCATGAAAGCAACTTCCGCTGTATGGCAGGTCATTTTAACATAAAATCAGTTTTATCTGACTATTTGTAATTGATGTTTTGTAATTACCAAGTAAGTGTGGTGAAGCCAATTTTATGTTAATATTGCCTGCTGTAACCACAGTCCCTGAACTACATCTGCCTCTGCTGACAGAACCCTTTTTTGTTTTGGTTATGTTTTCAAAGACGCATCTTGATATAACACGTCTGTCTTGGTCAACAGTGGTTAAAAGATGGAAACTAAAAAGAACAATGGTGGCGTGGAGAAGGCTAGAATTAATAAGATTAAAGCTCTGGAAACAGATGCAGCTAAATGTACAAAACTTGTCAGCGTTTTTCAAAAACAGTCTTGCACTTAGTCATAAAAATGGAAGAGGATGAAATGGATAAGGCAAGAAGATGTACTTTGTTTGAAAACCTTTGTTCAAGCCCATTATTTGTGTGGCATTGTGGTATATAATGTAATATTTTTATTACATGATGCCCTGTTACTAGGAGACTTTCTCTTGTAGCCCCTCAATCAGAAGAAAAATATAGCACCAAGCACCTGCCATGAGCTACAAAAGTGGAGTAGAATTACTCTTTGAGTGAATATTATTGGACTTAATATATTGAAGCATGTTGTGTAGAGTGCCCTGAGATACTAGATGATTCAGCTCATTACAACCTGAATTGATCAGAGGACTTTGTAAAAACGGGAGATTTCTGCTGAGAATTATGACCTTTTTTAAAATGTGATTTGGTGTCAAAAGCAGAGGCTGAAGCTGAGAAAGAATCAATCATGTCTTTAGGCAATGAGACTATAATAAACAGAGACCACTGCACTACTCAGACGTATATTGATGTTTTTGGGTTAGCTGTAGTTTTTGAAGCTACTCATATTCATAGGACAAAAGACAATAGTATCATAAAGTTACGAACTTGTAGAGAACAATGCAATAATTTCTTAAATCGTTAATCATCAGGATCAGATATCTGAAAAGTAATTTGCTTGATATTTGATACTGCAGAAAAGGAAATACGATGTACAGGATAGTGTTGGAGATTTGCCCTTTATCACATGTTCTCATATTTGTGAAGTTGTAATGGAACATTTTCTTTGCAAAGGAAAAAGAGCTGATAGTGTTATGAGAAAGTGCAGCAATTTTTGTTAAATATTTTATTTGATATTTAATATTTTTATGTACTCTATTTAATTTTTAAGATTTGGGTATTTATGAACACATTTGAGCAAAGCATACATTCTGATATTGATGAAAATAATATATTTTAAAGAATATTAATGACAGGCCCTTATGTTGAAATAAGTCGTCACTGTGAATTACTCCTTTTTTTAAACTGAACTAGAAATATTTTAGGCCCATACACTAAATTACAAGGCTTTTTGGAAACAATGCAATATTGTAGACTTACTGTAACATATAAGATTATTATAACATGATTTTGGTACCAAGTCATTATATAAAGTAGGTAGGTATGAGGCATTAAACTCCAGGGCATTAAACTGCGGCCCTGTGCTGGATCATTAACCAAAAGGCTGCTTGCCTTATCACTTATCACTGTAGCTTCTCGTAGCTTAGGGTGTTGATGGGGAATGGTGAGGATTATGAGGCACCAAAAGGCAAAATTTTTGGTATGATTTAAAATTCAGTTTTAAAAATGTTAATTTTTTCTTTTTTCACATTTACATTTAGCTGTGTCCATTTGACGGTAGTGAGTGTTAGCACCAGGTGCTTTCAGTCTAATTCAGAACATTATTTTTTCACTATTTTTTTTCTTTTTGATAAAAATACTTGAAACTTCATCCACCGACTACTAATATCTCACACTACTCCTTTGAGAAATATGTTTCTGCTTGAGTTTTTTTTTGGCAATAGTTTCACTATCTTCCCTGCCTGTTGGCTCATCCACAGCTGACAGTTTTAGCTTTCATCAAACTACAGCACTTCCTTTGATCTAATGGTATTTTTACATGGTTTTAGTCATTTAATCTTTCATAGCTTGGAAATGTCTCTTAATAAAAGTTTCATCTTGAAAGCAAGCTAATTTAAAGCATTATCTTATATCAAGAGAGGTTATTTTGGTGAGACTTACTAGACTCCTGAGGTATGTGCCTGGGACGTTTTGTCCTTGTCAGGGGCGGACAGATATAGCTTGGAACCCTAGATCAAACAGAAGTACATCAACCTAATAATTTATTGGGGTATACACTACTGTTTTATTTAAAGAAACTCATTTTGGCTGAGATTTTCAAATGATTCTAAATGGTTGATTGTGGAAAAAGAGATCCTACTGATATGTGATTTGTTGATTAATTGGTAAACTAAAAGAGCGTTTTGTCATTGCGGGGCTGCCCTTATATCCTCAATGCTAATATCTTGCCCTGACAGAAGTGTCTCTGTGATTGTAATGAAATACAATCACAAAAACGAACCACTGTCTTTTTTCGGGGACAGGATTTTATGAACATGTGTTGTTTATGCATAGTCACTTTGTAGTGTCCTTAGTTTTTATGTTTGTACCCCCAGAGAGCTGTAAAAGATCTGCATCAGTTTTAACAAGGATGAGGGTAGGACACTTGGAACTAATGTGTATTGACACAATATATGCATGAAATTATTTATGGTTTTCAAACTTTTTTGCTAATAGAAAACCGAAGTGTGATGTGCATTTGTATTCAGATCCTTAAGTAATACTTTGTGGATACTACTGGTTCATCAGGTCCAGTTTTAGGTCTTTTGAGGTTTGTTTCTCTGCAGATCTACAGATGGAGATTTTTTCCCACTCTGTTTTGCAAAATAGCTCAAATTCAGGCAGATTTTATAGCACCAGTAAACAGCAATGTCAAGAGCGCAGTGAAAAGCCCTGCTATAGATTCTCAAAATTGGATTTACAAGTGGTTCAGTCTAAGTAGATTTACAGAAGGTCTATTCTTACAGATAATATGCTTTGATATAAACCATTCCACTGTATCCATGGCTGTATGTTTAGACTCACTGTCTTGCTGTGGGCTGAACTACAGCCTTTGTCTCTTCCAGTGTTTTTCTGTATTCAGCTCCATCTGTGTTCTCATTGAGTTTTACATGGAAGGGATGTGTTCAGAGTGATGCACCTTGTTCTACATGCAGGCCCCAACAAATGAATTGTGGTCTCATGTAACCAGAGCAACTTTTTTACAAGGCCGCTCTATCCAGTACACAACTTTTGACATACTTTAAATGTGACTTGGCTGATTCGTAGATTAGGCCTCTCATGTCCCTACTTGTTAGTTTATATAATGGCCTTATGGCGGTAGGATTGCAGTTGTGGCTTGCTCTTTAAATTTTCAGATGATGACTAAAACAGTGCTCCATGAGATATTTAAAGGTTGGGAAACCTCACGTTGAATATCTGCACACATTTATGCTGTGTTCCTTTGTCCTCATCCTGCTTTTGTTCACTAAGGCTCTCTAGCAAACCTCTGAGGCTTTTTGATTGAGGATTTATTTGATTATACTGTTGGATATGTCATTGGGGTTGTTATAGTTTTGCCTATTGTTTTTTGACATTTAATAATTTATAACATTTTCATTCATTTGTTGCATTTTAGAGCTTTCTCTAGCTGCCATAATCTTGTAAAGGATTTTGGCTCTTTCTTATAAAAATGGTACAAGACAATAATGATAATAGAAAATGAATGTTTATCAGGGCAGCTGGTTGCAATGGATTTAATTCAAGGGTGTTAGAGTAGAAAGGTTGAACACAAATGCACAGCATACTTTTTAGTTTTTTAATTAGTAAAAAGGAAATATAAGTAATCAGGTCAGTTTTCTGTCTGGTACAGGGGAGATACATTTGGAAATTACTTTTCGTATATGGTAAAAGGCAGGCCTTTGGTAAGAGTTTAAAGTTATTTAAAGAGTTGTGACTCTCACTTTTGTTTTTGTTACATATTCTTTTTTAATTTACATTTATACTTTATTGATACATATTTGTTTTTATCTTTTTTATATGATTTCATTGTATAACTTTATGATCACTGATTGAAGGGTTTTATTGTTGGATTATTTCTTTTTATACTATTTAGGTGGAAGCTTTATATAAGTCTATTGGACTTTTGCTTCTTCCTGCACTATCTATACTTTTTTCTTAATATCTTTGATCTGTATTTTAGTTGTGTAAAATAAACTATTATTTACATTTTAAAAATATACACTACCTTTTGTGGTTTTATTTAATAAAAACACAAAAATAATCTATTAAAGCTTGCAGTTTGTCCATCCATACATTATCCTACATGCTTCTCCCTAGTGGGGTTTTGAGGGCTGCTGGTGCCCATCTCCAGCGGTCAGTGGGCAAGAGATAAGGTGAACCCTGGACAAATTGCCAGTCCATCGCAGAGCTTGTTAGTTGTGTTAGACCTTTAACTAACATACCATTGGTAGACATACTTTCAAATAACACACCTCATGTTTTATTAGGATTTAAATGTTTTTCTTCTAATTTAATGCAAGAACTAGAAGACAAAGCAAATAAGCTAGAAAAATCAACATTGGCTACTTATTTATTGTCACATTGGCTACTTATTTATTGTCACATTGGCTACTTATTTCTTGAAATTTTTCTTATTAGATAAAAAAAGTCTGTGTCCATGAATGACTCTCACTCTAGTGATCTTCAAAAACATATCAGCACAGTTCCTACCTGTCAGTGTTGAGAACATTTGCCTGTCTCCCATGTGTACGGTGTCTTTAACACTTGTCAGGTTAGAGTGCTGGGAAGCTCTCACGGCCCCATGTCTGTGTGATACTTCAGACTTAATAACACATGTGAGAAAACATAAACAGCATATCTTAACAGCAAGAAATCTGTCTCAATTGAAGATCACTAGCCTTCTATTTTTAAAACAGGTCAGATTTATAATTTCGTGTTTGACAAAATGTCTTTTTTTAACTAAGAAAAGTGTGAATCTGCTTGGCAAGGTCCTAGAGGACTGAATGAACATTTTAACAGATAATTCAGGTAGAACTCCAGCTTTTCCTCTTTTAAAAATAATCTATTTTTACATACAAAGACAAAAAGACTCATTGTTCAGAAACAGGAAAGAGTTTTGGCAGATTGAGGGGAGGAGGGAGTCTATTAAAAATGCATAAATGCACAAACAAATCATATCAATATTGAGCAAAAACAGCATGCACTGAATGATCACTAAAGTGGAACACTTTAAAGTACCCAAACAACTTCTGCAGACTCCAGTTTACACCTACTTGATCTTCATAATCAAAATTTTCTTGTCATATGTTACTCCTCCATGTCAGTTTTGAAATGGTGAATTTAATCCTCCCAGAAAACCAGATAAATGTTGGAGTATGTGATGAAGTTACTTCAGCTTCTTTCTCTGGGTTTAGACTGTGTTACAAACATTGTCTTGTTCCACAGTGCTTATTAACCAGTGGGAGGCATGCTTTCTCTTGTTCTCTGGAACAGAAAAAAACAGAAAATGCCATCTTTCTTGCAGAGCCTCCACCTTAACACTCAGGCAAATCCAAGGTTGGACTGAGTAAGCTGTATCAATGAATCAGTGAATAACCCTGTAATCACATTCCTTTTTTTTTCTCTTGCTAACCAGGAGTCCCAGAAAGGTTGCAAAGTATTTGAACATAAAGGGTGCTACAATCTTGTATCAAGGACGGTGTATTTTCTGAGGGGTAATTTCTGTTCCTGTTATCAACGCAGTGGGGGAAGACTGTTGTTGGTGGAAAATAAGATGGGGTGGGAGAGACAAAGCTGAACCCTGAAAGAAAATTGAGTTCTTAAAAAATCCACCAGGGAAATTTCTAAACAAACCTTTTGCCAATTGAGTTGATGACTCAATTTTTACTTCTTTTGCTTCTTAAACCCCATTTGTATCTTAAAACTGGGGCTGGTAACTTCACTCCTTCACTTCATAAATTTTATTTTTGGTCTTTTCATATCCAACTCTTATGGATACAGAGCCTACCATATATAAAAAGACCTGTAGAGACCAGTGTTGTATAGTAACGAAGTAAAAACACTTCACTACTTTACTTAAGTATATTTTGGAGTACTTCATACTTTCCTCGAGTATGAACATTTTGGATGACTTTCACTTTTACTTCACTATATTTCCGAACTTAATTGCGTACTTTTACTCCGATACATTTTCAATGTGTGGTTTAGTTACTCGTTACAAAAAAGCGAGAGAGAGAAACGCAAGTGTTTTGACCCCACCTACTGATTAGCAAGTAGCAAGTAGGCTACCGAACAAAGTCGGTAGCCTACTTGCCTGGGCTTGTTCATCACCACCAATAGGATACACCTGTTTCGCTTCTCCCATTAAACACAAAGCAAATCTCGCAATCAGCAGCAGCCACATAGAGGAGGAGACGGAGACCACAACGTCGGACACGGCTCCAGGGGAACCACCAGCTGGTGATGAGAGCCCATGGCCTTATTTAAACACAATATACTCTTTCGTGGGTGTTAAAGATTCGTCATACCGCATGAAGTGTATGTTATTCCTGCCCAAAGATGTGGAAATTCTATCTTACAAAAACTCCCCGTCCAACTTGAAGAAACACATCGAGGTAACGTCTTATGAAATGGTTATAATCCTCCTGTTTCAGTAACTATAGCTTGGTCACTAGGCACTATTGTATTGTGAAATCTTGACCATAAATGAACTTTGTTTGGCATTGTTTCAGTTCCACACGTGGTGTATTTAGCTTAGGCCTAATGTTGACTGTAGCAGGCTACTGTAAAGGAAAATGATTATTTGTTGGCGCTTAATACAGCTAATCCACGACATGTGTAACAGTTATATACAATACTCTTATTTGGAACAGTTTTCTGTTGAACATTTGGGAATTCAGCTGAAGAAGCAGGCCAAAGCAGGGCCTTTTTTCCTCCCCCGCTGACAGACACAAAGCTATAAAATTTACACTCTGATAGGAGTTACAGACTCTTTGGCGCCTCTCCCTCGTACCTGGCGCGGCCCAAGACGAAGTCGCCCGCCCTTTCACTTAGATAAAAGCCAGACATCGGAGCTGAGATGGAGGAAGTCCCAGGATCTCTGGGTGTTGAGGGAGTCTCTGAGTGGTCAAAGAACGGAACGCCTTGACTGCATATATTAAATAGGGAAACACCTTTTAGTTTATAATTCCAGGTCCGTACCCGAGACCAGAGAGTTTTTTTCCATCTTTTTACTCCACGTGGGCGCCTTTGTCTGTCTTATGTGTTTCGTGTGTCTTCCCTTGTGTGTCTTATTTTTATGAGAAAATGCATATCTCTGTTCCTCTGCAGCTTTGTTGTCGATTGCTTTGTATGAGATTAAACTCTGTGATCTGTGACGTCATTCTGTTTCGCCGTACTTTTGCAGCCGTGATGACATCCGCTCGCGACCCGGCTAACAGGAGGAAAAGGAGAGCCATGCTTTTTCCAAAATTTAAGCTAACATAATAACTTTCCTCTTCAACAATTTGGGGGCTCGTTCGGTTACGGATTCTGAGCGGGTGGAGCTGTCACGCGTTGGCCTGGTTCGGCTCGGTGAGGTGAGATACTTTTGATTATTTTTTGTTGTTTGCACCGCCGTGTGCTGGAAAAAGGCGAGCTAGATTGTTGCGGCTGTATCCAGCCACGCGGAGTTCACGGAGCTGCACAGGTACAGAGATTGTGTTTATAAAAGAGTCGGTGGTTGAGTGATTGGATTATGAATACACGAAACAAGAGGACGTAGCGGGTCCGGACATAGGACTTGCTTACCCTATTGTCATAAAGGCTGGGGTTTTCTTCGTTTTTGTTCTTTTACCCTGAGGGTTTATTCTTGTACCTCTAAATTTAAAAAGAATTTGGGAATTGTGTATCAATTTGGTAGTTTGGGCTTGTATTGGCCCGGAGACTGACTCATCTCCAGTAGACTTACAATTGGCTTAATAAGGCTGCATCGCCTGTCTTCAGTAAGACGAAGTGACTAAGTAAGGCTGCATCGCCTGTCTTCAGTAAGACGAAGTGACTGAGCTGGGTTGCGTCGCACGTGGTGACGAATAGAAATGCATTTTTAAAGCCGGCATTTTATTTTTCTTTTTCCCCGTTGTCTCTTCCGTTTGTCCGACACCGTCTTTGTGTTTCTCTGTGTGTCGCGATCTGTGCTTGTTGCCGCGACACGAGGCTGTGTGCTCCAGAGCTCTGGGTGTGTGTCTGGGTGTGTGTATGTGTGCATGCGTGTATCTGCGTGTGTATCTGTGTGGCCGTGTGTGTGCGCGTGCGCGAGTTCGGGCTGGCTGTGTGTTTGAGCAGAGTGGTAAGTTGTTTGCAAAGCGCTGTTTGCGTGAAAGTGAGTTGCTTTTGCTGCGTTTTATTGTAAAGTTATTATGGACACTGAGTTGCGACACGTGCTATACGCTATTTTATGGTCGGGGTTCGTCTTAACGGGGACAGTAGAACGATGGCGAACACGTGGTCGTTTAGTTTAAAAAATAAATAAATAAATAAATAAAAATAGGAGTTAAGTACATAAAACTGGTACCAGCAAACAAAATTATTGGTTGTGGTTTGATTTTAACATAACTTTGAGATTTTTTTAAACGTGCACGGGGAATTAAAAGGTTCCTGACGATTGGAGTTTAAAATTAATTAAATTGACACATGAAAATATGTTAATAAAACATTGGACAATTCCTGAAGCTTCAGTAAATTTCATATAAACTTTAGTAAAATTGATATAAATTACAGTAAAATTTGATAGAATAATGACCACAGACTGACACTTGGGGACTGATGAAATTCTGACTGACTATGAAACCTGGCCGGATGTGTGTTTTGTGTTTTCTGTAATGTGTTTTGTGTTTTTGTATTGTGTTGCGATTTATGTTGGTGTGAAAGAGTGTGAGATTGGAGATAAAATACCACTTGGTATTTTATGTCATATAAATATAGAGCAATTTTTTAGTGCTGTCCCGTGGTGTTAAATTTCCAGTTTTAGGACACCCTATGTGTTAGACTGGACTAAATTATTAATATTAAGCGATAACAAATTGAAAACAAATTATGGGTTCTCCGGTTAAATAAATGAATAATTAAATAAATAAATAAAGAAAGAAAGAATAAGCCAAGAAAATTAGGTCACAGAGGATTGTAGAAATGCTGTCTTGGCAAATTAATAGATAAATACACACAAGATTGGGTAGAGAAATAAATACACTAAAAGTATATAGCATTGATGACTAAAATATTAGCTTAAATGTTAAGTATTCCTTTTAGGCTGACGAGGAAGTAGTGAAATAGAATGAATTACAATGAGTAAAATAGGACTTTTTTTCATGAGTTGAGGATAAGAAAAAACGAAGATTTTTAGAGAAACAGGCTCTAACTGTAAGAGGTAATTGTTCAGATAACAACAAACTGCAGTATGCAACTGACTCTAGATATTTTCACAATCAGTCTTTTTCAAACTGACCAAAACTTTAAGATAGATAAAATATTGTTAAATCTACAGGACTTACGGATAATTAGACAGGATAAATTAGAAGTCACTCTCTTGTTAAATAGAAATTGGTTAAATATAGAAAAGTTTGCTAAAATTTACAAGATTTGTTGTTGAAGAATTGGGAGTTCTTCCTGAAATCCTTATTGGCTCTCTTTCCTGCCATACAAATAGTTCCTCCGAGAGGTGAAAAGGGGGTTTTATGGTGGGCTTAGGAATTTGTTTTATGGTCTGACAATGGAGATTGCTCAGACTGGTGTAGTGGCTTTCAAATTTAAATTGTGAAATCTAAAAGTACAAAAGGATTTAATTTTTCTTTTTCCTAAGGAACATAGGGATTGGCTGTTTAAATTTTAGGGTATTGTTTCACATTATAGATTATAGGAAGGAGTAGAGAGTCTTTTCTCATTACATAAGACAGGAATTTGATGCAGTTTGGTTTCCCAGCTTTAGTGAAACATTTTCTCTTTCAAGTAGATAGTTTAAACAAGCACATACATAGTGAGCAAGGAATAATGTGGAAAATGTTAAATATAAGTCTGTAGCATTGAAACACTGAGTCGACTGTCACACACAGACACTCTTGGTAATGATTTTCTGTTTTCCTTTCATATTACTTTATATATTAAGTAGTGAGTAATTTAGGATTTTAATCTTTACATTTCTTTTCATTAGTCTGACTTTTTATTTGGCTATTTGTGTCAGTTCTTTGTCTATTTTGTTAAATATAACGAATTACTTTCTTTCTTTTGAGTTATCAGTTTCCTCTGGACCTGTTCCTGAAAGTCACACTGATGAGCTCCAGCTGATCGGTGTCCTTATATGGGTGTCTAGCTTCCTTAGCGGGCCATTCCATTTGTTCACCCAGGGAGGGGGAAATTTAGTTTTTAGTTTAATTTCTTTCATTTGTAGATTGAGTAACATACTGACCAGTATTCGTTAGGGTTTTGTGTGTTTAATTACCCCTTAGTGTGTTAATGGTCTGATCAGCCATTATCTAAGTTCCCCTCATGTCTTGTTAGGTCAGTTTGTGCTTACGTCGTTCTGTTACTACCTGTGTTGTTTTTTGTTATGTTGATTTCAGTAGGGGCCCAATTTATTATTTTTGGATTTTCTTTGTTAACTGTGTTTGAATTTTTTCTTCAACGTCTCTCTGGCTGGTTTATGCATAACCTTCACATAGTCTTAATTGGTAAACACGTTTTGTCAAACACTGCTGAGAATTTTTGAGACGTTTTTACAATTAATTATTTGAAAATCATGAGAGTAAAATTGCATAATGAGCTTTAAAACTGTAATGTGAAATGTTTTTTTTGAAAATAGTAATCTTGAAGGTTTAAAGCATGCTATAATAAATTGTTCTGTTTGTTTTGACAGTTTGCCTGTTAGGACGGGGCAGTATTGGGTAGAATTTCTCAGTAAAAGAATGACCCTGTTTCATCAACATCGTTAGTTAACATATTAGGTAATGATGATACATTAGCCAGTAATGTATCATACAGAGGGAGAATATGTTATGGGTTATTTTTATATTACTTAATTAGATTACTGAAACACTTATTACTTAAACAAAACTTTTGAAGAATATGTCTGATAAGTGCTTATTTTGAATGGATTTGAGTTGTTCTCCATTAAAGGATGTTCTGATAATGGGATAACATATTTTGAGAAAATAGATGAATTTATAGTGATAATGAAGCATAGTTTGGTTAATTAACTTGGGAAAATAATTATAGAAATTAAATTATTATTGTGTTAGCCATTTTCAGAGCATTAATTTAATGGAGCATGAATGTTTTAAGAAATGTTTTGAAGAATCTGTTCTTGATTAAAGTTATCACTAATCAGTAAAAGTATATAAGGCGGGATTATAATGATTTTTCTAAACTTGATTTTGATTTTTTGATTTACATCCATTTAAAACGATTTTAAATAATACTTTAAATTCGACGACAAGTAAAAGCCTAGGTAAAAATTGGTATATTTTGAAAGAGTCTGGATTTGTTACATTATAATTTCTCCAGGTCTAACTCTTTTGAATTTTGTTTAAGGAATGCATGTAGAATGATTTAGACAAGCAACCAGTAAGATCTAGTTTGTTCTATAAAAGTCATTTAAACTGGACTGTTTAATTCACATTGTTATTCATTTTGGTGGTAAATGTAAGCTTTACAACTACATTTTTAAGTTTTGTGTCTGTTTTGTTTCGTTTGTTTGATCCTATTTTTACAAGATTGGTTTAAGAAAAGATCTGCATTTGTTTAACATTCTGGGAAAACGTTACTTTGGAAACATGTCTTTTGAAGCAAATGATTACAGGGTTTTGGTATTTTTCATCGGTTGGAGCTATAGTATATAATAATAGCAACGTACATTGAAGGGATCACATCCACCATTTGATGAGCAGAACTGGACAAAGTAGGAGATAAGGCTTCACGAGATGAGTTGCTCATGGTTTTACACGCAGACTGCCCTGGAGCTCCGAGCTCCAGGTGGGACTTTGGACTCTGTCACACAAGCTGTTGTCATGCGAGGCGGGGGTGGGGCTGCTTGGAGAAGCGGCTTCACACTTATTTCGAAGATAGCAGCCACAGAGTCACGAGCGGTGGAGGATTCACTCTGACACGGGGTGACTTTAAGATGTTTGTGTTGAATACACAAAATGAATGATGCCCTTGGACAAATCTGATCTCTGTTTTGTCGTTTCAGTCTGGTTTCCTGGTGCCCTGCGGATGTGATCTCCTTCAAAATCTACGTTCTTTGATAAAAGGCTTAAAATAATTTCCCTGGATGGAAGATAACAAAACAAATTTATTTTTTAGGTGAAACCGTCGTTTGATTATGCTGACAATGATGAAGATGATAATAAAGAATGTTGTAATTGTGTTTCTGATGCTAATGAAATTCTTGTTGAAACAAAATGTATGTTTAATAACCTGTGACAGGTCGCTTCACGAGATTTAGTTTCCTCACGAGGACATTTCACTTTCTTTTTGAAACTCACGGTTATATTGGCATAATAATCCAATTTTCAGTGAGCAACGGACGCTAAGGTGGAAACTTGAGGTTTCCGACCGAAGAAGATCAGGCTGCAAGAGGATCATCATTAACTTTTTATTGCGTGTTTTTCGTTCGTTGTGAACTCTGAAAAGGACTTTCGTTTCGTTTTTTGCGCGCATTTTTTGAACATTTCCTGACGAAGACTTCGTATTTTTTGAGAGACTGTCGATGGACATTTGAAAAAAAAAAAAAAAAAAAACAGAAAAAGACGAACAGCAGATTGTAATTTTGTGTCTTTCTCATTTGATAGATTGTAATTTTGTGGTGAATGTTGTCTTTTAAGTTGCAGAGCATTTCTTCCTGATTTTCTATGTATGTCCCAGCTTTATGTTTTATTTTTGTTTTACACTTTGGGTTTTTGTTTGTCCTGTGTTTTGGTTGGATTGTGATAATTTTGTTTTATGTTTTTATATTTTTGTAAGGATAAGTCTTTCTACACCTTGGGTTTTGTTTCAAAGGGGGATTGTATGTAATTAGGGTACGTCACTCTTTTGTCTTTTTATTTTTCGGTTTTTTCGTTTTTTCATACATAGTTTTGGTTCGGTATTAGAAGGCTTACTCAATTTATTGAGGTCTTTTGAAAAAGACCTCAAAAGGGGGATTGTAAAGGAAAATGATTATTTGTTGGCGCTTAATACAGCTAATCCACGACATGTGTAACAGTTATATACAATACTCTTATTTGGAACAGTTTTCTGTTGAACATTTGGGAATTCAGCTGAAGAAGCAGGCCAAAGCAGGGCCTTTTTTCCTCCCCCGCTGACAGACACAAAGCTATAAAATTTACACTCTGATAGGAGTTACAGACTCTTTGGCGCCTCTCCCTCGTACCTGGCGCGGCCCAAGACGAAGTCGCCCGCCCTTTCACTTAGATAAAAGCCAGACATCGGAGCTGAGATGGGGGAAGTCCCAGGATCTCTGGGTGTTGAGGGAGTCTCTGAGTGGTCAAAGAACGGAACGCCTTGACTGCATATATTAAATAGGGAAACACCTTTTAGTTTATAATTCCAGGTCCGTACCCGAGACCAGAGAGTTTTTTTCCATCTTTTTACTCCACGTGGGCGCCTTTGTCTGTCTTATGTGTTTCGTGTGTCTTCCCTTGTGTGTCTTATTTTTATGAGAAAATGCATATCTCTGTTCCTCTGCAGCTTTGTTGTCGATTGCTTTGTATGAGATTAAACTCTGTGATCTGTGACGTCATTCTGTTTCGCCGTACTTTTGCAGCCGTGATGACATCCGCTCGCGACCCGGCTAACAGGAGGAAAAGGAGAGCCATGCTTTTTCCAAAATTTAAGCTAACATAATAACTTTCCTCTTCAACACTACCTAGACTCCTCTGTTCAAGGGGGGACGGAAGCCATAGCGATAGCAATTTAGACTAAATTTAACGAATATTAATCAGTTGTAAAGCAGGTTAAATTGACCTTGTGGTATAGGGAAAGCACCTAATTTTCTTAACTAAATGATGCCTGCAGGTATATCTATTAGCAGGTTTAATTTTGCCTGCACTTGGTTGTGTACATTATTTTAAGTGTATTTGACAAGTTTACCAAAATATAAAAAATGTCATTCAAACTGCATTTGCCTTGTTTTACTTTTTACTTATACTTTTCATTACATTACTTGAGTACATCCATTTTTACAGCAATTTCCATACTTAAGTACAAGAAGTTTCAGATACTTTAAGACTTTAACTCAAGTAACATTTCAGTCAGTGACTTGGACTTTTACCAAAGTCATATTTTGGAGAGGTACTTATACTTTTACTTGACTCTGAGATTTCAGTACTTTATACAACACTGAAGTAAAGTAGTGAAGTGTTTTTACTTCGTTACTATACAACACTGAGTGTGGGAGTGTATGCAAGAGTGTATAAGTACATGTTATAATGTTAAGTTTGTTGTGTGTAAATTTGTTATGTCAAAAAAGAGAAAATTCAATAAAAAAAAATCATTCAACTGCTTTTTGGCAGCAACTTCATGTTTTGTTGGAAAACGAGCCGATTCAGAAACCTCCAAACGTTCCAGTCGCAATCGGCAGACGCCACACTGTTACCTAGCAACGCCAGCCCGTTGCCTAGCAACCCCAACTGATCTCCACCGTTTGGTCAGCTGGTTTTCTCGCTGTACAATGGCTGCTGGAAAAGACATGAGTTTTACTGTTAACTTGCTGCATTCTGGTTGGTTTTGCAGGAGGCTCAACTAATGCTCTGCAAAGGTGTACAGTTGTATAATTTAGCATTTGTTTGCAGCCGTTTTCTTGTGTGAGTAAAGGTTGAGTTGGGGGCGTGGCCAGCAGCAGCTGGTTTGGATTTAAAGTGACAGAGCCCCTGAAACAGCTCAAATGATTTGGTGCAAAACATGTGATGAACAGGTTTTGTTTAGGGCAGAGACCGATGCTAACCCTTATGACGGAGCAGGAAGTTCCTCTGGTCCAGGTGATATTTGTGTTTGTTTGGGGCTCAGCGGGTTTCCTGTGGCTTCCTCTTCCTCTTCCTCAGTGCTGCTCAATCCATTTCATTGCTTCAACAACTTTTAGACTTTTGGAATAAAATTCACAGATGAAATCTCTGGATTTCCATATTTCAGAGATGAACTTGGGTTTGAATTGTGGTCGACTAGCAGCGGCCAGGCCGAGACGTTTCCTCTTCAGTTATGACCATGAAGTCATAATATTACAAGAATAAAGTCATACAATAAGCAAAATAACACAAAAACAAAGTGCTAATATTCCCAGAATACAGAAAACACAAAAAGTCACAATGAAACCAAAATAAATTAATATTAACGAAAAAAATTGTTTATTACCTGCATTATTTTAAACAAAACTGTTATTTCAGTCTTTTAAAGATTTAAATTCTCCACTTCAGAAACAAAAGAATGAAAATGTTTGTGACTCTGAAACATTTTAATGTTCCTGTGAAAATACTGTGCATGTTTTGGATCTGAAGTACAAAATGAGACAAAATGGAAGCGATTAACTGGATTCATGACAAAGTTACAGCCGGAGATGGTCAACATTTCCTTTATCCAATAATTAACATGTTAACGAATCAGAGCGCTGCAGGAGCTACCAACGCTGGGGTCAAAGGTTAAGGCTCCCACAATGACCGGGACCTGCTGAGTGGGGAGGTCGGAGGTCATCACTGGCCCTTCTTGGGGGTTTCGGGGATGCTGTGGGTGAGCGGGGTCAGGCTGGTGAGCAAGGTGTGCCGCTCGTACTGCTTCGTCTGCCGGAACCGGGAGTCGGTGCCGTGCAGCCGGTCCAGAACGCCGAACACGCCGAAGCACTGGTTGAACCTGGAACCAGGAGAGGCACAGCTCAACTACCGGGCCGGGGGCCAAACACGGCCCGCCGCAGACCTTAATGTGGCCCTCCAGACTCCAGAACTCAATCAAAAGTCAACAGGTCTCTGCATTTTTTCACGCTAATGCACTAATGAGTTTATTCCAGTTTATTCCAAACATTAAATATTATTTACTGTGATAAGCACAAATATTGCAAAATGTTGCAAATATTTCTAAATTATCTTCACAAAAACGGATTTTGATTAAATTCTGGAGGGACCAACATGAAAAGATGTTTAATATTTGAATTTGTTCTTGTTGAAACCCGAGACAGATGTTAATGTTTCATCCCTATGATCTGCAATCATTTTGAATGAACACGAGTGAAGGAACCATTGGGGTCGGGATCGTGGGGTCGGGTTCTTGGTTTTGGGTCGGGTTCCGTGGGTTTGTGGGGTCAGGTTCTTGGGTTCGGTTCGGTTTGTGGGGTTGGTTTGGTTCGGTTCGTGGGGTCGGTTTGGTTTGTCTTCTAGTGTAAAAAAAAACTATTTATTAATTTGTGTGTTTCCATTAAATAAGAAACTAAATTAAAATCATGTGAATAAGTTTGTTCATGTGATAAATCAGTAAAAAAACAAGCAGCGCCATCATCCTCCTACCACTTCCTGTCTTCTTCTTCTTCGTGGTTTCTGCCAGTAGTAACTTCCTGTTGATCATGTGACTCATGATGCGATAAAAGTGTATCTGTTGCAGTTTTGCTAAATACACCAACATCGATTCAACCAAAAAATAAAAACTATCTCAGGCCAACGCAAAAACTTCTTATCCAGAAATCGGAGCTTTCAGAAATCGGTGCGTTTCTGTTCCACAGTCCTGCGGCCAACGGGACGCAGCGGCTGAAAACCCAGCCGGCTTCAGGCTCACCTTGGTTTTCCCTCCAGCCTTTTTCCCACCCAGTTTCTTCACTGCAGTCTTCTTCACCTTCTTGGGTTTCTTCTCCGGCGCCGGCGACACCAGCGTCTCCAGCTTCCCCCTGGCGCCTCGCTTCTTAGCCAGCAGCTCTGGGTGGATGTTGGGCAAAACGCCGCCTGCTGCGATGGTCACGCCTTTCAGCAACTGCCACAGAACGACAAGCTCTACGGTTTCAGCCGCGCTGGTGCTGAGAGGAGGAGCCCAAACCGTCCGGCGCAGGTCCAGCTGCAGCTCACCTGGTTGAGGTCCTCGTCGTTGGCGATGGCCAGCAGGATGTGCCGCGGCGTCACTCGGCCCTTTTTGCTGTCTCTCGCTGCATTGCCAGCCAGCTCCAAGATCTCAGCTAAATACAGAAACATACATTTTCAGCAGAACTGAAATGATTAACCGTCATCAATCGATTGTTAAAATAATCGTCAACTAATTTAGTAATCGATTAATTGTTAACTAGAGTGCACAAACTAAAAAAAGACTGTAACACATTGAGAGCAGTGATTAAAACTGCTCTCAATGCAGTGAATGCAGTTTTCTGGCCGATCACCGATCTTTAAAAAGCCTGATCTGCTGATTCTGATTCTGGCTGATACCAGTTTGTTTTGTCTGAAATGTCGCTAAATATAGCAAGAAAGTTGCTGAGTTGGTAACGGCAGGACGACTATTGATGGCCGCAAAGGTTTGGACATGAGCTGATGTCAGCGGCTGATTTTAGATAAGATCCGCTTCACATATAAGTATCGATTGAAAATTAAGGCAGTCGCCCGGCCGATGAATCGCCCGGCCAATGAATCGCCCGGCCGATGAATCGCCCGGCCAATGAATCGCCCGGCCAATGAATCGCCCGGCCAATGAATCGGTGCACCCCTAGTTTCCATGCTTTCCTGTTCAGCAGTGCAGCTCACCGGTCAGGTACTCGAGGACGGCGGCCAGGTAGACCGGCGCTCCCACGCCGATGAGATATTTCGGCAGCCCCCTCTTGAAGTAGCGCAGCATGCGCCCCACAGGGAAGATGACGCCGGCCTTGGTGGACCGGGACGTCTTGGTTGTCTTTTTCTTTCCTCCTTGGCTTGACATGGCGCTCAGAGTGCCGCCGGCGTTGGGCTCTGCAGAGGAAAACGAAGCAAAACGAGAAACGTGTTACACACAGAGGAGCATCAAACTCAACTGAGAGGAGGAAAGTATTTGGTGAAAAGTTTGATCAAGTGCTGAGTAACTGATCAAATTATCAAGCATTTAATATTTAAAAATTACATCATCAGATGGACCAAAATATATCTCAAAAGTGTTCAGATAATTACTACATTTGGAGAAAAAAAAAAAGAAACAGCAATAGGGTGATTCTCACGAACCCAACCTATTGAATGTCTTAGAAGATTTTAGGGGCATACTCATAAAAAACTCAAAATAATCCACTTTTATTTGGACAATCATTATTTCTAATATTTGGCACAAATCATTGTTGGTTACCAAAATAAGTTTTTTTATGTTTTTTAACTGTTTTTGGAGTCACAAATTCATTACCGTAATGCGTCCTAAGGGGGAAAAATTGCTTTCGCCTCAATTTATCATTATAAATAATCAAGCAGGTTCATAAAAAATGTCATAAATTTGTTTAAATATACATAAATTAATAAAATATGATAATATATAATAATTTCCTGTTAAGTAATCCAGAATATTTTAATAAAAGTGAGTGTCCGGAGGTTCAACTCTCATTACCGTTGCACCGTGTTCAAAGTCCTGTAATATTCACAGCATTTTTTTAAATAAAGTTATTCTGACCCATGATGCACCACAAAGAAGAGAAGACAAAAGATGGCTACAAGGTAAGATTGTTTGACATCTTTTGATCATGATAACTGTTAGGTTTCTCCTTCCATATGCCTATTTTTACACTATAGGTGATCATTACCGTAATGTATAATACCTCATGTTCTTAAAAAGTTATTAATAAGATACTTTCTTGTATAGAAGAAGTTAGGGAGTTCACACTGTTTGTGAGGGACTCAGCTCACTACTTATTATCATATAATTTGTAATAATTGTGAAATTGAATTATTGAATTACTTCTGAATGGCCAGAAATTGTTTCATGATTCCAGTAAATAACATACTAGAGTAGTAGGTGGCTTGGAGTATTTTAGGGTGTTTTTCCACCTGATAGTCTGGTAGACTCTGTGTGATTGGGGGCTAAAATTGCACCATATGTTACAATTTCAACTGGTGCAGTTCGTTTTCACACTGCATTGTGTCAAATAATCAAAACGAATTGAAAAACCTGTTCACCTCAAAAACTGCTGAAGGAAACGACACAAAAACCTTCAAAGAAGACATGAGTGCAACTTTCTTCTCCACAGAATATAAACAAACATGGAGTAGCGTCAGATTTTAGCAGTTGTAGGATTTCTGTTTAACCTTTGGTAATAGACCATGAGCCATTTCTCCTGCTACCACTAGACTCTTTCATTTGTTTTGGTTGTATTTACCCAGTGGTCCAAACAGTTTTAAAAAACACTGTACAAGTAAATTTAATAAATCATTGATATTTTAACATGTTATTATTAATCTCCATAATTCATACAACTAAATCACTAAATAAACGTAATTAAACTCATACACAGGGATTGTAAGTACACTGGTATGAAATATGAGAGGAAAGAGGTAAAAATAATAGCATGTCAGGGTATGAAATAGTGAAGGGCAAATTGACCCAAAGCCATCTTTAACACTTTATAGCTGTGGTGTTGATGACTCTGTGAACTTCAGCATCTCCCACCGAGCTCTGCTGAGAATCGATGCAGACAGGGGGCTTTATTTTGATGGGCACACCATGTGGTCAATCAAATGCAGAGACGGACTAGGATTATTTTATCGTATGAAAGAAGAAAGGGCCTCCGAAGGCAACAAGAGCAGTGGTACTGGCCCAGTAACTAGAGTGAGAAAGAGAGAGAAGGGGGACTTGGATTTATATGCAAATGAGTTGGGGAATAAGTGAATGACTAAACAAAAGCTAGTTCTGCTTGTATTTTTATAACACTGAAGAGTGCAAAGCTCAGTTCAAGAGTTAAGAGAAATAAAAATACTCATTAGAGCAACAAACCTGCAACGAGATGGGTGGGTCTGTATTCAACTGTTTATTGAAAATGTTAGAATAATAAATGAATCATTTCTAAAATAGAAAAATATGAATGAAGGCCCACAAACATGTGTCACCTCAAACCCTCGTGTGTCAGATTTAGTACAATGTATTGCTGCCTTGACACTGAAACACACCAAAGGAGAGCCAAACAGGTAAAGACTTTTGTCTTCAAAACAGCCCAATACCAGTAGTGCTGCTATTTTAACCAAGGCTGCATTCTGATAATTACAAACCTGGATAAAACCTGTGAGAAGTTGCAAAATATTTGAGACAGAAGCAAGAGTTCTTTCCATCTGGAGAACAACCCTTAACATACAGCCAGGGCTTCAATGGCACTGTTTACATCCAGGCGTCTTTATTGGTTATGGTAACCCAGTCCAGATTTAAATCGAAGACCTAAACATGTGAATCACAGAGTCCCTTCGTCTAATTCTACTGAGCTTGGTCTATTTACAAGATATGATCATTTTTCCCTTGAAATTGTCACAATTTAAACAAGTGACAGCAACAAATCCCTAAATAAACACATACTGTACATATATTCAGATCATCTTATTTACAACGTCAGTGTTATCAACATCAAATCTCATGGTCTCCTTTCCCTCATTAATTAAATTCTTATTAATCAAATGGATTTATTGGAGAACTGCTTTATCTTGGAGATGTGACGCATAATGAAGACTTAAGAACATGAATCATTGTCTTTCTGATCTCTCTCACATTTATAGCTCACATGCATTACTCTCAAAACTAATTACAGAGTACTTCACATAATCATTAAAGAGATACTCTGACCCTGTAGACTGTAAGCACGTGTGAAGGCAGAAAAACCTCGGCCATCATGAATATATTCTAAATCTATCTGCCAATTTATTTTACTGCTTTCACTTTGCTGTTTGAGAGTATTTGATTTGCTTCCCTCAGCTGTCAGACCTGCTGTGGTCAAGTCAGCCTACAATTGTCAGCCCTCCAATCACCAGTCAATGATACACTTCTAAGCCATCAATCAGGGGAAATTACATAGCATAGTAACAACAGAAACAAAGACTACGGAGTATTCCAGAAGTTCAAATTTTCTGCTACTCAGTGTCTCCAAACAAAACTTTTCTAATTTAGAGATGTAAATAGGCAACAGATGCTTGAGCTATTTACTGCCCTCTGATCTGGTAGAACAATTATTTGCATCCTAATTTTACCTTTGACCTTATGATAAGACAGAAGAGCATTCGGTTACTTGCAAATTCCCTTACATTTCAAATTTATTCTAGTGCTTGTTCACTGAATAAGAATTTATCAGTATGGTAGTGTGGTGTTTTCTAACTCAACTTTTGGTTTTCTCTTTTCAACAAAGCAAAGTATTAACACACAAAATAGTTTTTTTCTACTTCTCAAATAAATGTGTACATTACAAATTTGCAGCCCCCAAACATTATGAAATATTGTACTATATTACCATAAGAGAGGTATTATTAGAGGCAATTGTTGGCTGCCTGGAAACCACCGAGATGACTTCAGATGACTGTAAAACATGTAACCGCTTCTTTAGTTTTATAACCATTTTAGTCACAAAATAATTACAAACAGTTTTCCCACTGGAGAGTTTACTAAACCCTGCCCAACACTGAGGAGCACTGGAGCTGTAACTTAGCAACTGCAACTGCTGGATTTAGTAGCAGACTGGGTTTAATGCTGGTATCTGTTCTATAAAACTACAATTTTAGCCTGTATGGTCAGTGAAATCACTCCTGAGATTAGTTATCTAGTTAATATTTTACATGTTAATTACAAACACAAGCAATGGGATTATAAAAGCCAGTAAGAATAAAAACCTTATTCAGACTCTGCACATCTACAGTGCAAGATTTGGCACTTTGGATTTAGCACTGCCCCCCTGAGATGCAAACAAATAATGGCCAAAACACTACAAGAAAAAGAATAATTGTGTTAAAACCACATGTACTCATGAAATATGAAAAATTAAGAAAAACAGACACGTTATACAACACAGGAGCAGTGAAAAAGTACACATAAAGTATTTAACAAAACCTGGGCAAACACACAGCTTTCCAGAAAAATACTGAAGTACAAACATTTTTGCATAAAATACGATGTGTATATTGTAGTTTAGATCTGCTACAGTAAGCATATGAAAATAGATCAGCAAGGAAGCATTCAACACATAAAAGAAAAAAATATCAAACAGCGCTTTTGAACAGAAAACATTTTAAAGAACGAACATGGACATAGCATGGTTTCTAATTTTTGATTGTGAATAGAGGAGCCATGATGCATAAGCATGGTTGCTTGATTTTATGGTTTTTTTTCTTACCAGCTTCCTTGAAGAGGTTAAAACAGAAATTTCATCAACTAAATTTTAAATGGTTTTTGTTTTCATAAAGGTTACAATGTGAGAGGTGAAGCAGAACTTCATACGCAAAGTTTAAAGTACGGTACATTACTTTCACAAAAGTCTCTTCAGGTTTTGCAATGTGGTTGTCAATAGTTGGAACAGACTTGAAATAAGATTAGCATTTTTAACATACAGTGCAGTGAAAAATCATTTGCCACTTACAGATGTGTACTTTTTAGTCACACTTACATGTTATAGATCACCAACTAATCTGTAATATCAGGCACAGATAACCTGATTAAGTATAAAAAGTGGCTTTTAAAAAATTTTAGGGAAAAAGTTAATTTTCACTTTTACACAATCTACTACTCTACTCATCTAATCTTCTAAATATATAATATATATTTCCCTTTATATGTATGTATATATATATATATATATATATATATATATATATATATATATATATATATACAGTACAGACCAAAAGTTTGGACACACCTTCTAATTAATATGGGTTTTCTTTATTTTCATGACTATTTATAAGGCAAGAAATCCCACTTATTAACCTGACAGGGCACACCTATGAAGTGAAAACCATTTCAGGTGACTACCTCTTGAAGCTCAACAAGAAAATGCAGAGTGTGTGCAAAGCAGTAATCATAGCAAAAGGTTGCTACATTGAATAAACTAGAATATAAGGGGTATTTTCAGTTGTTTTACACTTTTTTGTTTAGTGCATATTTCCACATGTGTTATTCATAGTTTTGATGCCTTCAGTGTGAATCTACAATGTCAATAGTCATGAAAATAAAGGAAACTCATTGAATTAAAAGGTGTGTCCAAGCTTTTGGTCTGTAGTGTGTATATATATATATATATATATATATATATATATATATATATATATACTGTATATACAAGATTTACTTAGTTTTGAGTGTGATTAAGAACCTATTCCCAGTACTAAACACAACTAAATAAAATTGTAGTTTCCGTAAAAGAAAGTGTGAGTTACGGCTCACTTTATAATGAGTCTTTTATAATGGTTTTCTGGGTTTCCTGTTTTTTTTTCTACTTTGCTTATGTTTATTTCACGCCTTGGTTCTGTCATAGGTTGTTTCACCCACATCCTTTCACTCTTATACCCCTTTGTACAGCATATGTAGCCTTTGGTTTACTTTGTTCTCCATGACATGTCAAGATTTGCTTCCTGGATCTGTTTTTAGAGTCCTTGATTGTATGCCACAGCAATCCTTCTGTCTGCAGGTGTTAGTGTGTATTATCTTGTTTTGCTGCTAATCCTCTTCTTATTTTTGTACTTCATGTACATTGTATTGTTTCTCCATGTATTGTATTGTTCTTGATGTTATCAAGGCTGTTTTTGCATTACAAAATTCTTCTTACTATTTTACCTGTGCCTCTCAGCCTTAGTCTAAAGGAGTAAGCAGGACAAGTTATCACTCGTTGTGAGTCCTTAAAACATCCTGGATATCTTACACTAAAACTGTCAACCATTTGTCAATAGTAGTTCACTCATTAATTTAGAGCAAAATTATCAAATGGTTCAATGACAAGTTGCCAGTGTCATTAGTACATTTTTGTTCATTAGTTCTGTTTTTTCCACCCTTTTCATACTCAATTCTAACCAGCATACATCCCCTGACAACAACTGAATTTGTTTCATACAAATGTGTTAAGGAACAAAAGAGCTTTGTTGAGATATTGAGTTGATAATGAACTTTAAGGAACTAAGTTCATTTGTTCATAACAACAGAAGTTTGTTACAATGCCAATCTATGAGGGACAGTATTGTAAAAAGACCTCTGACAAATTTTGAGATAACACATCAACGTACAAGTCCATGTGCACCATGCAGTGATATCTAAAAAGACTTTTGGGCCCAACCATTGGTCTTTATTGAATACCCTTAGTCAGTGTTATCACAAATAACAATAGTCATTTTTGAATGCTCAAAAAGTTAAGTGAAAAGTCAACTGATGGTCAATCGAGACTTCATACAAAAAATGGGTTTCAGGCTGTCAAAATGGATCTAATATAGAAATATATAACTTATACGTAGGTGTAAAGCACAAAAACTTCATGTCATTGTGGTTAAAAAAAATCAGGTCAGTATGTGGGAGTGTAGCTGTTAGAATGGCATCAGCCTTTCTATTCAAGCACATCTTTCATTTCCACTGTGAGAGAATCCAAAAATGTAGACTGAGAGTAAACAAAACAAAAACAACTCCCGCCAAAATAATTCTCAACTCAGGTCCTTCAGAGAAACCAAATATATTTCAACTCAGAACCATGGACTGCACCCGAATCTCTTATCTTTTTTTGACTTTCAAGCATACTTTGATTCACAGCCAGGAGAGGCTATATGTGTAATAGAGAAGGAGGTAGTACTGGTGGGGGGCATTTTCCCTCTTCCTTTATCCTTGCCTCAATTGTTTGTCATTACCCAACCTAAGGCAACTTTTCCAAATAGATTCTGTCCAAATCTTCATAGTACATTAACCTAAATTCAGCAGATTAAATGTGGGCGTGCTATGGGCTTGCTCCACGTTTGGAGACCTTGAGTCCTCGACGCGGCCGTCGGGGGTTCAAATCCCAGACCCAGCGACATTTGCCGCATGTCTTCCCCCTCTCCTTCCCCTTTTCCTGTCAGCCTACTTTCATATAAGGGACACAGAGCCCACAAAAAGACCCCCTGGAGGGGGAAAAAAAAAATGTGGTCCTCACTAGCTCTCCCCTCCCCATGCTGAAGCTGATCGTCCCCCTTTCTTGTCAAAAGCCATGCTCCATTTTGTGCTTGCAGTGGTCTTTCTCTCTGTTAAATGGCCAGAAAGATGGGAGTGAACGAGGACATGAGTAATAACTAAAATACCAATTTTCTTGTTGGCTCTAAAACCACAGCATGAGTGCTGTGTGGGTACATCATTAAGTGTATCTGGGTCTTATGAACACCCCTAGGCACTATAAATGAAACCTCTCCTAATGGTCCAGGGAACCATTTACAGCCAACAAATACATACTTTGTGTCAACTAAAGGCAACATCTTCTGGGTATCTGTTGAGTCTCATTATTTTGTGCTGGTCATAATTAATGAAACCACACATTAAGTTACTGATTCATTCAAAGAGGAGTTTTATCTTGTGTTAGCTTAGATTTGATTTTTTTTTTTTTTTGATGCTTTCACTCTGGGGCAAATTTTTAATTGGTTTATGCAAACTGAGTGCTAAATAAGAAAGTATTTTATTTATTTTCCTAGTTCAAGTGTCAAAGATATTGTGTAAACCCTCCTAACAAACACAAAATAATTAAAGCTGCTAGTATGCACTTAATTAGATTCTGACCTTTCAATTTTTTTTGTGTGTGTCTCTTCCGTAAACTATTTTACACTCCTTGCCATGACCAGATGTCACCTAACTGTACTAATTTGCTCAAATAGCAATTATTATGATTACAACTGTTCAGGCTAAAAGTGAGCGCAACACAGCTGGACATTCTCAAAGATACAGGATGTAAAAACTGGAATGTTGAACAAGGTATCAATGCCAACCTAAGAGTAAAGAAGTGATTAAGTCCAGTTTAAATTGGTAAAGTGAATATTTCTATTGCAGTTTATCCAGAAAGGAGGAGGAACAGCCCATTCACACTCACAAATGCACATACATTTATAAACTGATACATGGATTGATAGACAACTTGGGGTTAAGCGCCTTACACAACGACATGTAACAGTAGAAAGCTGGAATCTAACCTACAACCTTCTGATTGCAAGATGATTTCTTTACCAGTGAGCCACAGTTGCCCAAGCATCGCTATTTTTGTTTTCGAAAAGTGTTTCAGAATTGCTTATCTACTTTGGAGGGAAACGTTTTAGTTTTCTGCATTTCTCTTATAATGATATATGCCCTTTAAGCCTCTTAATCCCATTGTCAAATGTTGAACTCAGAAATAAAATGCAACTGGAACCATCAAAGCTACCAGCATCTGTGAGAGCAAAAGAGCATTGTTAGCATATTTCTGCTTATTGATTCTCTTTGTAGACCTATCTGAATCACAAAACTGTCCAACATACCACCAAGATAAAGAGATGTCTGACAGTAGTATCAAGTAACACCCTCACATTCAACACTCTGTGAAGTATGTTCTTTGGAGTCAGTCAGGGATTCAAGGAAAACCTGCACATAGCCTAACTGGTTGCAGCATATACCCTTTCAATTCTCCGTGGACTTGACACTGCCTCTTACTGTTCAGTCAGTTCTCCTTCTTTGGAAGGCAGCTTGACTTGCAACAGCAGCTTATTCTTGAGTCTTTTGAAAAAGTTTTTCAACTCTACATTCATACAAAGAAGTGTTATGCTTCAGTAATTTGTGTTTGTAGGTATCATTATGCATTCTAGCTTTATTTTGCACACAGCTACTCTTGCATTTTGATGCAGAGCTTAGTTTTTAATAAATAAAAACATTTCATGCAGACATTAATTAAAACTGACATTAAAAAAATATCATTTTTGTCAAATCTTTTTGTCATTTTTGTTTCTGTCAACACTTGCAGCAGTTTTCAGTGAAAGTAAAAAATAAGTTTGTTTATACATTTCTTGTTGAAAGCAACACGAAGACTAGTTTGAGCACTGGGAAGCATTCTGCAGCCAAAAAGACATTTTTCCCACAGGAGATGAGTGGAATCGAATGTCTTTGCCTGAATTTCACTGTACAATGCACTGCTAGTATATTATTTAAGTGTCTGAAGTGAGAATGAAAATGTAGAATTTTTCTGCAATGGCATTATCTCTCTGTTCCTTTTTTTTGTTTGTTTTACTGATTAAACCACTATGACATTCTCTAAGGGATGATCTACATCAGGGGCGTTAAACTCCAATCCTCAAGGGCCACTGTCCTGCAGTTTTTAGATGGAATGAAATGGCTTAATTACCTCCTTCTTGTGTAGATAGTTCTCAAGAGCCTTGCTAATGACCTAATTATTCTATTCAGGTGTGGTGCAGCAGAGTCACATCTAAAAGTTGCAGGGCAGTGGCCCTCCAGGACTGGAGTTTGACACCTGTGATCTACATGATCTTGTTATTTATCAATGATGAGGTAAACAAGAATGATAAGTACAGCAAAAAGGGTTATGTTTATAGACCTTTTCATGAACAAACACCTTGGTGTTGGTTTGCTTTAATTTTATTTTAGTCTTAACTGTTTCTTACTGGGACAGATGACTTGCAAAAGCATTCGTTTTCCCACAAACTAGTTGACACACTAAAATCTAAAGTTTTTAAGCATTTATTGTAAATTTTATATAACTGAACAACACTGAGTATTGTAAAAATGTGAAATGGAAAGAAAACAACACATGCTAAATGTGTAACAAGCAAGTATACAATACAAGTCAGGGAGAAAGAACAATAGTCGATAAAGCAAAATCCATAGCTTTAAACTGTCATGAGGTGCGGGTGGGGGTTGGTGAGGCAGACGCAGCGGACCCAGGTAAGATGAATAAATGATGATTTTTAATGGTAAATAAGTCCAGCAGCAGGCACAAGGAAACACTGACCACGACTAGACTAAACATTGACAACGACATTGACAAGGACCCGACCAGGAACAAGGAACACAGGTGGAGTTAAATACACAGGAGGGTAATCACAGAGACGAGACACACCTGGGAACAATCAAGGGGAGGACAGGACAACGAAGAGACTTAAGGACACAGAAAACTCTAACTAAACACAGAAAAACACAGATCCTGACATAAACAACTAACAGTTCAATTCATCATGACACAACTACAAGCCAAGATATGATATTAAATTTAAGCTTATAGATAAGAACAGCAATAATTGGAAAAGCTACCAAGTGGACTGGAGGTGAAGAGATTAGGGATACATATTTACTGCATTATTGTGAAAAAAAACAAACAAAAAAACACCATAAAGTTTTAAATTTATTGTGATGATAAATTTCAATAAAATTATGTTTAAAAAAACTTTGAAACTGACTCTACAGTCAGATTTTTCTTCATTTTTCCACTGTTGGTTCCATGAGATCATCAATAAATATTAATAAATTAAAAAATTATTGTTAAATGTAGCTGGGGTATGCAGGTTAGTGTTTAATCATCATACTTTGTCACTGGTGTCGTGAAGAGCCAATTTCAAAAACGATATATTTTTAAGAGCAATATATTATGTGTTTGTAGTGCTTTGACTGCAGTGACTGGCCATCACACTTGACTATAAAAGTCTCAAAATAAGCTATAAAAAACTTTATCATCACTTTTATTGTTATGATAAATGAATGCAAAATATCATAATTTATATTTTAATTTCATATGGCCACCCCGTATGCAGAGATTCATGAATCAGGTAGCGAATGTATCATCGGGACATCTATGACTAATGGAGTCCTCAAACCTGGCCTTTATGAAAGAGCGACAAAAAAAATCCATTATTTGAAAAAATGTATGAAACGTCATATTTGCAGTACTTCAGTCCCAGACAAAGCTATCATATTGAAGAAGGTCGTCCGGTCAGATAAGACCAATATTCAGCTTTTTGGCTGAAAACGCCACACCTCACCCTGAAGACTCTTCTGGTAAACATGGTGGTGACATCATCATGTTGTTGAGATTTCTATTTCTATTTCAGCAGGGCCACTAAAATAGGACTGCACTGAAATAATGTACTCTGAAGTAATCTGTTTGAGTTTGAACTATTTTTCAAAGAAGTGCTCAGCCACAGAAAACGTAGCCCTAAAGACTTTGTAGTTGTGTCTGCAGTAAAAGATGGTTCTACAAAGTATTGACCGTTGCTGAATATAAGTTTCTTGTGGGAAGAAATTAAATCAATGTATCATTTTCCATCTACTCATTAATTATGCACTGCTTTGTGGTGTTGTGTGTTATAAAGTCCTAGTACAATGCATTCTGGTTTACAGTCATATTTGACAAAATGTGAAAAAATTCAACTTGTATGAAAAGCAGCAATACATGTTTCATAAGCCATTACATGTTATGATTATTTCTGATGTTTACATCTGTTTTTATCCTACTGTGACAGCTCTGTAGAGAAAGCACCATTGAGAAAACTATTTGAGTTGCATTAAACTTTAGACAAATTAGCAACTAAATAGTGAGATAATATGAGGGGCCGTTTAGGACAAAATTTACGTTTTGTCTCTCACACACTACCAAAAAGTCTCGCATACTCCAAAAAAGTAGCCACGCACACTCCAAAAAATTACGTTTTGTCTCTCACACACTACCAAAAACTCTCGCATACTCCAAAAAAATAGCCTCGCACACTCCAAAAAATTACGTTTTGTCCCTCACACACTACCAAAAACTCACGCATACTCCAAAAAAATAGCCTCGCATACTCAAAAAAATTACGTTTTGTCTCTCACACACTACCAAAAACTCACGCATACTCAAAAAAATTACATTTTGTCTCTCACACACTACCAAAAACTCACGCATACTCAAAAAAATAGCCACGCACACTCAAAAATTACTCACGCACATTCAAAAAATACTCAAATTGCGTATACACACACTACTAAAATGTCACACACACACACACAAACGTTAACTTTCTCGCTCACATACACTACTATCAGCTCGCTCACATACACTGTACTAACAGCTCGCACATTCACAAACGTTAACTTTCTCGCACACATACACTACTACCAGCTCGCGCACATACACACAAACGTTAACTTTCTCGCTCACATACACTGCTAACAGCTCGCACACACACAGACGTTTATCTCTCACATACACAAGACTAAAGTTGAACACACACACAGTACTAAGACTCGTTTTATGTATGTGTGAGAGCGACACTCTTTATGAATGTGTGAGAGCGAGACTCTTTTTGAATGTGTGAGAGCGAGAATCTTTTTGAATGTGTGAGAGCGACACTCTTTTTGAATGTGTGAGAGTTGTCACGGAAGAGGCGGGGCATAATTTTTGGATCAAACTGCGCATGCGTAGATCCTAAACTATAAGTTTCGATTGTTGACTCACTGTATGTTCTATTACTTAGTATATTTGTGCTTTTAAATATATATAGAACGTTTAACTTTCTTGTAGATTAAATGTGCTATAAAAATAAATGAATCTGATTGATTGATTAAAAATAGCAAAATTGCTGTAGTACAATCTGTCCACTGGGTGCCAGTATTACAGGAATTATTAACCGGCGCCAACTAGTGCCGAAGAAGAAAGAGTTTGCTATACCGAACATGGCTAACTCTAATTCGAAACGAGAGAGAATTGGTCAGGCAGCTGCCATTTTAAACACCATTCTATCTTCTCCGGAGGCAACCAGCACTTTGACAGGCGCATTAAACGATTCAACGACTGCCCGCAGTGCTACAATCTGGCACCCAGTGGACAGATTGTACTACAGCAATTTTGCTATTTTTAATCAATCAATCAGATTCATTTATTTCTATAGCACATTTAATCTACAAGAAAGTTAAACGTTCTATATATATTTAAAAGCACAAATATACTAAGTAATAGAACATACAGTGAGTCAACAATCGAAACTTATAGTTTAGGATCTAGGCATGCGCAGTTTGATCCAAAAATTATGCCCCGCCTCTTCCGTGACAACTCTCACACATTCAAAAAGAGTGTCGCTCTCACACATTCAAAAAGAGTCTCGCTCTCACACATTCATAAAGAGTGTCGCTCTCACACATTCATAAAAAGTCTCGCTCTCACACATACATAAAACGAGTCTTAGTACTGTGTGTGTGTTCAACTTTAGTCTTGTGTATGTGAGAGATAAACGTCTGTGTGTGTGCGAGCTGTTAGCAGTGTATGTGAGCGAGAAAGTTAACGTTTGTGTGTATGTGCGCGAGCTGGTAGTAGTGTATGTGTGCGAGAAAGTTAACGTTTGTGAATGTGCGAGCTGTTAGTACAGTGTATGTGTGCGAGAAAGTTAACGTTTGTGTGTGTGTGTGTGACATTTTAGTAGTGTGTGTATACGCAATTTGAGTATTTTTTGAATGTGCGTGAGTAATTTTTGAGTGTGCGTGGCTATTTTTTTGAGTATGCGTGAGTTTTTGGTAGTGTGTGAGAGACAAAATGTAATTTTTTTGAGTATGCGAGAGTTTTTGGTAGTGTGTGAGAGACAAAACGTAATTTTTTTGAGTATGCGAGGCTATTTTTTTGGAGTATGCGTGAGTTTTTGGTAGTGTGTGAGGGACAAAACGTAATTTTTTGGAGTGTGCGTGGCTACTTTTTTGGAGTATGCGAGAGTTTTTGGTAGTGTGTGAGAGACAAAACGTAATTTTTTGGAGTGTGCGTGGCTACCTTTTTGGAGTATGCGAGAGTTTTTGGTAGTGTGTGAGAGACAAAACGTAAATTTTGTCCTAAACGGCCCCTCATAAGATAATGCTTATTATACTGGCACACAAAAAGCCAAATGTATGAAAAAAAATCACTCCTCAGTTTGACAAATTTAGATTTTCTTGTAAAGTAGATGTGAATTATTTGAAAAGAAAATTACAGACAGAGGAACTTAAGTTATTGCGTTATCTGCAGATTATTGCCTCCAGCAAAACAAATAAAAAAATTATTCTCCAGAAGTGATAACCATCAGCTGTGAAGCAATCCTTGTTTTCCCTTTTGGAAAAGGATGGATGTTTATATATCTTCTCGATTAGACATGGAGCAGACACGCAACATGATGAATGCCAGATTAAGCAGAATGTTTTCAAATTAGATTATTTACCGATATATGCATAACACTCAACTATTTATACTTACGGATTGTTGTAATAACAGTATGGCATGTTTTTACAGTACTTTTAGTGTTTCTTTTTTTATTTGAAACAGACTGATTTATTTTCTTCTAAATTTCAATTTGTGGTTTAATTTTAATATTATCTGGTCGACTGATAACTTCCCATCCAAAAGTGATAAAGCCTGAAGAGGATTTCATATCTGGGTAAATTGGAAGTCAGCACAGACTATTATGGATGTAATTGGTTAATTATATTGCTCATTATAAGTGATGAACACTGAGTGCCAATATTAATTTGACTCATGAATGCCACTTTGTATAAACAACACCCAGAGACAGTCGCATCGATGCATCAGCCAGTGTCTGCATGGGAGGTAAGAAAGGTGTCATCTTTGTGTGAAAAAAAAAATAAAAATCTTTCACAACCTTTCTGGTTGGTAAACATCTATGAGATTTTTCTTTTTGTTGTTGTTCAAGTTTGTTTTATTAAAAAAAGACTTTTCACACTAGTACAGATGAAAACAGCTCTCACTTTTTTATTTGCATCAAATGCATTCTGTAACTTGTTCAATTTATATATGCAAAAACCTAAACTAGTCTTGTAGACATTTCCATTTCAAATAAATGCAATTATTTTTAATAATTTTGAGCAAGGAGTTTTGGAGCCATTTATCCCCAAGATTCTGAAAACTCTCAGAAGAAATCCAGTCTAAAACCACCAATATCAGTCAGTCAATACTGATGTTTTGGGACAGATTATCTTGTTGCGTGAGCGGTTTACCTGTCTGACCTTAAATTCCTCAAACTGCTTGAAAAACCACCTGAGAAATTCCCAAAAAGTTTAAAGCGTGCTTGATATTTACTGGCCTTTTTTTTGGACACTAAATGTTACTGAAAAATGTGTTTAGAGATGTACATTTGAACCTTAAAATCCGATTTGGCGAATGCTGCTTTAATGAATAGTCAGTGTTGCTTAACCTTGTGTAGCTACTAAATGCCTCCTGTTTTTGAGATATCTAGTCATTCTGACTGGATCGCACAGAACATTTTAACCTTAATCAATTTTTACCAACAATTCACATTTGAATTTTTACCACATATCAAATGCCAGAGTATTAGCATTTAATTGTTTCTAATGAAACAACAAGCTTCTTTTCTAACAATTAGTACATGAAACCAACAATATTTTTACCCTGTCACAATACTGAAATTTAAAAGGACTACAAAAATGTGCTTTATGTAAAAAATACCTGATTTCTAAGCATTGAATACTTTACCACAAGAAATTAAATATACAGCTTAAATCCAGGCTGCTGCAGATTCTTTTCTTTTGAAGCGTTAAAACAATTTAATGACATTACTTTGCTCTAAAGATACTATGCTACTCTATGAAGGTCATAAATTTGCACCGACAAGGATTCACTCACTATGGCATGCAAAATTTTTATAGTGGCTCCAACGGTAGGGTTGCTTGAACTATTTTCTGACCACTTACAGGCAGTCAGACTGTGTATTGATCTTTTATTCCCAGATGGTCAAGCAGTCATTAAAAACCAAGGTAAGATCATGACAAAATTAACTTACATTGTTCTGACGCAGAAACTGACTGTGCATTTTCCAACCTTTGTCATAATAATTGCTGATTATACAAAACAAAAGTGGATCAAAAGTGAGAAACAGACTTTTGAAAGCAGAATGTTTATTTATTTATGTGACAGGGCTTATAAACACTCTTAGATGTGTGATCTTTACGTTCACATTTAATAAAGTTTTAGATATGGTGTTTAGATATGTGTGCCAATGTAGGAAGCAGTGGTATGTCAGGACTGCTACAGAGTTTTTCATTATGTCCAAATCACCAGTGGCACGCTGGCTTATCTGGTGATCAAATTATTGATGCAACAGTATTAGATGCATGAGAGTTATTTACCTAAGGCAGCACATCTTCTTGTAGCTAATAAATGACAAACCAAATGCACAACAGTGTGACGAGGGTATTATACAGAACAAAGGTAAAGTGAAAAAAATAACGTTGCATCAGTGAAGACATTTCTATTATTCAAATATTATATATTAACTGAAATACTTGAATGATTCATGATTTTTCAACAGGAAATCTTTTTAGGAAGCAGTCACACATTTCTTGTATAAAACAGCTTCATGTAGATTCTAACACCTTTGTTTAGAAAATCTGGAATGTGTTCCTAATCCAGGATAGAGCTAAACAGGAGATTCCCTCTGTCTGAAGCTGTTTTGATCTACAAAGGCCCTGGAAAATCTGTGAGCTTTCCACCTTGTTTTACAGCATCACCATCCAGAACAATTGGTTCCAACTCATAAAGTTCTTCAATAGAGGGAATGCTTTACTTCATCTGGCTTTCAAAGATTAAATTCAGCCATCAATGGCTTTACATTTTGGAGATTACTGGCAATGATCTAGAGATTGATTCATAGCAAGAGAAAGGCTGACCTTGCAAGAATCGTTGTTTTCCTGTATAAGCGAAGGTGCTGACTTGCGGCTCCTTGGGTCAAAGGTCAACAGGATTCCATAAACCAGACAAATTCAATGGTTGGTTGCATGTACAAATAAACATTGAGTCAGCATACACTGTGCTGCACGGGAATAAATCTTCTGTGGTGTTATGTGTTTAGTACCTTGTGGAAAAGCTGCATTATAATGAAATAATGAATTAATACATTTTTGACTTAAAGATTTAAACCCTGCTTTATAAAGTAAAATTCTTAATCTCTTAAGATGTGAGACAGCTTTGTGGGTTATAATACTTCCATCACAGTAAAAACATACTATTATAGTTTAAGAAAATATGTAAATTTCAAATATGCAGAGCATTTCTGAATCATACCATTAGAATTTAACAAATGAACAGAAACACATTTTCATCAATTTATAAAATAAACACAAAGGCTGCTTTTCTAACCAAGCTCTTGTCAAAATGTTAGCACAGATCTATGTGATGCATTCTTGCAACAAAGTATATTATTTATTTGAATAAATTCAGATAAAAGCAAGAAAAATGGGGGATAAAGGACAATAATATGAGTGGTGAAAAGAATGCTGTCCTTGCAGCCACACAAAAGCTTATTTCCAGACCAGAAGACAAAACGGAATAGATGGTAGAGGGGGAAAAAATTAACTACGCTCAGATTGTGACTACTAGTGCAGCAAAGACCTTATGAGTTCTGCCTCAGGGTAGGACTCAAGGTTACTGAACAAAATCTGTAAAAATGTGGTTGTACGAGGACAGCGCAGGCCCAAAGAGTTGAAATAAAATGAAGACAAAGTCATGGAAATGGGGATCAGGGATTTGCCAACTGCAGTTTCAAGATCTACTATTTAAAAAGACAAAATTGGAGCAAGTGTGAAGCTAGAAGATGCATTAAGACATCATTTTGTATGTTCTTACTGACAATTCCAGTTGGTGGATACAGTGTAACCTAATATCTCTAGGTTTTGTAAGCCCAGTTATTGGTGTTAAAGTTATGTACTTATTCATACATAACATTTTTTAAGCTAGTGGTTTTGCTATAATCACTTTGTCTGTTCACTGTGTTCAGCTTTGAACCCTATGTCATTTCCCTTTTAAATGCAGCTGGGAAAACACCTGTGGCCTACAAAACCATCTCTCAGACAAAGGTCTTTCTGTCTGTTTGCTAGAAAAGTTTGTGTTCCTGTGCTTTCAGAAGCACAGAACATATTTCAGTATGTTTTCAAGATGTATGTTTCCAAATGGAAATTTTAGACCCTTTCATACTCTTACATTTAGGGCAAAAATGTAACTTACTCATTCTTTCTACATTTCTACAAAAAATTAGGGTAATTATAAATACAATCTTTGTCAAAGCTTAGCGTAGTTTTAAGCAAGCTGCCACTGAAACAACCCTACATCCTTTCAACCTTTAGATCAACAGGACTTGCCATGCTGGTACTTCTACTGTGCTTTGCAAAAGTGGTTATAGCCCTTGAATCTTTTCACACATTGTTGAACTTGCTAAAGTTATTTTTTTTTTCTTCATTTTCTTTTAAATTCTGGCAATTTGACTACAATGGAAAACATTCATTTACCAATCCAGCAGTCTTTTTTTCCTTAGTTTTGAGCCCAGCTCTCTTTCCAGTCATCAGATTTGTAGTACAATTTAGGCAGGATCCTTAATATTAGGAATAATTACTGGATCTGTTAAACGTACTTTGCAGTATAAACGCTGGTCATCTTAGGATGATTAGGTCAATTTTCTTTTGTTTATTTAATAAACAGAACTCATGTGAATGTCATAGAAGGTCTTCTGTTCAAGTAGAACCAGACAGATTTTTTTATGGTTATCCATGAGTCGGCACTTATTACTAAGGAGGGTTCAGCCCACAGCTACTTATCAATGATCTGAGAAAAATGTGCTTAACTAGGAGCCTGGAATCTTTGTAGCCTCCTATCTATCCATGAGAGATTTGTAAACAGCTTCGTTTACAAAAGGAGCTGAATCACAGCATACAGCATATCAATATGTCCTTTTTGCTAACCTTTAGACTTCATCTGCACTCTGAGACAAGTGCAATAAAATTATTATATCCAAGTGCCTGTGCAGCTTTTGTGCAGCAGTTGACATGGAAATTATGCAATAAAAATGAAAACATACTTTTGACAGTAAGTTATTTTGCATCATAACAAAGCAAAGTAAATCAGTCTAAGTACCAGTTTGCTCCAAACGTATTTGAGCTCTAGAAAGGAGACTCCTATGAATATATAGGCATATGTAACAGATAGCTGTTTCCATAATTCACTAAATAATTTAACACTACAGATGATGATAGTTATTTATAGACAGATCTAAAGTGAGGCCAAAAGTGGCAACATTCCCAAAACCTTAATAAATCTTCTTTGTAATCTTGTGACTCTTGAAAGCTATTTTAATTTCTCCTAATAAGGTAATAAGCTTTGGATGATTCCCAGCTTCCTGACATAGAAGCCCTAAAGGGCTAGGCTAAGTTGTATTATGTAAATTAGCTTAAACCAATCAGAATGAGTCATAGAACATAAGCATACATATTCCGACTCTGGTCTGTCATATAGAAATGACTCATCTGTTATACTGTTAAGACTTTAAATTTGTTTACGTGATGTTACCAGACTGTCAGCAGCTTACCCTGTCATTGCAGGTTGGGAGGCATTAAGGTAATTTTCCAGCAATTTTGAGGAGACTTCAGGTGAGACATGCAAATAGAGCATACAATAGCTGCATGAGTGGAAATAACCTCTTTGCACCACTACAAGAAACAATTTTGACACTGATGGGAGTCTCCTTTGAATTAACCTTATTTCCAATCCCTACAGATGCGTATATGCACTTTGTGTTATAAAAATATTACAATTTTACACAGGCAAATATCGCCTCACTTGGATGTTATTGGTAACCGTTTTGTGATGTGTTATTTCTACCATTTATGAGAAGTTAAAAAAAAAATGTAGTGCATAGATAAGGACATCTCTGCAAAACTCTAAGGTTATTTTCATATCCAGGAGCACTTTAAAGAGATTCATAGCAAACACCACCTTATTACAGCATGGAGGGAAAAAAAAACCTAACATCTAGCAGCTTTTTAACACATGGGCATGATGTAGGTGCTAACAATTTGTGGGTGAATTTTAAATAGGATGAGAACAAATAAAATCATCACTCAGATCATCACTACCAAAACAGTGTGCATTACAGCTTGCAAATCAAAGCCAAAACAATAAAACAAGCAATAACTACACTTGCTTGAAAGTTTGATACAGCTCAGCCTTTCTATTAACACAGTAATAAATAGCTGGTTCTAGAAAAAAAATCCTTAACCTCAACCTTTTAAAACATTTGAACTTTGATTAAAAGTTGGGTCTGTGCCAAGAACACAACATAATAAGAATAGCTCTATTACTATTTCTGATAAGAAGGGTGGTCACATTTTCAGCCAGATGTCTACAAGAAGTGTGTATTTCAATCAGTTTGTTAAGAAACATTTATCAAAATATCTATGGAGATGTAGGTAAATGTTAGATCCAGCATAGACAAATCTAATTCTGCTTAGATGAGATTAAAGCCAAGATAAAATTCCATCCATCCATCCATCCATCTTCTTCCGCTTATCCGAGGTCGGGTCGCGGGGGTAGCAGCTTCAGAAGGGAGGCCCAGACTTCCCTCTCCCCAGCCACTTCTTCTAGCTCCTCCGGGGGAATCCCGAGGCGTTCCCAGGCCAGCCGAGAGACATAGTCCCTCCAGCGTGTCCTGGGTCTTCCCCGGGGCCTCCTCCCGGTGGGACGTGCCCGGAACGCCTCACCAGGGAGGCGTCCAGGAGGCATCCTGACCAGATGCCCGAGCCACCTCAACTGGCTCCTCTCGATGTGAAGGAGCAGCGGCTCTTCTCTGAGTCCCTCCCGGATGACTGAGCTTCTCACCCTATCTCTAAGGGAGAGCCCAGCCACCCTACGGAGAAAACCCATTACATTTCATATTTTAATGTCTGTGGATGCTAAATGCATTGTCAGTTTTGTATTCTAAGTTTAAATGCATTATATAAAGGGCTAAAAGAAAATGTCATTCATGTTGATGATGGGTGTATACATTTCTGACTGGAGCTGTACTTCAGCTGTATCTTTGACCAAAACAAGAATATTACACTATGTCTTCTTTATTGTTCTGTTCAGGAGACATTCATAAAGTAAATAGTGCAAACAGCTTTGAAGAGGATTTTCAATGAGATGTAGATACATTATAGATTATATAAGGTATATAAGGTATTTGTTGCTGAGCTTACTTGCTATAAATCACAATGTTTTTCCTAAATCATCTTTTAATTCAGCCTAATATTGATGGTGATGCAATTTGAAAAACCATGAATGTTCTTGCTTTGTTTAGTGCAGAGAGATCAAAGATCTTCTCTTGTTTCATTTTTTGTAATCCATACTAAAAGGAGGAAAATATATGTATATAAATTTTTTTTGCCCTAATATTCTCAATATAAATAACTTGTTAAATAGGCCCCACCTATTAAACATTGATTATAGGTATAAAATAGGCTAGAGTATTGACTTATCTGGCTCTATTTGGCAGGAATATGAAATTTGTCCCTCTTTACAATCTTTGATGGTCCTTGTGTGGTTGTTTTCATCCTATAGCCATAAAATGTAAATAATTATGGCAATACGATGGGAGAAATGACACACAGAATAGTAATAGTTCATTTATGAATTGTGAACAACACTGGGAAGTTAGAATATCTAGGGCAAACTGTGCAGAACATTTCAGACCTAATAACTGCCAGCATGGTGCTCAAATAGTTCGGCACAGCAGCACAGTATCATTATTCAGTGATGGGCTACAACCAGCTCTTCCAAAAAGGAGTTCAGCAATCTTTGTGTTGCTTAGCAATGTAACGTGCTCAGAAAATAGAAGGAGCAGGCTCATTCAAGGGCGGCACCACCTGTGGTTTTTACACAATTTACACATCAGTGTGTTGTTTGGCACTACAATACTTATTTTAGCTGTAAGAGGCATGAACCAGTTTGAGACATGTAAGCCGCTTTTTGCTCACTTGATTGGGTTTGTTTTGGGTTTTGGACACTTTTCTATCAAAGCGTTTGGGGGCAAGACTAAATGCAATCTTAATCAAATGCATTTGGAGGAGATTTTTCATTCATAGTCCAGTTTCATTTTCCAGTACAAGTTGGACTCCACCAGGGCTGTGTATTTTCTGCAATCCTGTTTGTGGTGTTCATGAGTGGGATTTGTGGGTTTAATCATGGAGAGGAGAATGTATGGTTTTAGGAACTTTATTGCATTCAATCAGCAGACACATGTTCTAAACCAGAACAAAGGTGGTAGGTCTGTCTGTCGGCTTCTAGTATCTTAATATTTTGATCACTGATGATAATCACTACTAGCAAGATATGGTTAGAAGTTTGGCTTGCAGTATTGTAAGTGCTAAGAGATAAGCTATTAAAATTTCCACCCGCACAAAACATGGTTGGTTTGGTAAGCTGAGATGCCCATAGTACAGCTGCTTCTCCTTCCCATTTGGAGTCAGTTGAGATGGTTCAGGCATCTGATTGATCTGCCTCTCGAACATCTCCGTTTGCAGATTTTCTTGCCACTGTGACGAGACTTCAGGGACCCACAGACAGTCAGCAGTCAGACTGTGGCTACTAACTTACTAGTCACAAAGTTACAATCTCTTTGCCAATACAAATAGAAAACAGCCAATGTGTTGGCATCAACTCAATGCATTTATGAAATTACATCAGATTTATATAGTGCTATATTAGGTCTTTATTTAGACTTCTAGATAGGGTAAAGGTGACTTTATACACTTCAAAGAGCAATTCAAAATGTGTAAGAAAGAAGATTTCGTTGTCTTTTGAGTTTGGTAAATAAATGTCTACAATTATTTTAAATGCCACAGACTACTGACCCTTGAAAAAGAATTGTTCATATCTAAGAGACTAGGTTATTTCTCACCTAAAAAATTCATATCACTACAGCCTACTTCAAACAACCCCAATTTAAAATAAGAAATAAAACCAAGACAAATGTGAGTGATTTCACCCTGATTAGTCTTGTTCTTTAGCCAGAATATCCATGTAATTTCCTTATTCCCCTCCCTTAGATTGGTAAACATTTCTTGTTAAATAGGTGTCAGTCGGAATAAAAAATGTATTACTCATGTGGGTCCAGGACTTTTTTTTTTTTTTTTTGACGGTACTCTTATGTGAAATTAATGTTAAAAAGTGAGCAAAAACTCGCGCTAAGCAGAGACAGATCAGACTGTAGATTGCCTCTTATTACTTCAGCGCTCATTGCAAAAATTTTCACAGTGCGCAATAAATCAAGCTCAATACATTTTCACTCCCACAGTGTGCTCAAACCACATGCTGAGTGGTTGTTTGGAAAACGGGTCATTGCCTTGATCATGAAAGCTTGTCCATGCTGTAATAGACCGTGATGAATTAAACTCACTTTAACAGCTTTCAGGGCATCATCTGCATTTTGGCGACATTCTCTAAAAGTGGCTTCTGTCTTCTTTTTCATTACAGTAATCTACATCCCAGTCTACTAGACTGAGCAAAGAAAAGGTTCATTAAATTGTATTTTCAGTTATTGGCTCACATTTCTTTTGCCTAACTGGCTGAGCAGAAAGAAAGATGTGACCTGATTGCTAACTGCAATATTTTTACTCCATAAACACAAATAAAACAAGCAGATGTAAGAAGTCCCTATTAATAGTATGCTTGAAAATTATTGTATATGAACTGCGGAAAATTAAAAGGCATATTTAGGTACTTAAAATGCTGGTCCTTGTGGCAAATACAGTATGTTAATTTCAAATGATCTAAAAATAAAAGCAATACTAGAAGTGTTATGAAAGTCATTTGGAGTCAGGATGGACAATAGCACCTATAAACATATAGCCCCTTCTGCTGCTTCTCTTACCAAACAAAACAAAAATGTATTTCTTCTCCACTATCCACCTAATGCCCAATGTCAACAGATACCGTCCCAGTGCCTCAATGCATGTCTTTCTTTCTTGTATTCTTGCAGGTAGTTAAATAAGTTGGTGCCAGCTGTCTACAATATTGTGCTAGTTGTGATGTTTGTAAGCTATACCACTATCTGGGTATGTATATGTTGTGCTTGTGGGCTGTGTTCTCTTCAGTGGAGCTGCAGGTTTCCACCAGAGGGTGGGGCTGAGCAGTGTGGTTCTGCACACCTGCTACTTATCAGTCCATCAGCAGATGCTTAAGAGGATCTGGCTGCTGGTCATTTAATTCCTGTGTGTCAGCTGTGGTGATACCGCTAAATCTGCTACATAGTGTGAATTTACTAGTGGTCTTTCGAGCCTCATGTCCACTCAGTTCATCGTTCCTGCTTCCAAGGTACCCTCTTAAGTTACTTCCTGGATTGCTCTCTCTCACCCGTCCTGCATGCAAAAACCTCTCAGATTTCATTTTCCATGACCAGCGTTTGCAGGGCTCCTCACTTTCACTGATACTCCATCCAAACCTGCCCTGCAATGCTCTAACATCTATTCCACACAGACTTACACCCCCGTACTCTGTTCCCTTCTTTCATGCTCCAAACTAATCATCTAAGTTCAGTAAGACCTTCCACAAGGTTTCTCCAGCAACATTCACATCTGTTATTCCTCCCACTCATCTCTCGCCATCTTCCTCAGTGATTCCACTCCTTACTCCCGTCTTGGATCAACTCATCTCCACTTCTTCCTGAATTGCAATAAACCTATTAAGCTTTTACCCTTGTCTCCCGAGAGTTTCTACACATGTGGGTCAGAAGAGTGCCTCAAACCATGACAACCAATGTAAAACCTTTAGGAGCAAATTCACATTTTTAAATTCTTCTCTACTCTATTGGTTTGTGCTAGCACATCTGTTTTTTTTAAATATTTTAATAGGGTATTTTATTTATTTGGTTTTGTGCTCTTTCTGTGTTGTACAGGAGCCGTGGTGTACCCAACTTTCCAACAGTTGGCCATTGGTGGCGAGTAGGTGTGAACAATGCATTGATTTAATTTAAAATTTCTTTTTAAAAACATATGGTTAAACTTTGTATTTCAAATATATATATATTTTACAAGCTCACTAATGTATTTCATGAGCAAATTATAAATCTGGCCAGGTTCTTTCATGGTTGTCTTTACTATGCATCTTTGTGTGGTCCTGTTATTACTAGAAACTTGCCCATAGTATTGGCTGACCACTGAGATGGGAACCAGTGCCACCAACACTGTGTCCTTACAAGGACAAGCTGATATAGGAACTCGATAGGTGGGACAGAATCCTTGAACACTTTTTTTTAATGTCTTTTTTTTCCCCCAATGATAACATTCCAAAAGTACATCTGCCATGCTCAACTTATATTTTGTCTATACTCGTTTTCTCAAACTTTATAATATAAAAAAAGTGGATGGCTCTGCTCATGGGTTGATGCTGACTGCCCTCCTTGAATTTAAATTAATCTTTTGTTGTCTACTGACAGCGTGTTTGTATTCCTTTCACTTCATAGAAGTTGATTGAACCACAGCATACTCATGCTCATTCCTGCACAGCAATATCTCTGTCTCAGAAACTGAAACATCACTGGTACTTTAGTCTTCAGATAGCATCAACTTTTTTTCTAGAAACACTGATTTCTGAGACATTTCAATAAATTTGAATTGGCTAACCTGAACATATAAGACTTGTCTGCTATGTGCCTGCAGTTTCCAAGCCAGCATACAATCATCTCTCAGTGAGCACCTGTGGATGCTTTTTGCTGAATTTTTGAGTATTATTGATCCATCCATGTTTATATAAATCTACATATGAAAAAACTCTATACTGACTCTTGCTTTTTGAACTTCAATTGGCTTGAAATTGGTACAAATAAATGTAAATACTTTACATCTATCTACATGATGTTGCAGCCTAAGTAAAAACCTCAGTTTTTTGGAGTGGCCATCACAACACTCCATCACTCTGATTTAGTGGATAGAGCTGAAAAGGTTTGTGTTGTGTGCTTGTGGAAAAAATACCCCAAACATTTATTGTCATGCAGTCTACAAAGCAATTCTAAATAACACTAAAAATCCCTGGCATTTAAAAAACTGTAGTAATTTGGTCACTTGACCTAAAACAGAAAAATTTTGTCAGCTGTGATGTCAGATAATGAAGAAGAAAAAGGTTGTACATCTTTTAAGTCAGTGAATGTAAATATTTGGTTTAAACTCTTGTCTATACTGCAAGTTTATGTACTAGGATTTCTGTGCCCACGTCTACCATAGTCAGATGAGGAGCTCAATCCATGACAATATATACAATCAGTAGGACATTTTTTAAAGTTTGACTTTCTACATGTACATAAATTTGGTCCCATGTGAACCCAGCGCTGGAGGCTTTCTGTTAATCCTCAGACTGATGTTTCCTTCTGGGTACATATTATTATTACCACTGCATATTAAAGAAGCCAAACTTGCTCGTGGCCAATTATATATATTAAGTGGGGTCTATTTTTAAGACAAATATATGCTCTACTCTGATGTCTTTAATTGCTTAAGCACCTTAAAAAGCACACCTGTGTTGAAAGGCCCTTTGAAAGCTCCTGTAAATCCAGAGGACAAAAGATGAAGTACTTAAGCTGTTAAGAGACGAAACAGGCATGTAAAAGACAGATGAAAGTGTAGAGTACCTTTGCAGGGAAATGCATTTTGTTCGGACCTAAACCATTAGCCCAAATTTGGATTTGTATGCCATCAAAGAGGTTTTCTTTTACTAAGCCTAAATATATTCCACAAGGAAGTTAAAAACAGAGACAGATTAAAATGAATTATTTAGAAATTACACGCTACAACATTATCAGTGTATCAGAACACTGCTTTTTGTATCCTAAAACGTGTCATTTCCCATGTGCTTCAACAATACTCCTAAATTAAACTGCCAACTAATGAATCTGTCTTGAGAATTGTGCTTTCTGACTGCGTTATCAATGCAGTATGCCTTTAGATGTTCCCTTTTACTTATAAGGGAGGGATTTCATTACTTTTGAAGAGAAGGCACATTTTATTAATATGATTTCAAGTATCAAAAGCAATATTTTGAGAGGGATTATAATCTGTGTAACTTTACTTAAGATAAAAGCAGGTAGACTGAAAATATAGCAAAAATGATTAGATTTTGATTAAATCATGCTCTGTATAAAAGTGTAAATGGATAGCACATTGCTAAATTGGAATCCATTTTCTAATATTTTTTGCTTCTATGCTGATATTATATATATGTCATTTCAAGATGTGTAGATACCTTTTTATTTTTATGAAATATTTTAGGAATGCCAGTGCATGTTATGCTCTTTCAATGCCTTTCCCCTAGCAGACTCACAAGTAGCGTATATAAGTGATGAATATTTTAAACTTTTCCACAAAGGAGAGAAATCCAGCCCTATCTGTGTACACAGTGCTTAAGGATCAGTTTTTTTGCAGGCTGTGAGTAACATCAATGACTACATCACACCCACATTTATGCATGTAATAACTGATCAGGAGGCTAACCAAGTGTGACCTCCTCAAATAAAATATAAAGAGGTTTGAATTGATAATAAAATCCTCAAAAAATTGATCAAAGCTGCATCAGTCAACAAAACATCTTAGAATCTGACCAAGTTGCCTTTGATGTCTTCACACCAATAATACATCTCATGTAACTTGGGCGCTGTGGTTAGATAGTATAAATGTCCTACACAAGCTAAGTCTCTACATCTGGTCTTTTTTTTTTTAATGCTGCACGCTTACTTTGCATAGTTTCAACTTTGATGTTGCAGCGCTGGCGCTCTTTCAGAACACACAAGGGGATTTAGCTCTCAGTCATTCAGCAACTCTGTGTCCTCTGTGTCATTCAGGAGGGGTTTGACGCTTATTAACTGCAGTGCTATTGCAAATTTCTTTTTATAAATTTTGAGGAACAGAAAAAAAGATCAATTTTCACTGACTTATCGTCATTCACTAGCACATTTAATGTGCTTGGAACAACTGGGCTGTTCTAACTTTGCATAAGCTTACAGTAGCAGTAATAGTTAGATTAATAATGATCAGTAAGAAGACATCTTCTTACTTCAGATTAAGAAGACATCTTATTCATTCTCTAGTCTCATATGAGTAGTACGGCCATGAAGTAAAGGGGGTAAAATAAGTGTTAATCACATTAATGTTTTTCTTGATAAAGACATCTCTAATGGACCTGCTGACATACTGTTCACACCGTAAGTTATTAACAACCCAAAGAGTCCACAAATACAAAGAAATAGAAAAAAAAACAGCTGAAAGATGACTTCTATATGGAGAAGTTAAGATGTTACTTGCATGCATTAATAAAGTTTGCTACTTAACATCTTTTCTGGATTTTGGTGGGAAACTACAGTACCTGGTGAGAACCCAAGTATGTGTGGGGAACACATGCAAACTCCAGGCCAGGACCGTACAGCCCTTTCTGTAACTAACTGAGATATTCACTATTTGTTTGTTTGAGATGATTGTCTTGCTGAAGTACTCACACTTGTTTTCTTTCCACATTCCTGTCATAACTGTCTCTCCATTGATTGATTCTTATGTAAACCAAAATGATGAACACCTGCCAAACATGTGGGGTGCAATTAGATCGAAAGAGTCTTATATTTTTCTGACCATATTTTTCAGCTACATCATGAGCTGTAAGCAAAAATTAAACAAATGAATGTGCTTTTTCTTCAGCAGTGGAGACTTGTCTCAGTGAGTGTTCTTAGAAGCCATGGTGATTGGATTTATTTTTATATAGAAAAGCTCACTAAGGTCTTTCTGAAGCTCTCTGTGAGTGATCCTTGACTCTTGGGCAATTATTCTGATAATTACTAATATTACAGTCAAATATTTTGCAAGGAGCATCTGGTTGAGACTAAAATAAGAGTCTTTCGTCGATATTTGTAACCAATGCCACCAGTATTGGGGTCTTGAGAGAGTTTTTTTCTTTCGACCATCATAACATGCTTTTTTTTGCAATATCTTGGTAGCAAGGAGACTTTTTAAAGGCCTCAGTTGGTATTAAGTTGCACTGATAAGAGGAAAGAACGTTTTTTTAAACACTGACATATTTATTGTCTTGTCTTTTTATACCTTTTGTGCATTTTTCTGGTCCAGTGTTCAGTTCTTATTCCCTGTTCAATTCCCCTTTATTTCATATAATGTATTCTTTAACTTTTCATTTCACATGGATTGTGTCCAATCCATATGATGTGAAATACACCAATTGGACTGAGAGAAATAGTAACGTATACAATACTTTCTTCAGTTTGTTCTATGACTTTATTTGAAAGATTGGTGGCCTCGTCTAAACAGAGCCATAGCGCTGGCTAAAGGTGGAATTTTTCAGTCAACATCTTAAAATACCATCAGTTTTCATTCAGGGGTCTCATGTAAGCATAGATTAAATTCTCTTATTGTATTTTGCATTGCTCAAATTAAGACAGAGTCTCCAACGTGTGAAAAAGTACATCTTGTAGTGTGTTGAAAGGGGCCTTCAGTGTCATAAATAATTTCTTACCAAGAAGATTGAATTCAAAACTTGAACAAAGACAGGCTGTTGCTGACTCTTGGCAAAAGCCAGATTAAATAATGTTTATTTTTATGTGCGTTTTCTTTTTGCCACTAGAGAGATGTAATTATACATTGTCCGCCTGTTTGGATCTTATTTTCCAATTGTATTTTAGAGGGCATCAATAAAATGAGCAAACAAAAACAGCACTTCTGTACTGCAAGTACAAAAGCACTATCCTTTAGCATTAAGTTCTGCACAAACAAGATATATATTATCTCTTAGTACAATGCCTGGTTTCCATCAGCTGTAGCTGTACCACTTTCCAGCTCCAACAAGACTCCATGTGATCCATCTTGTATCTTCATATCAAGCCTAAAGGAATATTAGAGTGGAGCTGGTTGTCTGTCTGTCTTCTATTGCTTTTGCAAAAAAAAAAAAAAACTTAGTTATTTGTCCCATGAGACAAAGTACTTCCACATCTATTTGTGACATATTTAATGTAAACCAGAGTCTCTTTGACAAGTCGATATGACTGTGAGTCTTGCTGTGATTGTTGTGAAGTTTTCATGGAGTGTTTTCTTTATTTTCACTTTTTAATTTGAAATTGAATTAGTGTCTGATGATTGGGACAGTTTTTAAACTAAGAAAAAATTATTGTTGTTGTCACTTCTAAACCGGTTGTTATTGTTGGTTTTATACACATTTCTATCCATACACATTTTGTAAATTTTTCTTCTTTGAATTTAAGTCCTCACTTTAATCACTTTTAAATCTGAGTATATTTTTATTAATCTAATTTACAGTATTTTTTTTCTTTTGTTGTGCATTTATTATGACTGTACACTCATTTATTCTATTTATTCTTCTGCCTTGCATGACTGTGCATGTCCCCACTGCCCTTAACTTGCTGCTGTGACAACTGAATTTCCCCACTGTAGAATAATAAATATTTCTATTCTATTCTAGATAATAGGCAAACGATCTGACAACTAAGTAGAGAAATAATGTTTTCAAGTTTCCAAAAAACATGAGAAGAGTGAATAGGGACTACTGCATATTTATGTCTCCTGAAAAGGCTGAAGCTTGAGATGATTTTCAAGGCTTGGAGTGACCCGGTGCCAAGGTCTCAGTTGGTTGGATTGGCATTAGACCTGTGTTTGATTTTAGAAAACTTGAGGACCCATCTGTATGCAAAATTAGTATCCATGGGTTACTCAGAAATTCAAACTCAATAACGGTCATCATACCCCCATCACACTCTGGCATGTCTGCCTGTTCTTTTAATAAGGCAAGCAAGCTTAGGCGAAAAGTTGTCCAGGATGTCTTTCTACAAATTTTTATTGTATTTAGAATTTATTTTACCAGGAATAATCCCACAGCATATATAAATCACAACAATCTCACCGACTTTCAACGTAATTTAGTAACCAATTAGTTGAACATTTATGAACACTCAAAATGTGTGTATAATGCCTTGTACTTCCCACTGGAGATCATTAGGTATGGAACAAAAAACATGAAACACGGTGACAGCAGCTTTAGAAACATAATCTAAATGTTCATCTCTATATCAAGCTAAGTAAAACTGTCTTTTATCCCAAACATATAACAGCTTAATATCTTGCTAAAGATTTTAACATAACAGGTGAGCAGACTTTGAACTAATAACTCCTGTTGACGTTTTTAGAAGTAGTTGTTTTACTAGTTCATATTTGGCCATTATAAATAAAAATATGCTGAGATGATCACAATAAGGCCAGTTCAAATAATTTTCCTTAAAGGTTAAACATACTATTTGTATTGTAACTCTTAATTTAGGGCTATATTTAAACAAACTTTCCGTTTCACAGAGCAGCAGGTCTCTGTGGGGCTAGTTTTCTTTGGCTTAATGCCACCTGGAATGGTAAAGCTGACCCAATATCCATTCCCTGCCCTAGTAACTTCCTCCCAACAGTCTCCCTCTGGAGTCAAGCAGCTATGAATAATGAGATGAAACCCCATGCATTAATGTAATAGCGAGGCCCCTCAAGGAATGTGTGGGAGCAGATGATTGTTCGCAGCCTCTGTGGGGCTGTCAGTAAACATCTGCCCCCTGTAGCGAGGGGCACTTTAGCAGGACCAACTCTGTGGTCCAACACTCCTTACCCCGCATCCTGGGAAATAAATGATGAGCTTCTATCTAACCCCTAAGCAACATGCTAGCTTTGTGGCCTCCTCTGGGTGCAAGTGATTTATTAGGACGCATCATCATGAGCATTGCTTATAATACAGTGACATTTGAATGATTGCATATTCTTCATGGGTAATTCAACATACTAAGTATTTGTACAGTAGAATTTAACATAAATTGCGCTCCAAGAGCCTTGTATAAGTGACACATGCTAAACCTTTTTTCTCATGAATTGATGTTAATATTTCCCAGAGAATTCTTGAAAATATAAATGATCATCCATATATCTTTTAAGAGCGCGTTCATTTACCTCCAAAGAGCTGAGAAACGTAATTAGAAATTGGTCTTATTGAGACAAATAAAGCAGGCAATTTGAACCATTTCTGCAGAAACTAGTGGCTTTAAAGATAATTCAAGAAGACAAGGAAAATCTTATTTCCATCTTTTATTTTAAAACCTAAAACTTTTAAATTGTGGTTATTAGGCACAGCATTTTCTATTTTTTGTACATGCAGACTATATTCTCCAGCTCAGTGTGTTTTCCGAAAAATGTACATTTTGAAAATGTACATTTTGAAAATGTAACATTTCCACTGCTTTTGTGTCGTATTGATTCAGAATATTAGAATTTATAGAACCTTTCTCATACATATGCTTTTCTAATCTCATCTACAGCCGTATGTTTGTCTTGCCATTTATGCAAGACAAACAATTATTTTGTTTTCATTTTCAGCATTGTTTTTATTTGCTGAAAATAAAACAATGTTGAGAATCATTGAGAATATTCATGCTAATAAAACATTGATAATAAACACAAACATTATAGAAACAAACAGCAGATTTTGCTTTTGGATGAAATGGATTAAGATAATCTTATAGTTTGTAGTGTTTTCATCTTTTTCAATGTATTGCTTGAATTCTGCATATGCCTTAGCTAAAATTTTAATCCCATCACGTTTTTTTTTCCTTATTGGTTCGTTTTGAAGTTTTTTGTACACAATGATTCAAGTTGGCCATCATGACCCTGAACCTTCCTTTGTAATGCTGTGTTGGCCTCGGGCCACTGAAGGCTTCTGCTGACACACAGAGTGCTTCTTCTCCATGATTTTGATTTTTAATCCATGTAATTATTGCCTTCCATTAGCTCTGTGTCTCATTTCCTGTGTGTTCCCTTGCTTGCTATTCACCTTTTTGTCTTTCTAAATTAACGCAACACACACAAACATTTAAATCAGCTGATTTTATGTTTGTATTAAAACTGTTTTCCACTTGGAGATGCATTAAGCAGAACACATGTTTAGGGTGATTTGAACTTAACTTACTTGAATCTAATGTCTTTAGACTGGTGCCAAGTTATCCCTTGCCCTCAAGCTGTGCATATCTGTTTATTTTCATGTCTTGCAGATACTAGTCTGTCTATTTAATGCACAGATACACATTGACATATTGCAAATTTTCTTCATTTATCCTACTCAGTGGTACATTTCTTTGAATTCGAGTGGGCTTTTCTTTTGTTACGGCCCATTATTTTTTATGTCGTCAATTTGCCTGTGCAGTTTTTTGTTTTACTTTCTGTTACAATATTTTTACCTTGGTGTGAATCTTCATGTTTCAGCGGAGGGACAATAAAGCTTTCTGTGCTATTTTAAAGAATAGAACAAAAAGTTAGGGTTTTAAGTCATTAAATAGTGCCTTCTGACATGTTCCATCATATAAAGGGCATTATAAATAAAATTTATTATTATTTCATTATTCTATTCTATTCTATTCTGTTCTTAATGTTTCATTTTCTGTCGTATTGCAACTTCAGTTTTTTTATGGGAACTTTATGTGATAGACCAACACAAAGAGCATATTTGAAAATTGGAAGGAACATTTGAATTTTTCTTAATTGCATTTAAGCATGGAGTTTGACTGCTAACAGATGATTTTGTTGTGATTATATCCGTTTTATTGTAGCTCTGGTTGTGTGTTTAGGTTTTCTTTTCTCCTGGAAGCTGAACCTTGCCCTGGTTTTAAGCCTTCTGCAATTTTCCGACAGCTTTTCCTTGCGGATGGCCCTGTATGCATCACCTTGGTGTAACGCTGAAACCACCATGCTAGATTTACTTCATGTAGCATTTGCATGTTAGCCAAAAGTTACATTTTGGTTGCAAATGACCAGAGAACTTCACATGTTTTCTATGTCCTCTTAGTGGTTTGAGAAAAACTAAATGACTCAGTTTTGGACTCAATTTTGTTCCAACAATGAACTTATTGTTGCTGATTTGCCACAGTCTTCCAGATTTGTAGAGTTCATTACTTTTAATAGATTTCTAACAACTTCTCACAGCTAAGCTATGAATCTTTGCAGCTTTTACAAAGTTAATATAACCTCTTGCTGAACCTATGAGTTTAAATCGACATCCATGTCTTGGTCGGTTACAGTTACACTGTCTGCCTTTCATTTTTTTAAGATTATAGATTAAATGGTGCTTCCTGACATGTTCAAAGCTTGCTTCATTTTTTAATAACCTAACCCTGCTTTGAACTTCTTTACCATTTTATCCCTAACCTGATCTGTCTGATGTGTTCCTCGGCCTTAATGATGCGGTTTGTCCACTTATTTTCTCAAAACAACATTCATCAATGAGTGACTGTATTTCTGGGCAATATCTCAAGACATTCAGGTTACCTTATAAGAACATTTTAATGACATAATGTTATAGCACATAGACTAACACAATGAATACCGAGCTTGGTGCTAAAAATGACACAAACAAAATCAACTTGGATGCTTTGAGTTTGTAGTTAGAAAACTTAAACCAGTATTAAGTTTACTTCCACTAATAAAGGGGGATAAAAAAAACTATATTTCTTGCTGCTTAGTTGCTGAGACAACAGACATGTGGAGTCTCTTGAGGACAATAATTAGGCTTCTGTGATGGCATATCAGCCTGCTGGAATTGTTTCCTACCTAATTTTCTAGCTATAAAAGCCAGTACTGTCTCAGTAAGGTTATTATATCATTACAGTTTTTGCATCTCATTATATTATTTTAAATTTGGCACACATGTTCCTGTTACTGTGCACATAAAAATAATACAGCTAAATTGTTCTCTAATTTATCTGAGTTTAGATACTGCATATGAGATGAGGCCCTTCATTATAGTGGTAAAACTTGTTCTAGCAAAAAGAAAAAAAATACATTGAAGCTGCACAGTTCATTGTAAATAGATACTTAATGACTTACTGCTGTCACTGCGTGTACCATTGTTTAGTTGCATTATTTAGCATGCATAATGTCCACTGGTTATTATTGTTTTAAATTATTTACCTGCCCTTATTATCAATAAAATTGAAGGGGGAACAACATGAAACCAAGATTTTGTTGCTATTAAAGCCATTTATGTACAATGTTGACCTCGTGACAATCATGAATTTTGGTTGAATTTTGCAAGAACAACACTGCATGAACCTTCTGGGGGAAATGTGACACCAGTAAGGATATCGTCATTATATTATACTAAGAAACAACTTGGTGACTGCCCAAAAGAAGTACATCATACCTTCTGTTTACAAAAACAATTTTATTTTGACCGAAACATGTTCCGTGGCTACTGCATAGGTTTAGAATGAAAACGTGTATGTTTAGTACTACAAAACAATTTACATCTCTCTACTAATTGGAAAGGAGGGAATGCAATCTAAAAAGTACAAAGCAGGAGAGTTGTAAAGGGAAGATCTAGATGATGTTTCCTTCCACTAATAAGACTGTCTGAATTTTTTAAACAACATATGGAGACTATAGCCCAGTCTTACATATAGACTTTCCTTATTAGCAGCTCCATGATGTAGTGTGTTGTATGCACAACTTTTCAGCAGTTAAGTATGGGATGTTCACCACATGGGGAAAAAAATGGATTTATGAGTTTCTGACAGGCTGCTCATCAGATAGGGACAGCATGGAGAAATCTATTTTCTTCTTTTCAAAGCTCAAACAAGAATAGATTAGTGAAAAGAATTAGGGAAAATAGAAAAATATTACATAACAAAATATCAACACATCCACCCATTCATCTATCCGTCATCTATACCCTTGTGTTCTGCCTATCTTCAATGGTCATTGGACAGGAAGAGAAGTACACCCTGGACAGGTTGACAGTAAGTTCCCAGGTCAACAAAATACTGTATGGCATATTTATGAGAGTCTGATTAAGACCAGATAACAATGCAAAATAAACATGATGGTTGACAAGCGTTTAATCAATTGTTTTGAACAAATTTTTCATAAGCTATGCTGACTAGATTAAAGTGAAGTTGTAAACAATCTCAGCTGTGCTTTGAAAACCCACATCAGCCACTTGTATTTCAACAGTTTAGTTGGTTTATGTCTAGCACATTTATTGAAATAAACTCTAACAGTTACAGATACCAAAACTTATTTACAAAAATTCAGCAGTTTTGGGTGTACTTGCTTTATCCATAAAAGAACTATGGTTCTAAAATGTTGTGGCCTCATCAGACAAATGCATTGAAAATAATTTTTTATTGAAGTGGTGACATCATCCACCTTACTTTCTACCAGGTTGTTTAAAACTAAAAACCAAGACAACACAGAAGAGCCTTGTTGATTTTACTGCTGCTGCTTGTAGTTCTAGCACATCATGGCAGCATGATATACTGAGGTGATATATTTCTTTGGGACTGGGCTGTTTCTGACCTTCATGCATGCCATGGCAAGTACTGCTGTGAAGTCATAACCTGTTCTCCATAACCCTGCAAAAATGTCATGTAAGAAAAAAAAGTAAGGGATGAATTTGACTGTCTAATATGACTATTAACTTTAAAAGTAGAATATCTTGTCATTTGTGTATCTTAGCTTGTTAAATGTGTTAGTGTATGTACAATTAAAGCTTGTGGGGGTTGCATGTTGCTGTCTCGTCTCATGGCTGTTTGACACACTATTTCTGGTCAGCAAAGGCTGCTGTAGCAGACTAAAATGGTCCATTTGGGACAAAATTATACTGGAAGGCATTGTATCATTTAGATAGATTAATGACTGGGGGTTTTAATTAGAACTCTGGGTACACATTCTGCTTCATTATTCAGGGGAAATACTGCTGCCCAGCAGCACTAAGCTGGGCTGCTCAATAAGCACTGCCCACGATAAGAGCATTGTAGTTTTTAAATGACATGATAAAAAGGTATAATGTCCTCCTAAAAGAGAAAAGTAAAAAATGTAAGAGATTAAAACAAAAGTTGTCTGTATAACAATCCTCTAGTCTTGTGTTTCTTTCCCCCATAGGAAGCTAGGGATGACTTGGCATTCTTAGATTTTCTGTAAATCTAGACTTGGTGTCCTGAGGATTAATCTGAGCAGGGTCTCTTTTTATTCAGAATATGGTTATGTTGAAGATCATGATTACATCCACAGGAACTAATAGTTGTCTTCCTGAGTATAATCTGCCCTGAAACAGAACTGCTAAAACATTTATGATTAGAGTAACTACCTGAAATAAAATCAAGGCCTAATATTCTTCAGAAAAGATGATATTTATCTTGCTTTTATTTTAAAGCAAGATCAATTGCACTGAGCAGAAATACTTTGAACATTTAATTTTTAGTTATGATTTTCCACTACATTCTCCAAACCTCATTGGTTTCCTTAAAAATAACCAGATGATATAATGGACAGATGGATAGAATATGAAGTACAGGAAAAAACATGACTATACTGCAGGTGATATATAGCATGTTATTGCAGCATTTTGCTGATCAAGCTAGGTTTGTTGTTGACCCATATAACCAGGCAAGAGGGGGTGCCTGGCAAACGTGCCGTGCCCACCTTTGTGCATTGGTCTTGCTCGCTATCTCAGCCCTGGGTCAGGCACCCATTTTTTGTAATTCTGTGCAGATTGTGGGTGCCACCATTCACTCAAGCAAGTTGGAGGGTGCTCTTGCAGAGTAGGTCCACCTGCACTGCTCTGTGAGCCATCTGTGAAGGCTGTCTTTTTGGAGAATACTGCACCATAGTAGGCGTTAAGTGTAGAAGCCACACCACTTGCTCACTCTCATGCAGTCAACATGAATCTCTCAAAGCTCTTCTAAAACTCAGCCATTATATGTAAAAAGTGACCTGTAAGGAAGATGCTCAACAATATAAAGGGGACTACACTGACTATGACATAGCCTTTTTGGTGAGAGTAAGATGTTAAGAAAAATACCAAGATTCTTGTTTTATTTGCTTGTTGAGATAATGGACAATGACATAAACCAAAAGACTTTTGCATATTAAGCTAGACAAGTTATTGTAACAGTAACATACATACATATTTGAACAATTCAGTCAGAAACTGAAATGTTATCAAATATATATAGTTCTCATAGCTTCCCTTTTGTTTGAAACTGTGCCCCTGGAAAAATCCCTGTTTTAAAGGACTAGAAAATTGCATGGCTTGTTTTTCCCCTGCATTATGGAAACAATTGGTATTAGTTTACAACATTGATCAAGGAGTCAAATTAAATTTGGTTTTACTCCCCCTTTTATCAGAAATATGTCTTGTATTTCTCTGTTATTTAGGTTAAAATTACGCATTTATAGTGTTTTTAAATTTGCTGTAAATCTAAACTGATTTTGATGGGAAAAACTATTTGAGTTGAAAACACAGAGTTTTTTTTCATAATTTTGTTTTTACTTAAAACTTTATTCTATTGAGTCATTCTGATTATTGCTGCATGATTAGAGCAAAACACAACTAGCCAACAGATTTTCTGTCCTTTAAACCCCCTACAGTTATTTGTGTGCTATTCAGGTAAAATAATGAATTTAATTGTATGAATTCCATCTACTATTGTTCGAGCAGTACTTTGTGTCACAGAATTGCGGAGTTGTAATGCTGTGCAGAGACTCTTCTGATTCAGTCTCTGGCATCCAGCGTATCCAGAATGTACTTTAGGTCTGTTTAATGAACATGTAGTTTATTTAATATCAACAACAAGGTTAGATTACAGTGTGGGTAATTAGTTGGGAGTCAGATGATGGCTTTTTAATTGCTCACTTATGCAAAACTATGATGAGGAGCAATAAGCGAGGGCCACTGTGTCCTCTTTGTAGATTCAGCATTCTGTTGCATTCTGTGGATTTCACTAAGATGTAAATGTGACAAGGCTATTGTGCTTTACTCTACCAATCCTTCATTAATACCTTTCTCTAGTGAACTGTCAAACAGTTGTCAGAGTTATCCACATCCTGTCACTTATGTAAGAAGACATGGAAAACACAGCAACACAAAAATGCGAGCACAGCACTTACCTTTTGATTTTGTTTTCATTCTTTATCCTTTTAGCCAGAGTTTGTGTCTTGTTAAATTGTGAAGTGAAACACATACCTCAGCCCTGCGACACACTAAAGCACAGCTGTTATGTCTTGCAGCAGCGCTGACAGGCCGTTGGATATAAACAAGTTAGTGCTACACACAGGGAGAATTTATTGTCACTCATCGGCAGGTCAGGATCAGTGGAATATCTTAAAAATTTATGAGTGCAAAAGTAACAATGTGAGGTTGGAAGAGATCTCATTGCTCTCAGGTGATGTTACCAGATGGAGAGGGGATTTTCTGAGGCATCGTTCCCCATGAACAGAAACGTTTCTCCATCATACCAACTGTTACGACTCGTGTGATGCAATTCAGCTGACATCCTGTGTTGGCAGCTATTCAAAGCAAACAACATCAGAATCATGCTAAACGAAGTCAAACTAGTAACTGACAGCAATGTCCCTTCTGGATTTGCAGTGAAGTTGAAGATGAGCCTTATAAGTAGGGGTAATCCACCAAACCAACATTTGCCTGGCATCAGATATTGCTGGAGGTATAGACTCCAGGAACCGTAAAGCAGATGCTAACTTAGCAATAACTCTTCATTGGTCAGACAAAATAATCTTTGTTGTCATGGTAGATTAACAACCATTTTAAAAACTTCTCAGTCTCATTTATATTCAACCTAATTTAACATAAAACACTGAACTTCAGTTAGGTAAGCACTGGATTAACACAACTCTGGTTATCACATGTCAACAAATGTAGATCAGTGAAATGGATAAAACTACTTTCGAAAATGCTGTTTTCTAAAGACACCATTGATGTTCCTTTTATACACAAGATATGTTATATCTTGTGTTATAATTATTTTAATACCCATAATTTTATTCTTGTCAACTATAGAGTTTCGAAATCTGAAATCTAAAAAGAATAGTTTAAAATTTTCTTATAAATGTGTCCATAAGCTGGGTTGATTTATTGAAGCTGTAAAATGGTCTGAAAAGCTGCAACATCCAGTGAAAAAATTCCTTGCTAATATTGTAATCAAAGAATCCTTGCTGCCTTTATGGGCAACAATTATTTCTCATCAGTTAATATGGTAATTAACATAAGCAGGTGTGTGCACAAGAGATTGAGAGAACACAGCAGGTTGTCTATGTGCAACATTTAAACTTACAGAATGAAATCCTGAAAATATAGTATGTCCTTCATCAACACAGAAATATGGAGCCTGAACCTCTGGTCTTCGCCCAGCACCAGCAGGTCAAACATGATGATATGGAGTTGGGTTCATTACACTGACTAAAAAACAATAACAAACTGAAAAGAAAACTTCATATTGCACACATGAAATAAGAATATACTGTTCAAATTAATGCATGGCATTTAAAACATGCCACCCACACACTGGCAAGGAAATATTTGAGGCTTAAATTTACTAGAAGGCGTGAGTTTGAAGGTGTTTGTGTGTTTATAGCTACTTTAAAATGAAAGCAGCAGCATCAACTCAGGTTTAAATCCACAACAACTTTAAAACCAAATTATGCCTATTGTTGACTTTGCTATTTCAACAAGCATTATTCACAGCTGTAATAATATATCTAGTTAGAAAAACATTTTCTATAAAAGCATGAAGACAGTTATCCTTAAATTAATGTCGCAACTTTTTCTCGTTTTAATCTATCATACTGTTGTTTAGAAGAACTGCAGGCTTCATTTGGCAAATGAGTTAAAGCTCAAATTACATGATTTTTCCACTCTGTTTTCACAGACCTGATCTGAACTTTGTTTTTCGTTTTTGTTGTTTTTTTCACTGAGCCGTTTAGAACAAGAACCCAGGTTTTGTGCTGAAACTGTTTTTATGAAGAAAAACCTACATGTGACATTCACAAAGGGGAACAACAACATGATGAATGTGTCCTTGAGCTAAGGTACGATTTGCCTTTTGGGCTCTCAGTAAGCAGCTACTGTAAGAAAGAGAGGAGGAGGATAATTTCTGGCTCCAAATTTGGTTAAAACATGTTCACCTTAAGAAAATGGGTAACATACAAATCAGCTTTCATAGGAAATACCTTGTCAATGTCACACTAAACTTTAAGATTTACATTAGACCACTAGATGACAACAGCTAATTTCCCCATATTTAAAATACAGCTTTTCCCTTTTCCTGTTAAATGGTCTGAACATCCAGGATTGTGAACGAAACATATGATTACAAACATTTTAAAATTTCTGGAGGCTATATCTGCTCTTGGTAATGGTAGTGTGTGGATTTCCTGTAGCGGTCTGTATCACAGCAGGGTCGATGAAACCTTTGACTGAACACACTCAGCTTCATGAAGAGGATGATGCTCAGTGTTTCCACAATTTTCTTGATTTTTATGAAGAATCTTTCTTTGCACCATCATCTTTAGTGATTCCAGTCATTCATAGAAGAGAACCAGACTTATTTATCAGGGTGTTGAGACTTCTTAACTCCTAATCCAACAGATGTTGGCAAAAAGAGATTCTGCTCTCCACCACAGACTTAAAAAAATATGCAGCATCTTGCTGCAAACACCAAAGGACCTAAGCATTAAGTTTAATTTCAGTAGCCACACTGGAGATATAGTGCCTGAGAAAAAGGTTGACATGATCAATACTTGCTTCCCTTGGTGTATCTGCCAGTGTTTGTGTCTTATTTCTATCCACAGTCTACCACCTTGGATGAAAGGTCTGGGTCACTGGTGTAGCCTGAGAGGAAGAACCATCAAATGATGCATAAAAATGGCCTGGATTTTATTGAGCCAACTTATACAACAAAACCCAGACTATATTGAACCAGTTTCCATGTACACCCTCAGGCCATGTACTTGTTTTTTGGACTGCTTGAAAGGCCTGTAAAGTTACACATGTAGGTCAGAAGGGCATAAGCTTTTGGCAATACTTGCCAGGAAATATCTGACTTGGTGAAAAGAAATGCACCAGTTTCACCAGAGACATGGCTAGCAAAGGTTACTGACTTGTTTAAATGTACAGAAAATTAGCATACATAAGCTTTTAAGTACATAAGCACTGCTGAAAAAATCCTTTTATGCCAAGTTGCATTTACTCTCAAATAATTAGCTTAAAAGTGATACAGAATCTGATTTTCTTTAAACAAATCAAATAAATGTTTTTGCTTGCCCTTTCTTTTTTTTGAAAATTGTAATACTATATCTTATCTCTACTGCATCTCTCATGCTGCAGACAAATGAAACAGTTAATACATAATCTGTGGCTGTCTACACTGTGTAACTGACTGCAGCAAAGATGACTAAAGTGAGATAAAGATGCTTTTGTCAGCTTCGCAGATTGTGCAGTAGTAATGGTGACTCAGTACTATGTTCACAGCATAGACGCCCAGAAATGATTTTTTTACGAGACAGAGTAAAGAGGAGCAAATAATCCTATAGCATTTTAGTAAGCAGTGGCAGTGTCAGCTATACAAGCAGCAGTTGCAAGAATATTCTTCCTTCTCCTTCACAAGATGAATTATAAATTATGACCTTGTCACTAGAAAAAGCAAACAAACACAGGAAACAAGGTCTTAGATTTCATTTGAACTTGTGGGCAGAACCTGATCATCCAGTTACACTCCAGTTACACTCCACACTCTGTATTTTTCTGCTTGTCTGTTTATTTTTTCCATTTAAATGCTAAGCAACAAAACACAATATATGGCATTAAGTCCTATTATTAATGTATGATTGAAATAAAGCTGAAATCAAGCAAAAAAAAAACAAAAAAACTTGGACTTATTACTACATATGAAAAAAGGATTATGTTTCAATGACCTTTCACCCACTTGGTTTGTCTTTTGAAGTAGCTAATCATAGTTTTTCAAAGTTGTTTGATCTTAAGATTATTAAGATATATACTTTTTGAAAAGAGAGTACTACTTTCAAAAAGTTGATTTGGTGCTATGGCAGAAAACAGAGAAAAGGATGACAATGTAGCATAAAATTAAGTAATAATATTGGGTTATCACTATGGTGTATTAGTCACAGTTGCATTGATGCTGTATAAAGGATACAGATGTGCGTTACATGGTGTGCAGGAACTGTGCTGCTCATGCTTTAAAATTTTTATCAAAACTGCTTAGCTTACTCAAATATACACAGATATTTGAGACAGACACATACATGTACACACATATACACTTACACTGATTTAAATGATCATTCCTCTTTTTAATAATAGGTATTTAAATAGCTCACCCAGACAGAAATAATAAAAAATCTACAACAGACATGGCCCTGACTAACTAGCAGGTTACACACACTTTTCGCTGTCATTTTGCAATATTAATACATTTCAGTTCTCAGAATATCTTCCTTAAAAAACAAAGAAAGATACATGCTCTCATTACCTCAATAAGACTCTTGTTGATTTAACTATTGCAGTTGGGGACTCTGGTGGTGGACATGGCCCCATCTGTACAGACATATTGACTTTGGCATGGAGCTTCACAGTGTTTTCTAGCTATGGACTGTCTGAATGGTTTCATATTGTCTAACAGTGGTAGATAGCATAGTGATTTAAAATAACCAGCTCTTGCTAGACATGCTGTTTAATTATTTTGCCGTCATATCATTTGCACCTTTTATCGACATATCCTGAACCCATTGTGACACCAACAGCTAAAGAAATATTACATTAAAATCATGTCTTTGAGCTGACAGATCAGAAGAAAATGGATTTTGTTTCAGATTGGTCTCTTTCACAATAAACCCACTATTGCAAGACCTTGCAACACATATTTTTCAGCTCAGTCACACTTCAGAATCGGCCAGGGGAGTTTTTGTCCATGGTGCTCAACTGTAGTACAATCACAGATAAGGCTCGGATTTTGTGAGACGTTGTTTTGTTGGCATTAAAGTGTTTTACTTTGTATTTCTATGATTAATTACAGTTAGTATATTAGTAAGAAAAGTAATGTGATGTTTAAAATTATTAAAAGTATTTCTTTTTATTATTTTATCACATCATTGCTATAAAACAAAGAAAGATTTTTGTACTGATTGATGAGAAGGGCAAGAATTTTTTTGATGTGAATTAAAAATATATATATATAAATGTAAACAGAAAAAGTAGTCATTATTTTTGAGAGGCATCTGCCTCATTTCCTGTCAAAAACAAACTTCTTGATTGAGTGAATATAACCTTAGATCTCAATTTGCCAGCGGCATCAGTCATAACTGCATATAGTTCTTTCTTCAATTCCATGATCAATTTTTATGTTGGTGTAAAATTAAACACCTTAGTAGGTCGGCAATGTCAAGTTTCTGTTGAAAAACTCATTGCAAACGCTCAGATGAAGAAATAATGAACTGATCCGTTCTGTACACTGAGTCTGCAGGAGATGCTCAGCATTATTATCACTGAGTTTCTCAGACTTTTCATCACCACTGCCTGTTCTGAGTCTAGGGAAAGCAAAGATTTAGACGTCAAGAAAATTAAACAGGGAAAAAGACAAACTCTCAAGTGACACATATTCAATGTTCTCATAATATCAGTTCTTAATTGCTTGCTGATGTGCATGTGTACTCTAAAATATGGAGAGGACCAATGCAAAATAAAACCTCTCGTGTCATTGATCCAAGGATATTAAATATTGATTTCAGTATTATGATGAATCCCAGAAGCAGAAAATAAATTTTATTTGAACGAACATATTTAATTCATAGAACAAAGATCGCAGCCGCTGGCACAAATCAATCAGCTGTCCCTCAACTTCATCACCACCATCATCAGCATCACAACAAAGATAATGACCTCCTGTGTCTCACCGGCAAAGAGACTGTTGCTTGTACAAGAAACTTCCTTTGAGTCTGATTAGAAACAGGCTGACTAAGAAAAACTATATTTGCTGTAAAGAAAAGCCAATAGACATGCAGGATAAGTATATGCATCATGACTTGTACTCTTTGTCTTCATGGCCTCAAATTCTTTTCTTTCTCTCCCTTCTGTGAAAGAAAGAAAGGAGAGAAAAAATGTCACCTTTATAGTTTGGCTGCAGTTTTTCATTGAAGTCAGTCTCAGAGGACAAGTGCTAAGGAAAACATCATTATGTGGCGAGAAATGTACCGGTAATAAACTCAAATGGCACTGAGAGGTGCAGTTGTCAGCCATGATAAATGGCACCTATGCATCCTGAATGTGTTCAGTGCCCTTGCCATGTTGACTCTTTTCTTCTGAGGTTTGGCTCTCAACTGCTGGTTTTGGCCTGAAGCGCCAACCCTGTAACCTCTGCACCAGAGGCTCAGCGCTGACAGAGGAGGGGTGGTCCTGAGACAGCATGAAATATTTATTCACAAGACTTATCCAGTTTTCTAACTTTTAAAATTAAGTTAGGCCGATGCACCTGCAACGTAAGAGGAACCCATCATTCATTTACAATATTTGATGATCACGTTTTATAATTGCTGGAAAGATCTTGGCCCACTCTTCTTTGTAGAATTGTTTTAATTCAGCCACAATTATGTATTTTTTTTTAGCCTCAGTTGGAATTAAACCCAGACCAAAACTTTATTTAGTTTTATTTGAGATTTTCACAAATTGGCTTGCTGGTGTGATTTGGATCATTGTTCTGCTGGTGCATAATCCAAGTGTGCTTTAGCTTAAGGTCACAAACTGATTATAACTGTTGTGGTACTCTGCCTTTCAGGATTTTCTGGTAGAAAAAATGTTGTGGTTCTAGTAAATGTAGGACCTTCAGTTTTTAAGGTCCTGAAGCAGCCCCACTCTGCCAGACTGCAGTTTTTAGCCAGTATTTGTATTAGTTTTTGAATCTTGAACAATGACCTTAACTGAAACAAGCAAGTCCTGTGGTGCTGTTGATTTTGTTCTGGGTTCTTTTGTGACCCAATGGACATGTTGCCAACGCTCTCTTGGCATTATGATGTGAAATCGAGTACCTTGTCCTCATTGTACATCATGAGGACAAGGATTTATGACCAGGATTTAATTGAAATGTATGCAATTAAATTTAAATTGGTGTATCTAATTGAGTTGTGTTGAAATGTGACTTAAAATAATGTTTGAGTCCTGATTCTGATGGGTTTGTGTTTCTACCTTTTCCTGAAGATCTCTATAGGGAAGCGATCCATTAGGAACAGCAGCCACACCTGGCATCAGTTAGCTCATTAGGTCCTGTGGATTTAAACAGCTGCATGACAACCTGTCTTCGCTTGATGATTAACCTTGTTGGGTAGATCTAGCCACCCTGTTGCTCTGGTGTAAACCCTCTGGTGAAATTATCTTCTGTCAACCTGTCTACATTTCAACTTACAGTCAGGTCTCGTGCTCTCAGGTCGAATCCAGTTTCCTTGTTCCAACCTTCTATCTGCAAACCTCCAGTGTTAAGGCCTCTGGTCTTTCAACAGTTGTCCCCTGTACCTCCAGTTTTCTCTCTGCCCACTCCATCCTCTGATACATCCTGGAACTCACATCTCTCCATCCTCACACCAGGACCAAACGTACCCTGTACAAACTTCCTCCTTGTCTCAAAGCCGCAAGCTGCCAAATTTCTGCCTCCTCTCAGATTATTCAAATCCTTGTTAAGACTCCTGTTTAACCATGCTCTCCTCTTCCAGATGCCACTTCCTGCTGAACCAGAAAGAGAAACTCCTAAATTGCACTTTTCACACACTGTAAATATTGGAAATAAACTTTACTTTCCCTGTGTCCCTTAGTTTGATTCTGCAGGTGGGTCAAAAAACAACATGTCAATTTATTGTGAAATGGTGCTAAATGCAGTTAGTTTAAGTGGAGAGGAGTAAATATAAATGCACATTGTATTCTAATTGAGCATTTCAAACAACTATAAAGAGAATGAGGCAGCTGCTTTCTAAACAGCAGGATTAAGTTTGATATCATTGCAGGCCAAATAAAGGTAGGAGAAAACAAAACAACAACAGGATTGACATCTGTTCCACCACTTGTTTGTTGATATCTATCCTGATGCGTAGAGCACTCTTTCAACCTAAAAAAACAGGACATTACTAATATTTTATGTTTTTTTAAAAGCCAGTTTAAATGTGGGTTACTTCACTTTCTTTTGTTTCATAATACTATTCAACTTGTCGGGATATCAAGCATTTTATTTTATTTTGTTCTTTATTTCTCCTTAAATATTAGTTTTATGTTGTAGAAAAATGCATAGTATAACTGAAATGTTATGTTTTTCTTAATTTAAAGTATAGTTAATGTATTTTTAAATCAGGTTCAACCTAATTGTTATAAATAGGTGAAATCGATCATTTTAGTAGTTAAACACAAATGATGTCTGTTCATTTTCAAAACAAAAGATAACTTGGTTTTAAACTAAGAATTTATATACAGCTCTGGAAAAAATTAAAATGATCTTTATAGGTGTTTGAGTAAACTGAACATTGTTATTTTATTCTATGAACTACTAACATGTCTCTGAAATTACAAGCAAAAAATTAATTTTTATTTTGTATTTATTTGCAGAAAATCAGAAATGGTCAAAATAAAAAAAATGATGCAGTGCTTTCAGACCTTAATTAATGCAAAGAAAACAATTTCATATTCATTTAGAAACAATGCTAATGTTTTAACTCAGGAGGAGTTCAGATATAAATATTTACTAATAAACCCATGAGGTTTTCAATGGGGGTCAGTACAGTGGTCTCTTTCTTTTTTCCAGAGCTGCATATCTATGAAGATGTTGTTGGGCAGAATATTTAAACTGGTGTGTACTTAGATCCACTTATCTTTCAGAGTAAGTGCATTGTTTCTACATTATATCCCTGTAAGATAAATTATCCTTTGTCATCTTATAAATCTGACCATATTTTCAGTATGACCTCAGATTAATTTGTATTTGATTATGAACATTAACCTGCATAAATTCATAATATTTCATAATTACATTCACTTTAACCTGGTCAGCCAAGATTCCTTCAATAAAGCAACACTGATTCGCATCAAACCAGCATGGGGCTTCTAAACAAATACTAAAATAAATTGGAACCTGGTGTACTGCTGTGAAATACAATCCACCAGGGTTGTCTCAAGTTCGGGGAGAGGGCATGAAAACGAAAAAATGAATGATTATAGGGAAGGAAAATTACATTAGTGTGTCGAATTAAAGGGACGTCTGGTACATCCAGCAGAGATGGAAGGACGGAGCCGGAGTAAGACAGGAAAATGGTGCAGGATGAATTCAGAGGACAGGGACAAAGAAATTGTGTGTGAAAGTGAGAAATGCGGAGGGAAATGCGGAGGGAGGATGAGGGGAGAGGATAAGCTTGTTGCCAAAAATATATCTCCAGCCAATGAGCTGTTTTTTTGTCTGTTGCATAAAAGATGTTTGCTGAAATAAAGGTGTGAGCTTGCAGTTGGTATTTCATTATTACCTAGTCTTGTTAACAGCGATCACAGTGTTTCCCCAAGGAAGCTCTTGTGTGAAAAATATGTGAGTAAGCTGTTGGATGAAGGGATAAGACAAAAGAAAAAAATCGAACCATTGAAAGAAATATGTGAAAAACAGAGCTGAAATTTTAACATTAAGGCTTTTCTTGTGGCAACCAAACACACTAAAAATTCTTTGGGTCCATAATCTATACTTCCAAGCCTGAGAGCTGTGGACATTTGACCGCCGGTGTTGCTACACAGCTCATGTTGTGATAAGCACTTCCTCAAATAATATAAATCGCGATGCATTTATGCCCTGAAACAAAGCTTTTTTTTGGCTGCGGTATTGATGAAAGAGAAGAAACGAGGGGCCTCAAGACAATACAAACAATGCAGGTTTCAAAAACAAGGCTTTGTGAATATTTTATCAGTTACAAAACATGTTCAGCCTGAATGTCAGGCCTTCGAGATACACACGACTTTGCTGAGAAACACTAAATGTAAACAGAGCTTCTTTTGCCTATGTTGCACACACTACCCTGAATTTAAACATTCTCAACTCATATTGCCCTTTGAATAAAAGATGCATCAGTTTAAAACAGTCCTTCTAAAGCAACGAAACAGTTTGAGATTTCTTCCTGTTGATATCAAGAAATGCTCTCTGCCAACATCCTCAGGGTAGGGGACACATTAGGCATGATCCACTTGGCCTGGAAACATTCCGATTTATAGATTGTAGATGAATTTCCTTGAAGATATTTTGAGTTACTCGAGAAGAACAGGAAAGCAGTGTGTGTGTTTTGTAACATAAAACAGGGTTCTGTACTTCCTGCTTTCATGTTATTGTGAAAGAAGATGCAGTCCAGTGAAAAAAAATTAGTTTTGCTTTTTATGTAACACTTAAATGTTTCATGTCGTCAAAAAGAATATTATAAATGCAAAATTTTGGTTTTAAGTTATGACTTAATCCTGCAAGAATAACTGGGTATTGCTGATGGACGGATTTAAAAAGCTGTCCAAACAAAGCTGTCTTTTTAAAAAAAATTAAAAGAATGTTAAAACTGGCTCAGTGTTTATGCTACCTTTAGCAGTAACACGTGGCATTGTTTGCAATGACAGGCAATGAGTATTTTACATTGCTGTTGTAGAATTTTCCTTGTTTTTTGTAGATTTTGTTAAATTCAGTCATATTGAAGGTTTTTCTAGAATGGTTAAACTGTATATAGTCATGCACAGCATATAATTTAGATTTATGTTTGAATTTTGACTAAGCAACTCCAAATCTAAGCACTGACTGGACTCACTTTAGATTAATATGTAATCTACCGTTGGCTCTGGGTGCTGTGTCTTCATTCTGTTTTGTATGGGTCTTTTAAACTTTGTGTCATATTGTTTTTATATTTTATAGTTGCATGCAAACAAAAGTAGCATGAGCATAAGGCCACCAACTGGACATTCTCCTTCAGGTGTAATGGGAAGCATGTCTTCCAAAATGTTCCATGTGTGTTTTACCTGTTTTTTGGTCAGCAGTTGTTTTGATATTGGACTAATCTGAGGAATATTTTTTGGCTCAGTCTTTCTTTTTTTACTGTTGAATCCTGAACTCTGACCTTAACCGTGACAAGTATGTCCAAAAGTGTTTTAGATATTGGTCTGGGTTTTTTTTTATGACCTCCTGGGTATGTCCTCAATGCTTACTTTGAGTAATTTTGGTAGAATGATTGCTCCTGGGAAGGTTCACCTCTGTTTCATGTTTGTGGATAATGGCTCCCACTGAGGTTTACTGGAGACGCAAAGCCTTAGAAATAGCTTTTAAATCTTAACAGAGTGATAGATAGTGACTCCTTTTTCTCCTTTATTTAAATTTCTTCAGAAGAGTGCACTATGTGTTGCTTGATTGATCCTTTACCCTGCCCTATACTGTTTGAAATGTTATATTTAGGTAATTTCTATTGGTTAACTTTATTCACATGCATCTCTGCAAAGGAAGTTTAGTTAATTTATGATTTAGCAACTTCCAGAAATAATTTTTTTCCATAGTTATTTCTTATCATTTGAAAGCGGCTCTCTGTACTTGAGATTATCTCTATCTGACCTTAAAAAAATGGGCGATAATTTCATTTAACCCTCCTGTTATGTTTGTTTCTGAGATACAGCAATAATACAGCAATTTGACCAGGGGAGTGTTTAATCATTCAATAGTGTCAGAAACCAAAAAATTCCTCCAAAACATTTTTGTATCTGATTATTAACTCCAATACTAACCATTTCAATCAATATTTGTGCAATGATGTTTTTTTATTTCTCACAAATAAAGGATCAATGACGACAACCTACTCATTTACTTATTTGGACATAAAAATGGAATTTACATTTTTTTATGTCCACTGAAAAAAAACTAGACACAAAAAACTAATAATTTCCTTGAAATTGATCTTTTGTCATTTTTTTTATATTACATTTAAAAAAAATGTTTCAATGGGTGATTTTTATAATTGAACTTGGGACACACATACTATTCAGGGTCAAATTGACCCGCTGATTAAAATCAAGATAAATGAGTCGTACAGAGGGGGTGCAATATGTTTTCCTCCACTTCTGCTGAGTGTCCACTCAGTGTGGGTGAAGTTTGCCCACGGGAACAGAGAAGATTCCCGTCAAATGTTTTATGAACACTTGCTTTCTTGTAGTTTCCTAGTGAAGTAAAAAGAATAGTGAGTGTGTGGGGGTGTGGGTGTGCAGGTGTGCATGTGGTGGCGTGTGTTTGTGTGTGTGTGGTGAAATATGGTTCATAGCTGCAAGAAAACATATAGAATTGGACCATTTTTAAAATCTTTTTTACCCTTCAACTTGACCCGAACAATATCTATGTAAAACGTAGACGCACGGGGGGGGGGGGGGGGGGGGGTTGCAAATGTGTAAAATGAATACATTTTCGATTTATATGTAGAGACCATCTATTAACACAAATAGAAAAAGTTTCATGCAAAAAAAAAATACTTCCAACTATTAAAAAAAAAAAAAAAAAAAAATCTTTAAAATGGGTCAATTTGACCCGCAACATAATAGGAGGGTTAACACACTGATGAACATTTTGGGTTAAAATCAGCAGCATGTTTCACTGAAGGGAAAGAGTCTACAATTGTGTTGAATTGTTTCATTCTTTTACCACAAGTTTTATTAACCAAGTGACACTTTTTTTTTCTTTTTCTGTTGCAGTTCTTCAAAGAATTTGTTCTTTCCCTTTGCAATCATTATTTAGCGGCATAATGTTGCTACTCAGGGATTCTGGTCACGTGTATAATACAATTTTAATTTTCTAAGTTGCAACTTTTCATATCACCACAGTTTGCTGACATGTTGCTAGCTTTGAAAAAAAAAATTACATGTTTTCAGTGAACTTAACTGTAAAGCAGGACTTTGTTATTAGTTTCCAGTCTTTCTTTGTTTTTTTGCAATACTATCTGATGTCTGTACATCACATTAAAATATCATACCAGGTCCCTAAATACTGTGTTTGTTTCAGAATTAATGTTTTGTTACACTTTAACCTGCCTGACCAGACAAAAAAAAAAGCTCAACAAGGAAATAAGTAGATAAAATGTCTTTGATCAAACTACGGTACTAGATTTGTTTCTCTTGAGCGTACGTTTTTCCCTTTACTGTCTTGTTGACATATAATTGGATGCAGTCGATACGCGTCACATTAGGAACCAAAATCTGACAGATGAACTGGCTCAAAGAACCCCCGTCTGTCCCGTTTTACACTTCAGAGTCTGTTTACATGTCTCAGAGATTAATGCTCCAAGTTTAAAATGTGCCAAGTAAAAACGGTGAAAAGTTTCATACCTGTCTTCCTAGCTGATACATGTCAAATGGTGTCATTTGAGTAAAGACTGAAGGCTACAAGTTAGAAAATGAAAGGCAAATCTGTGGGTGTGAAGGTACACAGGGGTGAGCGTACCAAATGTAGCTTGCCGAGCATCTCTGCTAGAGTCTAGTGGCTCGATGCAACATTAGAAATTACTAGTATAGCTCCCGCAGATGCAGTCATCCAATTGATTTAAGGGTAATGGAGGTCCCATAGATTTGGGATGAAAGAAGAGCAAATAGACAAAAAAAAAATCAAAACCCGGTAATCACAAAACTTAAGGGTGTTTACATGAGGTTATTAAATCACAACAGCAGATGGCCTCGATCCGATCCAGTATTGGTACTGGATGAAGTACTGATGTAATTCTGGCATCCGCTATCAGGCCCAGCCACAGTATATTGATCCTGGCACAGTTGTTCTGTGTAGCTGGAGGTTGTATGTTGCTTGAATTTACCCTGAAGTTAGGGCTTACAGCCAAATGTTTAAACATATGGACAGAGCTTGCAATGAGAAACTACTGTCAGTAGAATATCCGTTGCCTGCAGAGGGAGAACTCAGCATCATCTTCTTTGGGAAAATGTTGGTGAAAACAAGAAAATAAGAGATACTTGTTGATTGTATTTCGTGCAAAAAGAAAAAGAAAAAGTAATAACAGAGGAAAAGTAGAAGTGTACACATGAGCAACAGAGTTTTAGGAATGACAGGAAGGCTAACTGAAATAGGGAACATTGCTTATTTTTATTTTTTTTTAAGCTCTCAACATCTAACTGCTGTGGAGCTGACGGGCTCAGGGGGTGCAACATGGCTCAGTGGTAGAGCAGGTGCACCATCTGCGGAGACTAAGCAGCTGTTCTGGTTTGATTCCTATCTCGGTCCATTTACCGCATGTCTTCCCCTTTCTCTGTGTCTTTCTTCCAGGCCACCAAAAAATGAATAAACCCCACTAGAGCTACAACAGCCTTCAAAAACTCTAACAATAGAATCTGCTGTTGCACTCTGCAACAAAAATATATTTTAAATACATCGTTATCACATGTTTTGACTTCGTTAACTGAAATAGTTAACTCCTATTTGGCAGAAAGGCTTGTTTGCAAGTAATTTTGTCACTTTTCAGAATGTTTTAGCTCCATTTTCAACTTCAACAAAGTCCCAGACCGTAGGGACATAAAAAGACATAAAACCACTACATTTATATTTTGAGGTCTATTGTAACCATTCAACATTTCTCCAAATTTCTCTCAGAGGTCAGTGCTTGGATTTATTTAACCAGGTGAGACGATTGAGAACTAGTTTTCATCTACACGCTGATCTTCGCAATAGGCAACAGTAAAAGTAAATAATACAAACAAAACATAATTTCTCTCAATTCTACAGTCAATTTTCAGCTCAGCAATCTGACAAGAATGCCATTATAGCCATGAAAAGGGCATCTTCCTGATGCCCATTTTCCAATTATGGAAAAAGTACAGATGAAGGACGCAAATACGGTAAATAAAACTTGCAGTGATTGTGCGGCTTATTCCTATATACCTTTTTACAACACTGTGATTGTAAACAATACCAAAGGCATTGAGGATCAGAAAATGTTGGCATGAACAGATTTTAAAATTCTGATATCATGATCAGATCTGAAATAAAAAATACTGGATTGGAGGAAATCTAATCACAAAAACCTGCAATTATATTATAGAGCTTGTCATCATACTAGTTTAAGTTCACTTAGGTAATGTTTTATTAATTTGCTTTTCCAAAACTAGTTTTAAAAAGGAAACCTTTTAAACTTGGGAGTACAAGAAATGCATTTGAAATAAAAGACTTGGAATTAAACAAAAGAGCAGCAAACAAAGAGAATTCATAATCATCATTTATAGTTCATGGTCATTTTTCCTCATACTCATTCCAAGTACAGATCTGGAAAGCAGATTTGACAGACAGAATGACAGAACAAACACAGAACAGTTGAAATGGAGGCTTATTTGACCTATTCTCCTCAGGATTTAGGGTCAGCCCAAGCACACATCGTCCACTGTTTTAGTACCACTTTGGGGGAAAAAAAACACGCACACAAATTAATTTCTCCTAATCCAGCCTCATAATCATCACCACTCATATTCTTCTTCATTTTCACCTATCTAAATCAGGATGGAGGAGAAAGGCAGTGATTCCTTGAAAGAGATTCACACGAGACTCCATTGTTGGTGTCTTGTGTAGTTTTCGGGAATGGATAGGCTATTACTGGTCCAGGATTATCTATCTCAGGTTGGCATTTGTATAAAAACTATATAGGAATACATGTAAAAACAAGGAGATTTCAAATTATCATTCAACTGAGAGAAAAACATGTCCTCATAAAATCTTCTATGTCTAGCAACACCTATTAACACATATGTATCTTTATTTTTTATTGTCTTTTTTTAATAGATTTTATTCCAAAATGGTTGAGGAGCAGTTATATTTTGCATCATCTTTACAACAGGCTATAAAACACCACTTTGTCACAGTCCAGAAAGCACATATAGATGTGGTTGTACTGTTTATAAACATATGTACTGTAATAAGATAATTTGCGTGCATGGCTCCCAGGTGGTAACCTTTTCTCAGATCCCCAGGAATCCGAGGAGAAACGCTGTCCCCTTAAGATCACACAACGTGGAATATGAAGGTCTTCACTTTCTCTCTCAAAGAACTGTCCTTGTAAATCAGACCATTTCATGAGAAACAACCATCTGTTCTAATCTTTACACTGCAACAGCTCAGTGAAACAAATAAGTCTTGGCCGGACTTCACTGCCTCTTCGGTGAGTGCTTTGGCCTGAAATTTTCCACCATGAGATTTCTTTTCGTCCTTCCTTCCCTTCTGGAGTCAATGTTTGGCATATTTATGGTATGTATTTATTGATGCAGTGTGCCATTTTCTCTAGAAAAAAAAGTCAACCACACAAACACAGGCAATGTAAATGCAGTTTGTAATGTTGAATCTCCGTCTGCAAAGTGCGTCTGTACTCTTCTGTTCCCAGAAACATGACAGATGGGTGACATTACTCTGGCCCAGGAACAAGTCACACATGGGTTATTATTGTTTGGTTCATTTTAGATATTAGCCAGTCCGTTTCCTTTGAGTCTCTCTCTGGACAGTATGTCCTTTTTGTTTGGGGTTCTTTAGAGTAAAGAAATTTATATTTTTATTTTCAGTTTATTTTGTAGGGCATTAGCTTGTAAGAAAAAAATGACTAAATATTGTTCATCTTTGTTATTATCCTGTACACATGTTTATGTCCTGATCTATCTTTGAGACAGATGTCGGTCTAGAAAAGACCAAAGGGTCCTCAGTCACACGTAGTACTCTTTGTCCTTGTTCTTCTTGTTCTTGCTGGAGGTTTTCGGGTTGTTGATGGGTTTCTCTTTGACTACTGTGCCATTGGATTGTGCTGAGTTGCTGATGTAGTTGCGACTCTCATCCACGTGATACGATCCCTCATCTCTGTTACGGTACTTGTACATAGCATAAAGGAGGATGAGTATACACAGGGCAGCTGCTGCTACAATGCCAACCACCATCCCCGTTGTGCTGCTGGACTCCCGGAAGACCTCCGACGTGCCCGGGTAACCCTTCGGTCCAGATCCTGTGGGACTGGCTGCAGGCAAAACAAATACATACAGTTACCTAACAGGCTCTAACATGTATTTACTTCAACGTCTTATCATTGCTATCATATCATTTTAAGCAGTAAATTGAATTTTAAAAAGTTTCATTCAGCACATGAATTATGACTAGATATTACATGAGAGATTATGCTTGACATATTATGATGTCTCTTGCAGAAAATGCTCATCCTCCTTAACCTTTTTGATGTTTGTCACATTAAAATTACAAACCTTGATGTATTTTATGGAAATTACACAAGACAGGCAAACACAAAGTACTGCATAACTGTGAATTGTAAGAAAAAGAACAACATTTTCACAAATAAGGATATGAAAAGTGTGGCATGCATTTATGTTCACTTTGTAGAACCACTTGTTACTGCTGGTGGTTCTACAAGCCACCGGCCAACCTTGTCAACTTGAAATTTGACAAGGTTAAATTTTAGTTCAATTTTAGTGAGGCTGTAAGCATCGATTAAATACACTCATTAGATTACTTTCAAAGGAAATTGGATATTATTTACAAGTATCAGATTAAAAGGGTGTGCATTACATATGCATGTCACAACTTTCTATTACTTATTTATTTTTTTTCCACTCAATTGAGCTCTTTTGTGCGGTCTATTGAAAAAAATCTCACCATAGAGTCAAAGAGATTTGCAAAATTAAGTTGACAAAATGTGAAAAATATTTAAGTAAGGCACTGGATTTTCTTATAAGAGGAAGTTTGCTAGTAGTTTCTGACAAATTGACAATTAGTGTCATGGATCCCAGTAATTTATTTACATATATCAACCAAGAATCACAAGACTCTAAAAAAACATTTGTCCTTTGGTAACAAAATAAGAAAAGAAATTTGACCTAATAAAAATAAGCTCATCACAAATATAAGAAAATAACTGAAATGTAAAATTTAAATTAACCACTACCACAGTACTACAATGTAACTTGTAAACACATTGCAAAAACATATAGTAAACAATGCAAGTCATGCCTACCCACTCATAGACAGACAGTAATTAACTCAAAGCCTTGGAGAAAAAGACGGTTGTAATTCACTGTTGAATGTAGATGTTAGAGGCCAGAAGGCAGCTTGTACCACAGAGCAAAGCTCAGTAACTGAAAGCTTCCTCAACAAGCAACAACAGATAAAATTTTTAATACAACTGGAAAACCTACTCCTGTTGACCCAAGAGGAGGAAACTGGTTGACAAAAACAATCAGAGATGGAAGAGTGGGAAATGGAGCATGCAAAAGAAATCTTCTAAATTTGCAGACAAAACGGGCAAACTACTGTGTTAGGGATTCACTGAAAAACACAGCTAAAAGCTTGTGGCTCATTACTCGTTTTACAGCACAGTCATGAATGAACAGACAACATTTTCAGCTTTCCTTACATACAGCATTAGACATGATGCAACAGTATCACACAGTCGCTGAAAATAAATCTCTCACAAAGAAACAATTCTTCAGCTGACTAAGCAGATTGAGCCAAAGACTGCTCCCACTTCTGTTTCCAAAACAATACCATTCAATCGAACGTATTCTGGAAACACATGAGCTGCCTGATATCACCCAGTCTCTCTGTCATGTCTGTCTGTTGTACTTTTGTGTTAGTCATCAGTTCTGCAAAACTCTCAGAATTTAAGAGCATTCTCTTTGATTTTCTTCCTCGTACTTTTAATAAAACTTTTACAAACAAATACTGTGGAAAAAACCTTCAAATTAAATCCATATTGTCCTCCTGTGGATATTTCTTTTTGTATTTGAATTGTGCATTGAATTGAATCTGACTGGTGGATCTTGTCTCCCAACTATCTAAAGATGGGTTTCTCTAAAATCTTAAACAGGCTTTTTTGCTGCTTGCAGGACAGGTTTAGAATCCTCTAAACCATAAAAACACCCACTTTTTAAATCATTGGAAAATGTTCGTGCTGGTATATAATTCTGCAGTAGGTTCTGCTCTACTGTGAAGTTTACTGTCTCTAAAGTTAGAATCAAACACAAAATCCACATAGAGGGCTCAAGATTTATTTATTTTTGTTAAATCCAAATATCTCAAACAAACTCCTCAAAGTTTACAAGGGAATTCACAAAGCATTGCAATCTCCTTCATTTTTTGCTACTGATGCACTGGATTAAAAAAAGATATCACTAGACAAAAGCTGACACAAACACACCCAGCAAGTTTAGCAGATGGAAGCAATTTGAACTTATTTTTGCGTCAGATCACAATTGTCCCCTTTTCAGCACGAATGTAAGAGGTGCTGTAGTAATCAAAGTGACAGAAACAAATGTTTTACTATTGCTAGCAAATAAGTCCAAGTTTTGAATAAGAATTGAATAAGAATTCACCAAAGCTGTCAGAGTAAAATATTAACTTTTCCAACTCAACAGGTGATGCTGGAGATTGTAAGAGAAAATAGTGATGCATCAGCATGACTAGGTTATTCAGAGACAAAACTTATTTAATTAATTTTGATCATATTTAAGCTACAAGCTATCAGCATCAGTTTTTGTGGAAAATCTATGAATCTATGTAGCAAATATTCTGAAACACAAGTACTCTGAACGTTTTAGGCCTTCAGAATGCCCAGGAATTTGTACAGTTTGTGATTTATATAAATATAAAACAATATAGATGGCCTTTTCCCTAAATACAAGCATAACATCTAATTGAATCTTCAGCAAATTGCATTAATGCAGAGAGACGTTATCTGTTTCAGGGAGGTTCTGCTTCTAGTATCAAAATCAGAAGAACATGCAGATTCAGGTTTGCATGTGCTTCAGTACTCACAAATACTTTAACTTGACCCTTAGACAGCTGCAGTGTTTTGGATCAGACTGAATCTTATTCTAGTTGCCCCTTAGTTCTAATAAAATCATTTCAGAGTTTCTTCATATAACTAAAATGTCTGTCCCATTCAGCTGGGAAGCATAAATTGTAAGTTTCAGATACAGAAGCTAATGACATTGATTTTATTGTGTTTGAATAAAATAAAAACAACCGTTAATTGTATTTATTGATGTTCACTGTCTTTTTCCCCTCAATTTGTTCCTTTTCTTTTATCTCTTGTTTTTTTCTTCTCAGTTAATGGTGTGCTATAAAAATAATTGCATTCCTCAGCTTTTAAATGAAACCATTTCTCTAAAAATGTCTTTAGCTTTTCTGCTTTTCACAAGTCATCCTTCAACTCCTTTGATCTATTCAGAGTAGTATTTTCCAACAAGTATCTCCCTTCTCCTCCAAGGACTCAGTCTTCAGTCCAAAGCAACTTAACTACATCAAAAAGAAACATAGACAACAACATTTTGCTGGTACTGATGTTTGTGTAAGCACTTTGTTTCATCTACTCCAGTCCTTATTTCATGATTGAACAAAAATATGTTTTTCCACCTACTTATTACAAATTACCACGGGAAACATTTCTGAAAACCATAAATGCAAAGTTTATACAATATGATGTTAAAATGTGTGATTACTTTGAAAGTATAATTTTCACCAGTGAATAGGCTGGTGATTACACATAAGAAGACTGACTCAGTGCATTTGATAGCTCCTTTTGTTGTTTTGTGCTGTCTCTGTGTTGTAGGTTTTATCAGGTAAAATACAGACTCAGTTTATGTCTCCGCTTGAGTGACGTTTTAATGTTTAGACAGGCACTGTGCTGAGCTGTGTTATTCACAAGCTAATTACCTCCACAGACAGCATATATCCTTGTGTTAGGATGAGTTTGTTCCTTCCGGAGCTATAAGCATTAAAAGTGCTAACTGTAAAGGGCAAAAGTCCTCCAAGCTGTCTGTAAAGAGACAAGAGGCCGCTGCTCCTCATTGACATGTTTTCCACCACGTTTAGACCGATCAGCGGCCCAAGTATGCTTCCAGTGCCAGCAAACATTCAAGGACAAGCGCAGCGTTCCACCAGGGGATTGAGTGTGACTGAGCGTTGCAACAGATTAGCTTTGCCTGTGACAAGCCCACTTATCCTTGCAGACAGGTGTGAAGAATGCCCTCGCCTTGTGGGCAAAAGCCACTGGTTGAGTAGGCACGTCCCCAGCAAGCCGTTGTTCAGGCATTAAACATCGAGCTATTTTCATATTTGCTGTCTGTCCTTTTAAAGTCAAAAGAGTTCAGAGAGTAGATAACAGATTGATGGAAGGGAGAGACCTCTGTCTGAAACTCTGGGGGTTTTATCTAAAACCTTGGCTGGCTCCTCCTGTGAGCTAACTGAGCTAGAAGAGTTGAGGAGGCAGGCAACCACAATCTGAAATATCAGCGGTGAGCCATGTGACAAAAGTCCCACAGTGCGCTGTTCTTCTTGTGTGATCTGACACCTCCAGCTCTGGGCTTTGTTATTTCCTTCTGCCTGGATCTGTTGATTGGCTCCCCCCAGACTGCATTCATACTAAGACGTTAAAGCCTCAATTAGCTGACCACGATTCTTTATTTCTTTCATTATGGGCAAGCTAAAAATATATATATCTTAACAAAGACTAGTCAACAGTGACCATACACAACACTGAATTTACTAGAGAACCTTCAAGTTTAGTCTATAACGATATGCATTCATAGCAGCTCATTAGCTCTCACTTAGTCTCGGTAGAATATTTCAAACCGCCGCTTGATTGAATCTGCCATAGTCCACTAGATCACCTGATGAACCTCATGATTCAGGCCATTTGTTACCCGTGAGCCCCAATCTCCCTCACATTGAGCTGAGGCACAGTAATGTGTTCGACATCAGGCCTTCAAGAAAGCCACATAAGGACCTCAGGCAAATTGCATCTGCCTGTCTGTTCATTAGCACTCCATCACCTCAGAACGGAGGCACATAAACTGAGAAAGAAATAGCGCCTGAAACAAGTGTTTAAAATGATGGCTGCTCTCATACGCTCTACTCAAGCGTACCCAAGGGTAAAATTAGACATGGGGAAAATGACCTTAAAGTGGCGCCTGGCTTCTTGGCAGCATAGCAGGGGTGCGCTTGTGATGCGATGGAGGTAAACTCAGGAGGGTTAACTTTTGAAGGATTGCACTTGTGTTAAAGCTGCCAAAATAACTTTGTCCTCTTCATCTCATCCCAGAGTGAGATTTAAATTACAGTATCACATTCGGGGCCATCATAAAGCCCTAGCTGGTTTACTTACAAGGACAACAGTTAATGATTCAGGCATTTCGCCACAAATCATTTGCCTTTATTTCTCAAGAAGAGATGAAGAAATGGAAGCGATAAACAAAACAACAGCAGGATAAGAACAATGGCGGCCATAAAACCGAACAATCAAAACACGTAAATGCTGAGATTGCTTCGGCTTCAAGTGTCAGTCTGCCACAGCAATTTGTTTTTTTAAAAAGCGTCTTTTCTCCTGATTCTCTCAGGGTTCTTCAGCTTGGATACATGAGCCCGTTTGGCGAAGATATCAGGGAACATGTCATTTAAAAGCCTGTTGTGGATTTCAGTTCTTTTTGCCTGACTTCTTTTTTGCCACATGCACTCAAGGAAAGAAATAGGATCAGAGATACTCTCCTGTCAAGTGGGATTTGAATAAATGGTTCTCTTCAAAGACTATTTTTCCTCATTTGTCTCCAGCGTGAGGGTTCATTTGTTTGGTAATTTGTCACAGGGTGAGCAGGTTGATAAGGGTCACGGATGAAGGAAGGCGCAGAGTGGGGTGGGTGGGGGATTGGTGGTGGGGTTTGGTTTATTTCAGGCGTGTGAGAGGCTTATTTGGAGGTAATGAAACAACTATCGCAATTGAGGATATAGAATAAACTGGCTGGGCTTGACCTTTTATTAACCGTTGAGACGGTTAATAAAAGTTTGTGTTATTTTAAGTGAAAAGCATCCTTTTTAATAAATTGATCACCTGGGCAACACTTAGTTTAGTTATGGGTTTTCGCAGTGCTAGAGTGCCACATGACCATTTTGTCAAGTTACAGCCAATCAATCAAATGTGTTTTAGGAGGGCATTTTGCAAATCACTTATATAAAACAGCATCTAACTTTATAAAATGATAGAATGGGATAGAATACTTTTTAAAATGTTTTGTTCACTTTCCCTGAGTTGGTATTTTGTAGAACCACCTACAAGCTGAAATTATAGCTGACAGGGACAAACCTTTAAACTATATCCTGATCAGCTTAGCCAATTTTTATAAAACAATTCAAACTCAGTCATACTGTATAAACGCTGTATGTGAGAACATACATTTTTAAGTTTGGAAAAGCAGTGGAGCCCTCCCTGTTCGTGGGTCTGTATTCTCAAATTCAAGTAATCAGGGATTATTCTGTGGAGTGTAACTTAATATTATGTGTAGAGAATTTTCCTGTTCATTCATTTTGCTAGGCTGTTTGACACACTACAGGCACAAATTCCAGATACATATTTTCTAGTTTTGAAAATGATGTGTATCACTTAACATAGTTCAATCTTTTAAAAAACCAAACAACCTGACAATACAGTTAGGTTTGTGGTTGTGACAAATTCTGGAAAAGTTTAATTGTCTGAATACTTTTGAAAGGAGCTATACTTTAAATGGTTTTTAGACAGTGAGCTGCTTCCGTAGGAACCAAGACTTAGTTGGTTTGCTTTGTGATATTTTGCTGTTAATCTGTCAACCAAATTAGTGTTACACTATCACATTTCACATATCCAGTTATATCATTAGCTGTCAAAGCTGTCACAGAGCCGGGGATCAGTCTGGGGACCGGTCACTGTATCAACAGCAGCAGCGCCAAAGCATTTATTAAATCCCCCTCCTCTCTCTTTAATTATCTTTGTGTCCTCAAGAAGTGATGCAAGCCATCATGTTCTTGAGACACGCTGGCAGTGTGCCTCGTGATAGCTTACATGTGTGTCTCTGAAGTGGCTCCGCTTATGCTGATGGTGGATGATGAGCTGTGAGCTGGGTGAGCATGAAATGGAGGGAGAATTATTAAAAGGTCTTTGATTTAGCCCGGTAAAAGGTATGGTGCTGTTTAAACCGTTTTCCCCAGAGGGATTCAACTAAAGGAGCCAAGATGAAAGTAGAGGACTGAGCTCACTTGGCCTGAATGCCTCAAGTCTGGAATTTATCTCTTGATTAGATTCCTAAAGTGTCAGCTCACACATTCCTGCAATCTATATTTGTGATCCATGTAGATAATCTGAAGCTAGATATTTCATAATTGTGTGACATAACAGCAATAAAAAAAAAAACCTTTCTTGCTGCCAGAACACAAGAGGATTAAAGTTTTTGTCACTGCACAGATTTGACAAGATGTGAAGGGACATTTGTTTTTACAGATTAAAAGACTGACATTCCTATTTTATCTTTAGAAATCATTCCACTTATTTGATATCTCCACATTACTTCTGAGCTTTTATCTTCTCATAATATTGCTGCAAATGACCTGTGGTTCTGCGTTTTCTTTCTTTTTTTCTTTCTGTGAAGCAAAGTCTTTCATGCCCTACTTAAGCTTATGCGCAGACACATTGTGTTAGCATCAATGTCACCACACCAGAAAGATGTGCAGTAGGAAAAAAAGAATAATTGAAAATATAAATATGGGTGGGGGCTCAGTACAGAGAAAGACTGACAGTAAGTGTGAAATCCTGTTTTCTTCCAGAACACACTTCATTTAAAATAGAATGTAGAAATAAGAGAGGACTGGCCTAATCCTTAGTGAAATAGTACAGGGAAAACAAACAAAATGGCAAAATTCCTTGGGAATGTCAAGATAAATTGGGAAAATACTGAAGCCCCCCTCCCTTCCCCCCAGAAATATCAGTTTGCATGAGGATAAAGGTTGGGAGTTGTGACATTACTGAATAATATGCATTCTTTTTTTTTGTGGCTAAAATCACCCTCGCTAGTGGCAGTTAAGAGAATAATCTATTTTTTTCAGCAAAGAACAAAATAATATATAGAGTTCCAGCTGTGTATGATTGAGTAACCTATTAAATGTGGGCAGTGACCTCTTAAACCACCACAGTGCTCTTAATGTTTCATTAATCTTACAGCTACTTTTAAAGCAATAATTTACCCTATTTCTTGTTCTCCTGGCTGGGTGCATTCCAGTCATTGCCACTGGGGTTAAGGAGAGTATTCATTTGCTGGTTGATTTATTGGTTTACTCTATGTATTGTTTCCACACCCATAAATTAAATCTATTAAAACAAATGTCAAACACATTAGTAGCTGCTAATGTCACAGCGGAATGCTCGAGGATAGAATATGATGAGAGAGCACAGAGAGAGTAGGAAACGAGAGATGATTAACCTTAACCCGCCTTTGGGCAATTCACAGTGAACGGCTGCTGCAGCTAAGACTAAGGGGTTGAAATATTTTATTTTATTTTTTTGTGAAATGCAGAAAAGTGAAACTCAAATTGTAACTGAGGCAGCTTGGTGTGTTTGTCAGGGAGATTACTGCTTTTAAAGAAACCACAATTAATCTTTGAACTTAATTAATGATGGTGGAAGGCTAAAAAAATCCAGCTGGCATGCTCAAGGTGGTTTCGTTCAATTTTGTGCACTCTAAAGGGGAAATGAATTGTAAATTTGAAGAGGAAAACACTTTGGTTGAAAAATGGCCTTCTAGTTTCTTTTCAATAAGATCTTTTAAAGTTCATTTTTGCATTTAGCACATCAAGATCTAAAGACAGAAAAAAAGAAAATCAATTACAAATTTTGAACATATTTGTAATGAATGTTTTTCATTCATTATCTAATGAATGAAAAACATCACATATCTCCCTCGAGAAGGTGTTAGCTGAACACTTTCTTCATCGAGAGTTACCTATGTCATTAGGTGTGTTTCTCCATATATCCTACAAGCAGTCTCATGAGACCCCCACCACCTTTAAGAGTGAATGATAAATTAATTTCAGCTAACATACTGTTCAATCATTTTCTCCCAGAAGATAGATGCCCACTGTGGCATGACTGTACTTTAACCATTGTTCAGGAAAAGAGAGGCCTTCAGGGCGACAGGCATTTGAACATAATGTGCAAGTCATCTCTACAAAATTTAAAAACTATCCAGAGATGACCTGATGTAAGGCAAACAGGCTCATTACCCTTCAGTTGGTCATTGAATGTTGCTTTGTCTGGTTTTGTGTAAACATTTAATTTTGGTAATCACCTTGCTCGAGCTAAAACACTATTTAGTGTGGCTGATCTATTAGTAAATTATTCACACATCAGGCAGATTCAGATTAAAAATAATTTCAATTTCTTAAACAGAAGGCTATTTTGATAAATTTTGCTACAAAAAACATGACAGTTCTGTTAAGTTATATTTTTATAACAAGAAGTAGCTAGCTTCCTCACTAAGGACGTGATATTTTTCTGTGATTTAGTTTTACTGCAGAGTTGGCCTAACTATTTATCCATTAATTAGAAATCTTTAATATATATGAGAAATTTTTTCACACCAGAATAGAGTAGCTGTTTCCATTCATGTTTAATCTTTCTGCAAAGAGGCAATTAAATGTCAGCTCAAACAGACAATTAAAACAAATATACTTGGAGCAACAAACTTATTGTTTTATTGTTATATTAGACTTATTGTTATATTAAATTGCTGTTTAATGTTTTATAACATAATGTAAATTAGTAGTTTTCTAAAGCTTTGTACAAATTATAACAAAAAAAATCTATACGTCTGCAGAGAATTGATGGAGATGAGAAGAAATAACAAAACATAATGCGGAACAAAGACATTTGCAGAGTGTAACATGTAACCTTGGATGTGGATCACATACAGCAGCTGCACCTCCTCGCCCCCTCCAACAGCGGCAGGCTTGATGCCAATGAAATGAGGCAGGTAGGTAAGAGACATCCGTTCCATCTGACCCCATGCAGCTCCCCAGCAACCCCTTCCATTAACTTTCACCATGAAAACTGAGGTTAGGGCTGGAAAATCAGCGCCAGCTGTGATCTTGCCAGACTGTTCGCTGGGCTATTTTCACACAACCAAGTCTGTATCTACATTTTCTCCAGCTGATTGGCCGGCACTTCATATTGGCCTTCAAATGAGCTATTCCTACTCGGAGGAAATTGGAGAAGTTGTTTAAGCTAAATGCCAGGATTTATTCAGCATTTACATGAGAACACCTTGGAGGTGAGGTCTTTATGCAGATTGTCTACTTATATTTTGGTTATTTTTCTAAGAATTTGAGGGGAAATCTTATTGAAGCAAAAACCTTCAGCACTGTTGTTTGCAACCAGCATCACAAAGACAGCAGTATAACATGTTATTGTAATCACAGTTGCAGTGATATTCAGCTGTCAGAAACGGGCTGCCGAGAACCTGAGCACTCCTGAATCCTCCTCCTCTTACAAATCAGATGTGTTGCTGCATCATGGCCCTCTGTATTCCTCTGTGGGTTCCAAAACCAGGGGGGAGGATTCAATTTGGTGCAGCGTGATCTAATCTGAGTCCTGCCAAGTGATAAGCTGTGCTCCTCCATGGTTTCCGGAAGTAAGGGTAATAAAGCATGGCAATAAGCAAGCTTACCCAATTCATGTCTTTGAGTGGCTGGAAGGGGCCGCTGGGGGACAGAAATCCTCTGAGATTCAGAGTGATCTACAGCTGACCTTGCCATGTACAGCTCACATAATAGTCTGTTTCAGAGCTCACCTCCTGGGTTCACTTATGCATTAACATTATCATACTATAGCCATACATGAGTGCAGAGGTTGGCACGGGCACAAAGTTATTGCAGTTCTGGCTGCTGCTTAGAGTTTGCAGCCAGAAAAAGCTCTCAGGGTATATAGCATGAAAAACCTTACATCCTTGGTATTATTAAAGTAAGCGGCTTAAAACAGTAATATGAGTAAGTTGTACTTTTATCAGCAACAATATCTTTTTATTTTGTAAGCAGCAAGCCTGACTGAGACGAGGTGAGTGCTTGGCAGAGCATGTGAACCTCTCTGGATGTAGATATTAATCAGGATACAGTGTTAGACAGCTGCCACCCTGGGAGCCCACAGCTCTGGTGTCAAATCCCCCTCAGCGATCACAAAAGGAAAAGAATGCACAGCATGGGGAGGATGCGTCCCAAAGCTTCACATTGTTTGCAACGGATGTTTTGGCAGATGCCCTTGTCAAAAAAATAAATAAAAAAATATGATAATGCATGCTGCTTGTGTGAACTTGTACTCTTCCAGGTATAATATTTGCCTAAGGTAACAAATGCACATTGGAATACTTATTGTGATGCTCTTTATATAAATCAAAAATGAAAAATCAGAATTAGAGGAAAAAGAGTACAGTTAATATTGCAAGTGGAAAGCCAGAAGAAGAGGAAGACATTCAGACTAGAAAGGAGATATCATTTGCTGTGGGGCAGGCATTAATTTAGTGGAGGTTTTACAACCACATACTGATCAATAACACATTTAAATGGAGCAGGGAGCCTTCAGTTCGGACTTAATTGTTCTCAGTGCTTCTCATCACTTCTTAATGCATTTGAAAATCCCTGTTTTCATAGACAGATGCTAGGGTTAGACCTAATTGCCCTCCATGTGTGGCAAGAGAAAGAGATTAAAAGTTTTGCAAGCAGTGTGGGGAAAAAACAGATTTACAATCACAAATTGTCAGAGTGAGGCTGTATTTTTGAAACCCTTTGGGGAAGCAATAAGTGCCTTTTTTATTTTTTATTAATCTGGGCTCTTTAAACACAAATCTTTAGACCGACTAAGTGTGTTCATGTCATAAGAACAAAACAACTGACATGCACCTCAATCATTATATCCAAGGGGAGTTGCGTGCAACCGCAGTGAACAACAGCATATGAGAAACAACAGGATAAACTTGCACTGCCCGCTGTAGAATTTAATTAACAACAGTGGGGACACTGTGCACATCTGTAAAAATCATGCAGTCCTCTCTTGGCTTATCCATTTTCTATGTAATATTTTGAAGTCACACAGGTTTCATTATTACAATTGTTTTTTCTCGTCTTCATGAGAACTCCCCTCTATGCATATTAACAAATGCCCTGAGCTGCTGTAAACAAATACTGTAGGTGGACAATTAAAACACAGTAACAACATCTGCTTGTGGACACCAACCAGACAGAACATTGTGTAGTTTTTATTGCTCATGCAACACTTTTGTTTAGCAATGCCGCTGGGTGAACTGAAGACTGACAAACCTGAAAGCTGACGAACATAAGATAGCCCCAATCCCTATGTTTAAATTAATACACTTCTGAACACGAGGCAAATGACAAGCAGCCCTTCAATATCTTGCCATACAGGAAGCATTTGTTTGCAGTATTACATGAACACTATGGATTTGAAAGATATTGTCACACAAGGTCCAGATTATTAAAACACCATGATATTTCTCAGTCTTGACAAACAGTGGATTTCTGACAGCGTGTTCTTCAAACTTAACACTTTATCTTTATTTGAGAAGTTTTTGCGCAGCCACATTATGTTGACAGAATCGAATAATGAATAATTCTCGCCGGGTGGCTAGACAACACTCCATTACAAACACAATAAAGAAATTCCCATCACCTTTAAATTGTTTCTGTGACGGCGATTTGAACACCAATTGGAAAACAGAAATGGTGACAAAGTGGCACACAAGATATGAATGATTTGTAATGGCTAGAATTAAACCACTGACTATGGATGCTAAATAAACATTTTCTGCAGAAATTTTAAAGGTTCTATTTGTCTGGAATTTCAACTGCATTTGTTCATCTATAGATCAAAGTCTAAAATATTCAGAGTGGTGAAATGAGATGATTTTTTATTAAACAGAGGCAATTCTTTGAAACAGGTTTAGATTCATAAAAACTTTGGTGTATTTATTGACTGACTTTCAGTAAATAAATATCTCACCATCTTTGTTCAGCATGAATTCAGATTAGCTGGTCCTCAAGATAATCTGAGTTTCTAGTCCAGTGATGTCCTGATATGAATGTGAAGTGATATAAACCACCAAAATAATACAAGGGTTTTGATGAGCATCCTCTGAAGCTGTGTCCACTGTGGGAAGCTAAAGTTGTCAGGTCAACTTGTTTCATAATTTTTTAAATATTGAGCAATTTAGCTATTTAGGTTACTACTTAACTCTAGTTTGCAGTTTATCCGTTTACCTTTCTATTTTCTTATCTAAGTTTTCAGTAAACACAAAAAGAGGTTTGCTCATAAAGGAAAGTACAGTCAATTTAAACAATGCCAAATATACAGTAGTTGCTGTATTTAAACAATCCAAATATAATTTGTTCATTTAAAAACACCATAAATACTATAGACAAAATAAAATAAGTGATTCCTAAGTCACATTTCTGTACTCTGTAGTTTGAGATCAAGTTACAATAGGTACAGAAAAGTCAGCAGTGACCAGAAAAAAACATAACTGTACATCCCTCTCACAGACCTTAAATCTTACTCACAACTCCAATCTGCACAGTTTGACTGTATCTGTTGGTGTGTAATGACCTATACCTCTGGTGATGTATGACACACATAGACACACTGACACACCCAAAGAGAAGTAGAATAAAAAAGAGATGACTAACCTAACCCACCTGAGCTCGGCTCACAGGGATCAATGTCTTCATCATCACTTGGACACTCCGCTGAAGCCACCATCAAGTCATCAGTTGTCTGAAGAGAGAGAGAGGTACATAGGCACAGAGGTGAGGGCATGAAATTCTTTAGCCGTATGAACAAGGTGAGATGATTCCCACTCGAAATGACCAAAAGTCGCATTTCTAGAGGCTTAGGTTAAGGAGAGTGTGGGCAGATGGCATGTGAATCCAGACAGCTACACTATTTGGCTGCTGGATTTATCTGTCAACACGACCACACGCTTCCTTGGCACAGTAGCAGCTGCTGCGCCGTTTTCCAGGCTACAGCTCAGTTCTTTACAGAAATGGGATCAGATTATTGAGGAACAGTGAAGGCTCAGGTTCACAACATAATTGTCAACCCACATGCTCAATTTGTGTTTCAAGCCTGTGTGGCTTTGCAGATATTTACAATGTCAAGGGATTGGAAGGAGCCGTCGAATGTGCCTTTGGCATTTAGAGGACAATTGGGCACTGAATGTAAAATAACATCCCTAAAAAGACAGAAAACAAAAGACAGAGAAATAGAAATCTAAATCAATATTACCTTCTATCTTTTACAAAATAAGCATACAAAAAATAAATCTATGTTCTCCTAATGCACATGCTCTTTTATTAAATCCATTTCAGACTATACACATACCAAAGATGATAGAATGTGCCGTCTTAGAGAATGGGAAAGGGCAAACAACGGACCAGAAAAAAGCACACTGTAAAACATTATACTGCAATGTTTTTTATAGTCTTGCCTCAGGCCATTTGATCAGCTCTGCGTTAAAGGTCATTTCATTTAAGCATGGCAGCCTCCTCAAGGCCAGGTTAGACTTTTGGATATGAAGTGCTGCTAAGTAGGATGAGCTGCAGCAATAAAGCTGTGCCCATTGTTTGTAATTTTGTGGTGAATAAAAAGAAGAAAAAGAAAAGCTGGTAAAGAGGGCATCAGGCCCCTAAATAAAGATGGACGCTGGCTTTTATTGCATTTGTGCTGTTATGTCACTAATGTTTAAATGTGCATCAAAACATCTGCTAGTTGGATTAGCATTGACTCATCTTAAGATAATGAAAGGTGATGTCATTTTGCCGAACATCCATTTGGCTACTCTTAATCTGATTTTGCTGTGACGGTAACATCATTCTGACTTTCTGAACACGGGCCAACATCATCTTTACATAATAGTCCTGGAAATGATAGATCAAGCCCATTAAGGGTGCTGCGGCGGAGGGCCGTTTCAGTTGCATCTGCAAAGCGTGAGGCCTGGGGAAGCCGTCCAAATGTAAATTTAATTTGCTGTGCACGAGGCTGATATACAGCATCGGCCATCCAGATGGCGAAACCACCGGATCCCGGAGTGCCACATCCATCACTTCTGCCTCGTGATTTGTTTTTCCTGGCAGGAGATCTCGACACACTACACTCTCTGGCAGAGGTACGGGAATCAAGGAATCAATACTGCCTCCCTAGTTGTCCCACCTAACCACTCTCTTTCTCCCTCTCACAGACCTTAAACTCCATCCTTCAGATTTATTGTAGAGGTGTAGAAGAGGAAACAGTGTGATGTGGGTGTATTATATATAGGATAACTCCCCAAAGGATAACCTAAGAGGAGGTGTTTATACTTATGTTTTAATTCCCTCTTACAGGTCAGAAAGAGGCCTAATACTCCGTTTTCTAGCTATAAATCTAAAACATGGATATTTCTCTTTTACAAGGAAAAAGTAATGCATGACAGAAAAAAAACAGTATTTATAGTGAATAGGCTGAAAATAGAAAAATATTAAGAGTATCTAGACACAAAAACATTAAAGAAGCAAATTAAAATAAATATGTCTGGAAAACTAAAAGATAATGTAACTTGAAGCATTTGTTTTTTGTATAAGTCGTTCAGTTGATTGTAGAGGAATTTATTTATTCACAGCAGTTTCAATGTACTGCCATCACATTTTATAACCAGGTTGACAGCCAGACTTTGTCTGGGCCGTTGCAACGACGAGGGTTTTATTTTCCTCCTTTCTTTTCTAGACATTATGTTGTACACTGGCCGCTGTGTTTGGGGATCATTATCTAACTCACAACCCAATGCTTGACAGTTGGTAAGAAATGTTTGTGCTGATATATAATGTTTGGATTTCACCAAACATGGTGAGATCATTGTTCTACATGTCCTGTTTCTCATGCATGCTTTTAATGCATTTTTACAAAAGTCAGGCTGCTACATTCTTATTCAAGTGAAGTAATGTTCTTCCGGTAATCTTTCCACAGACTTTTGTTCAGTCTCTTTCTAATTGTCCGTTCTTGAACTTTGCCATTTAACATGGTTACGACTGTTTTAGATGGAGCTTCATGCATTATTTTCTTTTTGCAACATTTCTGGATTTTTTGACTGTCTTTTTATTTTGTTGTTTTTCTTTTGTGAGATTTGTTTCTCATTGTAAAACTGTGGCCTTCAATTTTTTGGAAAATCGCCTGCCCAGATTGAATGCTAGTAACAGTGACTTTTATAAGATTCTTTTTGATGTATTTTTTTACTAGCATTGTATTAACACCTTCACTATCTGGATCAACAAACTTCTAAGACTTTTCCTTTGATAGAGATAGTCACAATAATGAGATCCTATAATTAGCAGCACCTACATGAACATTTTCTTCTTAAAACTAAAAGAGAGGAGCAAAGGTGAACTCAGTTTTTTCTATGCCTTTATTGACAAAACATGGAAACTTTTTTCCTGATGATAGACCCTTAAATAATGTCATGTTCCCAGTTAAAAACTTGGGAAGACTTGCTATATTTGATCCAAGTTAAATTCAATTTGTGTGTTGTAGATGTGTGTCTCTGAACAAACATAATAAATTTGTGTTACTAGCCCATCTACCAACCTGGAAAACTGTGTAGGTCAACATTTTATGTGGCCCTGACCTGGTTGAAATCCAATAACATTACCAATTCATGGCGTCCTCCACTGCCTGGATTCTTTTTCACCCGTGACAATTCAATGTGGTCCATGTGTGAGGCTTACCATGCAATTTAGCCACCATAATGAAAACTGACAGATAAGTTGGGTTGAGACACAAGGGAATTATTTATAGTTGTTTATTGTCAAAGAAAATGAACAACTATAGATATTCTTATAATCATTCTGATGTACCATCGGTTTTGATAAAAACAACCCAATAAATGCAGCTACTTAAAGGCCAAATATCATATTTATGGCAGAGAAATATTAAAAATTTTGAAAGTGTAAAACATAAGTTACTTTCAATTGTTTATCACTGTAAATAAGTAATTATAAAACACTTTTCTTAAAAAAAAGCCTTTAGAGGCACACCCTCAAACCTGGATGTGCATATTTGAATGATGAGTAACACTGCAGTTCAAAACCAGATAAAAAAATTTACAATTTATGTTTGAATGCTGCAAGAATTTGAGTGTTTTGAAGCAGTTTTTTTTCTTTTTTTTTTTTTGCACAAAGGGTCAATCTTCAGCATAGCTTTAAATTCTTTGGTAGGGTGCCGGTCTTTTAGGTAATCAAGCTACTTCCCCATGCAGCATTCATCTTGACGTTCTCCCAGTTGCTAGATAAAGCACTATATATCCCTACTTCAAGAACACAAGTTGGAGCTACGCACTTCCTATTACTACATTGACTGAGCAGTGTGTTGTGCACTGAAGCAAGTGTTTATTCTAAATGCAACATCATCACTCTTCAGCAAATCTTAGTTGCATTTAAAAACATGAGCTTTGTGCTCATGTTTTATTAATATTTCTGCTTGTAGCATAAGTGAATCAGTATAACTCTGGTGAGTTACAACCAGTATAACTCTGGTGAGTTACAAAGGAAAAGTTGGACAATCTTTATTATCTGTCCATAAAGGTTATCCATCTCAATTCTTCTTCAGTGTTGACCATTTTCAGAAATACTGGGTAAAAGAGTCCAGTTGATTGATTCCATAGCATCATTCCCACAAGAAATATGCCACAACAGATATGTTTATGAACAAGATATACCCGTGGTTCATTTTATGAAGGCACTTCGAAAATGCTTAAAGCAAGACTCAAGGTTTGCAAAGCATCATTAATCTAGCTGTAAAGTGCTGAAGCCATGGTGAACCTACAGCACAGCTCATTTATCTAGCTCTGCAGAGCAGCAGAGACCTCACTCCTCTGAGGGAATCTGGGGAGACAGTCAGAGAAGTGGAAGAAAAAGCAATGCCTTCCTGCTTTCTTCACAGAAAGTAAACCATAATGTTGTGTGTATACTGTAATTTCAGTTTAATAAAGTCAATTTGATTAAATGTTGCAGATGGGTAAAGGCATTGACTGGCCTTGGCTCATGCAGTGATTGAACCATCAAAGATGCCGACCAGGAATTTCCTACCTGACTCAGCCAAAGGTTCCCCAGTGCTTTCTGTAGTACTGTCATGCTGGTTTTCGATCTGTGAGAATTGATAATGGTCCTCCATAATGAGATGTCCAGGCTTAGCTGTGCTCTGCATGTGCTCACTAAGGCTTAGTCAGCAGTCACCAGTTTATCTACAACTTTATAAACACTGATCTGTTCCCTAGTAACATTCAACAGCCTTGCAGTGTCCAGCACAACTCCTTAATAGCTCCTATATGCAGTGGTGACTTTAATATAATGCACTACAGTTGTACACGACTGCCCTGGATGCATGTTTTCCTCTCTTAATGCTGGCCTGCGGAGGGATAGAGAAAGAAAGGCTGCTCTTCAGGGAGGAAGCTGTGTGCTGCTGCCCCGGTGCTCGAGAGCAAGAGACACCTTCTCTGTGATAACCTGTCGGTGTGTCTCCATGGAGAGTCGTGGGTTTTCGCATTGTTTTCTCTCCGGTCTAATTTGATGAATGCTCCCTGGCACACAACATGTCTCTTTGGAGACGAGCTGAAAGTCAGGAGGACACTGAAGGCATCTGAAAGGTTTATCTGAAGCATGCCTCTGCTGTCCCGGTAATGTATTCCACTGAGGATGCTTGCTGTTTTCTTTTGCCTTTCGGGGTTTTTTTTCCCCCTAGTGGGCCTTCTTTTTTTGTTCCAAAGCAAGCCAATGGTTTTAAGGCTCTCTTTCTGGTGCACACTACTGGTCAGTGACAATATTGCAGTTTGTTTCACAAAAAATCTGCAATCTTTAGCTTATTTAGTGTAGATTATCTATATTTTTTTTTCCCAAAAAAAGTAGCTCATGTACCTGCAGGTTAGATGATTAATAAGAAAGGGGTATTTGTGTAGCGGCATTACCTTCTAAAAAAATGAACAAATAAAAAATGACCAATAATAATTTTGACAATTTCTTTTGAAACTGGTCCTAATTCTATTGTCAACTATAATTAAGACTGTTATTTGAATCGAGTTTGAATTGGTTTAATTTTTAAAAGTGCATATTGTGATCACTGTAATTCTCCCCCAGTTGACTTTAATGCTTACGATTACTAAGCATTAAAAAAAAAAAAAGAATTAAATGTTAAATCTCCACTATGAATGTTTGCTCTATTTAGGCAAAGAAAAATAATAAAATACTTTACTTACACAATGTCCTTGGGGAAGAGACAAAATATTACATATATATATATATATATATACTGTATATATTTGTTTTATTCATGTGCTCTTTTAAAAGTATATATTTGTACAGCTGTAAAGTTCTCAGCCTTGACTTGTCTGCAAAGCTGAGGAATCAACATTCTCTACGTGTTGCTGCTGCCCAGACTGTGTGCTATTATTTGTCATGTTGGCACCTATTTACACTGAGAGCAGCCTGCGAGCGTCCGTATCTGACCAGAGCTGCAGTGGACTAATTGGGAGGAGTTATCTGTTCTAAGTTTCAGCCTCGCAGTAACACATTATTAAAGAGCAGTATAGAGGAAGGAGTAGGTGGTAAATGAGGGTTCGTGGTTCGACATGGAAAGAAGCTAGAACCTATGTTTAGATCTCAACATATATAAAGGCTCTGCATTCAAACCTTCATTCAAGAAAATGAAATGGTGTCTAGTTTATGATCCTTACACATGCTCTTTATTTACCCATGGCAGATTTCACACACCAGCAGCAGCTCTTATCAAAATGCCTGATGACAACCAAGTATCTAACTTAGCACCCTGGAACTAGGTCGATGTTGATAAATAATTTAGTCCCAGATGCTCAATAGATTCCAACAGAATAATGAAGGCATGTGGGCCTCTCAGGCTGTGAATTCAGCTCAGTGTATTGCCTGGCCTTCGCCCACACACTTCCTACTGCTGGCCTGACAGACTGTCAGCATAATACTCTTACACAGAAACAGACGAGGGTAAAAGACAATCAAATGTCATTGTCTATATCACAGCGAGTTGTGCTACAAACACCGTATAATGGGGTACTTATGTTCAAAACATCCATATTCTCCTGGCGCTCTTTTTAAGTTGGAGAGAAAATAAAAAAGAAAACTCTGATGGAGGGTTTCATGGTGACACAACAGATTGTCAAAATTATTCACAATCGAGTGCTGAAGTGTAGGAAATAACCATCTGGGGAAAAACAGAGGCTGTTCTTTGAAGGAGATGAAGAAGAAAATATTAAATTTTAACATTGACCTACACATTTTATAGATGAATCCCAATTTAAAGCACAAACATAAAGAGAAGATGGGGAGTTTGCAATTAAATGGATTTATTGCTATTCCAATGCTGATGATATGAAAATGCTGATCAAAATCTATATTTTCTGGCCTTATTGCAATGAACATCCGTTGTTTATATTAAGAGCAGATCTGCTCTTAATATAAACAACGGATGATCTCTTTCTGATCGACCCATCACTATTACTTTATTTACTTTAACACCAAGACAAAAATTAACTACAATACAAATAAGCAGGTGTGCATTCTAAGAACTCATTTTATATTTTCTCAGTTCAATTACTGAATTGAATCTGATTTCTGCAAATGGCCTCCAGACCCAGTTTAGTGTCCCAAGCTGTCACAAAAAATCACATCACCACATAAAAATCCTTAATATTCACAGACCAAGAACTTAAGGAAACAAAAATATGCTTTACTGTTTTTAAGAAACTTTTCATTATAATTATTACAGATAATGCGTTACACATTAATTTTTCTGAGTTCAACATGAGCCAAACACAGGCAATATTTTAATTGTAGTTTGAACTCAAAGCCCAAATGAATTACCTTTATTAGAAAAAATTGTAGAAAAACGTTTATAATAGTATATATTATGGTATAGTGAATTGATGTTTTAGAAAAACTAAAACATCAATTCACTATACCATAAACAACTAACGGTTTCTGCAAAAATATATTTTTTAAATCTATTGCTGCTAAGAGCCCTGAACATTAGGAAAATGGATCACACCACAGCATGCCACAAATTGCTACACTGACATACATTACTGACATTGCTTGTGAAAAGTCACAATTTGAAATTTCATGTCACATTTAAATTTCAAGAATATTCTTGTAGTTTCCTCTCTTTAATGGAGTATCGTCTGTCTTTGTTCATCTATTTTGAGTTACTTTGTGTATGATTTGCACTATGCAGACACTAGCATTGCCTGGCTTTGCTTCATAGACTCAGAAAAAAAAGTGTAGATTTAAGGCTGCATTAAAAAAAGAAACATAAGATGTTAAGGTGCAAAGCAACAAAGGAGGGAGTGGACACGAACTACACACATAACCAATTCAAAATATATATGACTACTTACTTTTAATATATTTCCTAGCTTGGACTGGAGAACAGTGCTTTTGGTGAGCACTGCAGCTTTTTATGTGGCAGCTTCAAGGAACTGCTTTGTAGCTGTTACTTAAGTCTCCCTCAGGACTCACTTCAGCTTCTTTTTCAGGAACAGTCATCTGCATGGTCTTAATGAAAAATTCTAGACACGATATGTCTCAGCGCACAAAAGTAACCGGCGTGTATAGTTGTCTGCCTGTGTAGGAGGAAACACCAAGTCCGTTTCTCAGTCACTGTCTGCGTCATTCTGTCACCACGTCCATCACTGACTCACAGCAAACTATGTGACTGGAGCCTGATTTAGACAACTCAAGGCATCCTGTGTGCCATATGACAAACAGCTGATATTTTGATTCTCAATTAGGCCTTGTGGCTATTATTTATTGCCGTGGATGTAGATATCATTTTCATACAATATGGACATGTGCTTGCAGTCACCTCACAGTAAGAGTGCGTGCTGAGCAGCTGCCATCGAGTGTACAGCTTCTAGCAGCTTACACAAGAGAAGGCTGGTTGCCTTCTGTTAGCTTGACGCTTTAAACGATAAAATCTGACTATGATGTTCATAAAACACTATCTGCTTCCATCTCCCTCCTACGCTTCCCCCTGAGTTCTCTTGTTTCTTCTCTTTCTTCCTTGTGCTGCTCCACAGAAAGTGTATTGCATGGTCAACTCTGTCCCTCCTCCTTATCGTTGCTTTCACACATCTTGGATAAATGAAATCTGCCGCCATTGGAGCATTTTCCCCCTTTGGATTCCCTGATATTTTTGTTATCTGAAATCGAATCTGGAGCTCTGTGCATGTCTGTGGTTCTCTTTGCTTGTAATGTGGCCTGAGAGCACAGAACTACCCAGGAGGAATATAATTTGCTAAGGATAATTGAGTGAATGAAAGAGGCATAACAATTACCAGAAAATGCCTTGTAATCACGGTAATTTTTAATCAAAATTCTTCTACACAAACGCTTGTGATTTTCAGTCAAAAATCACTGCTCAGTTACTCATTTTCTTGTTTAATTTGTCAAAAATCTAAAAATAGATGACAATTATGAGCATGATGCCCTGTCTTTTGAGGAAAAAGAGAAGCAGAAGAAGAGATATCCAGCTTGGCCACAAATCACTGTCTTCCAGACTTTACCTGCGCCTTGACGTGCAGTCCCAGTCCCTCATCTGGTGACAGGAACAAATTTGTCATCCTAATATAGATGCTATCATTGCTGAGATGAATGTACTCAGGCCTAATTCCCATGCGTAGCGTTTGCTAAAACATGACATGAGGGAAGAGCAAGAGCAGCTTTGCCCTACAACCGCAGGCCCGGTTGCTTGCAGCCTGCAAGAGGGTCTCTGTAATCAGATTTCTGTCCTTCAGGTCAGGATTTGTCACTCACCAAGGGCTGGGAGTGTATGTGATAAACTAATGACTGATGAACTGATTCAAGACAAAGGCAGACAAAGAAAATTCAAAAAGAAAAACCAAACAAAGGAAAGCACAATCCTGGCAAATGTGTTCACTTTGAATGAAAGAAAATTTTTGTGCTACAAACAATCCCTTTGGTACTTTTGTAATGCATGAACTCATGACTTCAAATCAAAATGTATTTATATTTCTGGCTCAATGTGACATGACACAGATTGGGATAACCTTCAATAATGCATAGCAGTAATAATCTAGGGCATTTTATGGACAAGAAGCTGCACTGCCAGTTGCTGAGGATGCAGGGAACTGACTATGGAAACAATGAATGCCATGTGTTTGGAGATGGAGTTCTGGGCAGCATAACCATTCCCTGGACTCAGCAAAGAGCTGACCTCCATGAATCCATTTTGCTGGTAGTTCCTTCTATGCACTAATAAAGCAATAGGTCTGCTGAAGATCCCGTATCCTGATGCTGTAGCACAACTGACCTAAAACCTGAACCTGAATTGATGTGGTGGCGGGTAATACCTCCACCCATCAGGTGAAATGCAATAGGTTACCATGGAAACCCACACTGCAGGCATGTGGAAGGACATATCTGACCAAGGATTTGTAGATGCCTTAGTTAGTAGGTCACCCCCTGTTGCTTGGACATCAAGAAATGTGATAGCTACTACTCCTTTAATAGACACCTACCATCTAAAGAAGTAATTTATTGAGTGAAATGCTGTAAACAAGAGAAAGGCAATTTTGTTTAATTTTACATTTTGAATATATATGCAATTTATTGTTTTTCTTGTTTATATTTAATTTGTCACAGAGAATTATATAAACAGAAACAGTTGTATAGCTGTTTAGGTGAGAGTTAGTCATAAAAGATAAACTCTCAAATTCATCTCAGATTTTTAAAAAATATGTTTTTCTTTTCTTAAATTGTGCACATCCTCTAAAACGCAAAAAACTTCAATAATAAGCAGAATTTTCACTTAACATGTCCAACACAATACCTAATTCATAGCAACCTGTATGCCAAACTAACATCATTTATCCTGATATTACCTTGTATTATTCTAGCATTCTGCCATAAATTTTGCTTTTTATGATTATATCTGCTATTGAGAGAGCTGGTCTTTGGACACAGAGTATCATCCTAATCAAAGACCTGCAGCTGTAACAGGGCCAACGCTAGCCATTTGAATGACCGAAGCACAAATGTTTTCTGGTGACATGCTTTTGCAGGATATCCATTCTGCAGTTACTACTTATTGTTTTGAGAAATGCACTCACTGCTGAGCAAATATTATTAGTGATATGAGAAATGCACCAAGGCAAGTGCCAAAAACTACAAAACAAAAAATCCCCAAGGTCTGCAGAACTTCTTCACATGAAGTTATACATTATTTTAGACTAACAGACTTTAACACTGCTGATCAAAGTAACAGCAGGGGACAACATAGGGTTGACTGGGGAGAGCGCAACAGAGAAAAGCAATCTTTTCCTCAAGCAAAAGTGTTAGTTTTAAATTACTTTTAAATCCTTAACATGCTTTACACATTTTTATTTCTTATATCCCTATGATTACTATACTCATAATTATTTTTCACAAGGCAGATTTTTTGGTGCCCTATTCGCAGTGCGTGATCTGTGTAGGTGGACATTGGTAATAAACATATTGAGAGAGCTGGTATGAACAGTGTTTGTGTTATGTTATTTGCAACTAAATAAATACATGCTAACAGATATTCTCTAGAAATTAAAATTCAGCAATTAAGTTTTTTTTCTAAAAAAATACAGCAGGTTTACTTTTTTTCCCCCAACATTTCTATCTTGCCCATGCTGGACTATATTTTACTCATACCTTGGTGGAAGCATAGGGAACATGGAATGAATAAGTCAGTGTGTGGCTTATTAGCACCTAAAAATTATTCAAAAATGGAGAGAGACCTGCCTGCACAACTCAATGAGCTCTTGGCACAGAGTTTCTGTTCATGAATCTAATGTTTAAACTGGCAGATCGCTGAATCTTGCAGGAGTTGGATCTCATGTTTAATAGTTGAACTGTGCTCTGTTTTCATAAATCTTAGCTGAAAATTCCTGAGAGATTACAAGGTGATTCATAAAAATGCTATAAGGCTAGCAGTGTTCTTCTTTTTCTGGTCATGTGTACAAAAGAAACTGGAAAATTATAAATGCAGTTTTCTCACTGACTACTGTGCATAAAACTAAGTATGTATGCCTTCAATGCTGCTAAGTTGTATTAAAAGCAATGTTTCATGGAGTATACATGGCAAGCACAATGTTGAAGGACAGTTTCCATAATGGCCCCCGGTGAGCCTAACATGATGAATATGGGCTGTCGCTGCAAGTGAACGCCACAGACCTGGGTCCACTGCAGGGCAAAAGGGTTACCTCCTTTCTACCATCTGTCAGCTATAGGTGGGCACAACGCCCTCATTTGGTCTGAAGCATCACCACCTCAGAACCATAAAAAGTGCTGCAAATAATTTCAGGGGCAACATGATAGTTCTGAACAGTCTAAGATGTAAATCGCAATACATGCTGTACTTGATAAACTGAATGAAATGAAATATCATCAACCCTTAAAAGCAGCGATGCACATGTCAGTGATGTATGTGTTTATTACTTCTGCTTTTAATTCTTTTGTCTAAAGTATACAGTCTTCTAGAGGTACGATGGTCAATCCTGTACAACTGCATTGCAGGGGAAATTTTATCCTGAGGATGTTTTCTTTTTCTGAATAATTGAAAACCCCATATGCTTCCAGGGCCCTTACACTCACACTAAAAACTGCAGTATGATTCCAAGTGTGTGAGGCTGATAATTTGGACTTTTTTAAAAATAAAGTAGTACTCATCTAATGTGACTGAAATTCTGCTGAATATTCACTTTCTCATTAATGTAGAAGTTGGTTGCTGTTATTTTTTAACTAAGAATCTTGCAACACAGATGTCTGACTTTTAGTTAATGAGCCCAAACACTTTCTGGCAATTTCTCGATAAAATTGGTAGACATTCATTTAACATTAAGCATTGATCCTGTTCACTTCCTAATAGAAATATGAGACTGTAATCTGGCATTATTCTCTGCAAAGTGTTGCAATATTTCAGAAAACTAGGATTTGAACCAATTAAAACTTTTCATGAACAAAATGCTGAAAATTTACAAAGTGAAGACATTTTTGTGAATTAGTAACAAATGTAAACATTCAGTATAATAGGTAAAAAAAAAGTATTCACATACTTTAAAATTGAGCTCAAGCACATTTGATTAGTCCTGATCATTCCTTAGACGCTTTTGCAAATTAATTGGAATCCAGCTAGAGTAAATTCATTATATTGAACATGATTTGGGAAGGAACACACTTGTCAAATAATTACCCCTGACAAATCTCTAATCTCAAAGCACAAAAACTGTATACCAAGTGAAGATGCATTGATGCTTTCTGTTGGCTCTAGATCTATTATCACTAGTGATAGGTTACTACGCCTGAAGTAACCTATTCCCATGTTTATTTTGAAAGGAAAGGCTCTTTTTCAAAGACATCTTATTATTGTACATGTTATTTTTTTTCAATAAACAGGTTGTCAAATACCACACCAAGGTGGTATTTGACATAACAAAATGCTCCAGTGAAATTATTGCTAAAGTTATGATCATGTCACCAGCATGATGAGAACAATTAATTGTCTGTTTTAGTTGTTCTGATTTTTTGATCCTGCATTAAAATTAACAGGTCACTTAGTTTACAGAACGCCCCACAAAGTGCCTTCGTGTTTAAGGTTTGCAATTTTTACTTTCATGAGTTAAAAAGAAAGGCAACTTCAAAGTAATTTCCACAAATATCTACTATGTCAATCAAAAGCAAACTTACTGTACTATTGTGAGCACTTTGTTGCTAAGTAACTTGATATTTCGACAGCGACATAACCTTAAAGAAGATAGTCACGATATGTGGAAATAAAATGTCTGACTCTGTAACTGACAGACTGATTATTCCTTCCTGCACTCCTGAAACTTAACAGCCTGTTAGGTAACAGGTTGGTAATGCTACAAGCTTGTTTTTGTTCCCACTGAATATTACTTAAAATGTAGTGTGGTTTTAAACTTTTACAAATGAAGTAAAGAATAGCTGGAAACTGTGAAAAAACTGTGATGAAAGATGTTTTCCTTGGCATCATTATAAAAGATAAAATATGTAGAGAAATAAAATGGATATTTATACATTTGTTAACTAATAATATACCGACACGAAGTGATGCACTATTGTGAAGTGGAGAACAAAACATGTGGCTATCACTTTTACTTTTAAGTTATTTTTACTGTGATATCTCTAAAGAAAATCTAGTGCAGCCACACTTCTTTAGAAGTGATTCGTTTAAATTACAATGTTCACGTCACAAAGAATCCACCATTTGCACTGTAAAACACAGCGGTGGCAGTATCAGGCTGTGGAAATGTATTTCTTTAGCTTTCTAAGGGAGAAGATGTTTAGAGTTTATCAAGAACTGCTGAACGTAAATAAGGAGCAATCCTGGTAGATAATCTGTTAGAGGCTACAAAGACTTCAGACTGGGCTGGAGGTTCAGGTTCCAGCTGGACAACTACCTCAAACATTGCCAGACCACAATGGATTAAATCAAATTCCAGACATTAATCCACTTGAGACTCTGTGGCAAGACACAAAAACTGATATTTGTATATTCCCACCATTAATATGATTGAATTTTGACTATTTTGTGAAAAGGAATGAGGCATTTTATTTGTTTTTAAGACACCTTAGACACCCAAAAGGTCTTGGGACTCTAATTGCTTCTAAATGTGATTCTACAGCATACTAACTCAAACAAACTCAATACAAATGTTTGGCACTCTTTTAAGACTTTAAAATAAATTGAATATCAATTTTTCTACCACTCTACAACTATGATACATTGCTACTGTATATGCAGATAAAATCCCATTAAAATGCATAAACATTTAAAGTTGTAACGTGACAAATCCGGGTGCAAAGGGTAATAATTAAGAAAGGACTTAAATTAAAAAATAACTAAGTAAAATATACATAATATAAATGTCAATTAAACCCTTTTGAAGCTCAACACTGTGTACAATTAGGAGTACTATTACACTCGCAATAAAGAAGCGATTCTTAGCCATCAGATCAAATTTCTGCGAGTACATTTCTGGGTGTGATGCTGAAGCATAGCCTGAGTTTGTAAAACAAATCTTGCAAGTATCACAACTATCACAATAATGCCTAAAGATAGCAATGAATCCAATAAAGGTACATATTGCAAGGCTGATTATGAGGGCGAAAAAGGCTCCAGACTGTGTAGATATTGGACCGAAGGTTGCTGAAGATTTTTCACTCCAAGATTATTGTGACACTAACTCTATTATACTATGTTTGTAAGAGTCACAGAGAGTGAGCCTTAAAGGCATCCAAACAGTTCACTAAAGGTATAAAAGTGGAGCATGTCAAATCTACTATTATCCCCATAAATAACAGAGCCAGATTTTGCTTTATCGTCTCAGGAACCAAACAAATACAGCCACTGTGAACCAGTTCAGCGTGAAGTCAGCCATGTGCTGCGGTTGCAAATGAAATGGCCTTCAAAATGTGTTTTGAATGTCACTTACTTGCAATGAATAGCCATTACATCCACCTCACTCAGGGTTAATACTGAAATAGGAGGGCCAATTGGCCATTTGGTGGCAATGATGTGCCATAGTGGTCATTTGTTCTCCCTAGGAACAGGATACAGTCATGTGTTTCTTGATGGTTTTTTTCCTCAGAATCAAGCTGTAAAACTCAAATGGTAGAGTATTAAATGCTCATGAGAAACATGAAATCCTGAAATTTTATATTGGAGTTTCTTGGAATGTGTCACTGATTCATAATGGTCTTAGACTGAACATTAGGATATTTGCACATAATGTTTGGCCATATAGATTTCATATGCATCAGTCGAACTGCATTTAAGGGAATGTGTTTATTGCTACTTATACTGTATATTCTGCCATGGGTCTTGAAGGTCAAAAGTTAATGGTAACTGGGTAGAAGAAACTGGTAATTTGTCTACATGTTCCTACTGAAGACAAAAACGGCGATTACTCTGTTTCCTACCTTACCATGTTTGCATAGCTAAAAACCAAGAGCCATAATCAGATGAAATGAAGAGTACATTGTGAAAAGCCTATTTTTGTAAATTCTGTGAAGAAGGTGTGTCTCTTGTGATGACCGCCTGTTTTGTGTAATTGTATGTGTGATGGGTAGTGGAAGTTGTACTAGATGATTACAAGACAACCTACATTTGATGCAACCTCGCCATCTTATTTTTTCCCCTATGATCTGGAAATGAATGTTCAATGCCATCCAAACATTGTCAATGAGTGTTGCTGAGTGATTTTTTTATTTTTATTTTTTTAGCATAATATTATTCAGAAAGTATGTCAGAGTAAATCAAACACTAATGTGAGCAAATCTTTATTGGTGCAGAAAGAGTATTTACATAGAATAGCATGATGTTCATTTTCATGCAATTATTGGGTCATTGGTGCAACATTCAAATAATATTTGAATAGAGCTTGCACTAGTTCTACTGTAGTAAAGATTTTGTTCTTTATTGGTATGCTGATCAGGAACATATACTTCCTCTATCTATCTATCTATCTATCTACTGTATATATATATATATATATCTATATATATTGTCTTTTTTGTACAATCACTATTAATGTATGAATATCATCATGAATAATGCACTTTGCTTATGCCTGAGTCTGGTTGACAACCCATTGCCAGACTTTGTCATCATATTAAAACAAGGAATGTAGAAAAATGTGTGTTCTTTGTGTTCTGCATACTAATACACTGTCAAATTATGGCCATAGTTGTTTTTTTTATCACAGTATATATGTAGCACTCTTCTTTCTGTATACTGCCCTTGTCTGTTTGAGAGACACTGAAGCTATTACCAACTTTAGATGATGTTCCAGCAGACGATACTGGTGAATGTTGGATGGCACCCTCACACTTGGAAATTCTTCAAAGATTTATATACTGTATGTTTGCTGGCTGGTGTAGATAATACCAAGCAATGCATGTGAGGATCCATCACTGTCAAATGCAGTGGCTTAGTGGCTCTTCTAGATAGCTGTTGTTCATCTTTCCTTTCTTTTTGTTTTTTTTTTTTTCCCTTTTTCTCCTTGGAGGCGTAAGTGTTACAGAAAGTAGGGTGGCATCACTCAGGTGAATTTGATTAAGCATTAGCTGGGATTAACTGCTATTTACAAGGGGTACATCTCAAATATCCTCATTCTGGACTAGCTGTTAAATTAAACAAATTAACTAGAAAAAAAAAGGTGCAATAATAATGTCATAGGGAAACAGTTTTTTACCTTTTTCATATTAAACGTACAGACAAATGAAGTAAGTTGGAAAAACGTTGCTAGCAACATTTTGAGGTATACATTTAAATATATTCAGGTCTTGATGACATGCAATATGAAGCATAACAATTCAGAAATCCCTGAAAGACGACAGTAACCCTGAGGCCAGCGTGTGGCGTAGTGGCAGACCAGGCGCCCCATGCAGCTGTCCGGGGTTCGATTCTTGACCCTGGGACCTTCAATGCACGTCTTCCCCCTTTCTCTCTCTGATCATTTCCTGTCCTAAATACTGCAAATAAAGGTCAATAGTGCCTCAAAAAACCTTCAAAAAAAGATGTTTCCGTTCTTTTCACAAATGTGTTGATAAGTGGCCCCTAATATTAAGTTGTCAGGCAGTATGTTGGATCGCTGATTGCAGCCTGGTTCATGGTCAAAATCAACTTTGTTTTACATGGTGAAAGCAGGTTTGACAACACCGCGTCAGATCATTATACACGTTTGGTCTATGCAATGTAGCTCATTTTGGTGCAATGCAGCAAGGGACAATGGACTGTGTTGCATCATCTATGGCACTAAATAATAATATGATGTAAAAGTGATGCAGATATGGAAAGAGCGCAAAAATAATATACTCAAGTAAAAGTACAGTTACTTTAATAAAAGCGTATTTAAACATAAGAAAATGTACCAGTATGATGTCTTACATACAGCAGTGCTGTAATCTACTATGCAAGCACACATAGTACTTGCATAGTGTGCAAGTACTATGTAAGTACTTGCACATAGTAAGTACTTACTATGTAAGTACTTATGTAAGTACTTAATATGTAGTACTTACATAGTAAGTACTATGTAAGTACTTACAACGTACTTACATACTTTGTAAGTATGACAAAATTGCCTTTATCATACTTATAGATAAACTAATCCCTTAGGTAGAGCCATGGGTTTTCTTTATTTTAGAGGTTAATTTGAACTATATTTGATGGGGGTTTTGCACCTCTGTCTTCAAAATGATGCAAAAACAATGAGATCTTAATAATAATGTATCAGACACAAGTAAAAGTAGAAAGTTTTGTAAAAAACGTAAAGTTCAGAGTACAGACAAACTGTACCTAATTACTGCAACGCTAGTTACTTTCCAGCCCTGCAAATTTTTAGTAATGTTTTCACTTGTGCCATTTTGTGCTTTCATTAGTTAAAGTGTGCAAAAACAGAAACCCACATCTTATATCAACAGATGCTCATACTTTCATTATAACTGTAGGTTGATTTGGATGAGTCATCTTTCCCTCGACTACAAGCTAATTTAATTCAAAATGTTAATGATAACTTGTAAAGTGTGGAATGGTACGACCTCATCTTATTTAATGGATATCTTCAATTTTCACATTGTTGAGGAGCTTCTCTTAAAATTCAACATCCAGAATTAAATAAAAATAGAAATCAGGTTTTTGCAATAGCTGCACCAAAATATAGAAACATTTTAACAATTTGTAGACTCAAGGTCAAGTAAATCACTGCTCAACTTCATACCTTTTCAATTGATTGCATTAGAAAATGAGATTTTAGTAAGTACTGTGTCTTATGATTTGTTTCTAGTTCCTCTTTATACATTTCTTTGTCTTATTTATTTTGTTGCTTCATAGCAAAGCACATTGGTCAACTTTGGTCAAGTTTTGAATGTGTGCCCAATAAATAAGTTTGAGATTCACATCCAGACGAAGGAATTCATATCCCGTCTTTGTGATTTTAGGTACACAGTTGCTGTGTCATTGTCAGTAAATATATGCATAAGCATGGTCTAATTGGATGTGATTAAGCACTGCTGTATGTAAATACACTATTAGGACGTGACAGTTCAGCAAAAACAATACTGTACCTGCTCTGCATTTAGCAGTAAGCAGACACAGCAGAAAAAGTCACTGCAGTGACAACCAATTTAGAAACTATGAGCATATGAGTTACAGTCAAGGCAAGGCGTCTGTGTCATTCACTGTGTTTGTACTGGTTTAGTGTCATCTTCTAAGATTAAGTCATTCCAACTGGGATTTGAATTCAAATCTCTTGTAAAGCTAATTTTGTCTCAAACTTTTTTTTTCCTGTGGGTAATTATTACACTACTCTGCTCTAAAATGACAATTGTCTTCTTAATAAAGCATAACTTTGCACTGAGGAGCTTTAGAAGACTATGACATGACATTACCCATAAACCAAAGCCCAGAGAATTCCAAAATATCAGCTAGACAAGTATTCAAGGAACTTTCAGAAAGGGCGTGTGAGTAAAGCCGGACCCTTCAAAATCATTAGCTGGAGCAATGCAAGCCGACACACCCTAAATGTGTAGAGCAAGCATCACTTAAAGATCTTACTGTACTAGAATATTTACAATGTGTGCAAAGCAAGTGAGCACTAGTGAGCACACCATTTTTTCATAAAATCTGAATGTATATGTATTCATTGTCTATCCATTAGTTTCTCTGTAAAACTTGGAGTAATTTAATTAATAAAAAAAAACAATAAAAAAAGAGCCTCTTAATAATTTTAATATTTAAGAGTTTTAGATTAGACTAAAAATTATGTATTGTATGACTGCGAATCCTGCAGATTAAATCTGTGCAATACATGTGATACATTTTGCAAAAACTAAGTATAATAATATTTTTTTTAGGTTCTATACTTTATTTTTGATTCTTTTCTATGAAAGAAGAAAAAAATAAAGTGTGTTTTATTTTATTTTGATCAATTCTGTAATCTTTTTTACACTCACTCTCATATTGCAGATGGAATGAGAAAACAGTGAATGAAAGTTTTCCTATTTTAAATTCAATGACTACATTCAAATTTCTCACCAATTCTAGTGTCTTTGAGTGTTCAGTGTCCTAAGAAAATAGTGTCCTACTGCAGTAACTCATCAGGCTGTTGTGTTAAATACATCCCGATGTTCTTGAAGTCTCCCAATGACTACAGTTTTCCATGCCTCATTTATCACCCACCCACATTGTTCAGCAACTCTTTAATACTGTGACCTTTTATCTTATATGGATGCCTCTGATGGAATTGTGTAGCACTGTATTCACATACAAAAATAGCTAAGCCTGCTCATTTGTTCTTTTTTATTCCATTAAATTCAATTAATCTCTGAAATTTTAAGTCAAACTGGTATCAACAATTCCCTGTAGATTCCATGGATGCTTGCTGACATATACACTTTTTAAACAGGTACAAGAAGTTAGCCTTGATTTTTTACTAACCCTTCAGTTGGAAGTGTGAGCTCAGAGAATGATAAGAAGGGGATGAATGCATGACTGCAACATGGAAAATTGTTATTGATTAGAGTATTCAAGTTTATCATTATACCAAGATCATTTCAATACTTACATTTCCTTTCTGTTTCATTCTCTAAATCACCAAACACTCCCTGTCTTTCCCTCTCATCCCTCAGTTTTCTCTACCATAATGGACATAAATAAGAATGAGCTCAATTTTAGTTAATGTCTGTTCCTTTCCAGCCAATTCAGTTTGTGCTTTGGTAACATTTCACTAGGAATTAAGACATAATAATAGCCTTTTGTCTGTTACTCCACCAGCTATGGTGTGCATTCATTCTGCTGCAGAATGTTACTTAATAATAAAGTGGAAGAAAGTGTGTTAAAGCTAAAAATCACTAATATTTGAGTGTTCACAGGCTTTGAAAAACAGATTTAAAAATGTCTTAATATGTCTAAAAATAGATATGCAGTGGTTTATTAGAATTTGTAGCAACACAATTGTTTTCTCAACATTTCAAATTGAGCTATTAACTTATTTTTTGTAAATACAAAAAATGTATACATTTTAAAAATGATACTAAACCTATCTGTACTATAAGACTTTATAATATTTTCCAACCCACTCCTATTAATCATAAAAGAATTAATCCATAGTGATTTTAAACTATTGGCTGATTAAACCTTAATAAAAAGGTACTATGATGATATTTAAAGTTTCCTCTATGCTTTTCCTGTGAATGAGTGCATGAGTGATGACACTTTTATTTATTTATTTATTTTTTTGTACCCCTCCAGGGGGTCTTTTGTGGGCTCTAGTGTCCCTTTTACGAAAGTAGGCTGACAGGAAACAGGGAAGGAGAGGGGGGAAGACATGCGGCAAATGTCGTCGGGTCCGGGAGTCGAACTCGCGACGACCGCGTCGAGGACTCAAGGCCTCCAAATACGGGTCGCGCTAACCACTACGCCACCATGGCGCGCCCTGAGTGATGACACTTTTAATGTTTATCGCAATAATTTCTGGTACAATTTATTGCCCACCAAAATTGGTTTCATTACAGTCCTACTTACTATACATACTTATGATGTAAGACTGATCCATGCTTTACCCTGAAGGATTTAATAGAATAAGTCTTTTTTTCTTGGCTAAAACAACCCATTAATTACCTGATAACGTCATTGGATATGATACACATTTTGACATTTAAGAGGTAACACACACCTCTATCACTCACAGACACACCCACCTTATCCAACCATATCTGATTACTACCATGAGAAACGCTTGAAAGGGCACCTGCAGATACGTAGTACTCCAGCTGTGGAATACATTACTAAATATGATCGTTTTTTAAGTAAAACAAATGTTAGCTCAAGAAAGTACATGTAACACAAAATAAACTCAGGTATGTACTTCTTTTTAATGATTGCTTATCCAGTGTTTGCTTATCCACTTATGAACATCAGTGAAATATATTATGAGATGTGTGTAGAAATGAAGAAAAAAATATATCCCTACCTGCTGAGGTTCCCGCGGTGTGGTCTGTTTAATTCTCCTGGTAGATGCGGTGGTGGTGGTGATTTCCATGATGGATGTGGATGTTTCCGAGCGGTTGGCTGTGGTGCTCGACTGAGGCGTGATAGAGGAGGGAGACTCCCCAACCAGCCGAACGCTGCCCTGGATCTTTATATTGGGATCGCCCTCGGCAGCCATGTTGAACACCTTTAGGCCATTGTAGTAGAGACCTGAGAGCTGGCCCTGAAAGGATCGACTCCGATCTCGCTCCCAGCCCCCAATTTGTATAGTAGTTTGGCTGTTGAAGATTGTAAGCTGTCGCCCTGCAGAAAAAGAATGTTACATACATACAGGAACGCTAAACTGTGGACTCAACCACTTTCACTAAAACAGGAAATAAAAGGACAGAAAGACAGATTATTTGCCCAACGGCTAATGGGACCAATAAATTACAAGGTATCTGGACAAACCCTGGTAATTTATTGTAGTTATAATAATGAGATGACAATAAAAAGGGTGAGTAAAGTAAAAGCTGAATGTGAAAAAGAAATAAAAATTAAAGCTTTGCTAAAAGGAAATTCTACCAATAATAATAATAATAATAATAATTCAATGAATATATTTGTAAGAATTTTTAATAAAAGAATTCACCAAACAGGAACTGTTTTAAAAATGCAAAATATTTTTTTTCAATTAAAATATAAATAAAAAAAATAGAAATACATATATGTTGTTATTCTATTGTTGTGTTATCTGACAGGTTTTCTTAAAATTCGACATTAAAAAAATAAATAAATAAAAGAGAGTGGAACAGGCAGTGAGAGTAGACTTTTCATGTATCTAGACTCAAAAAAATTAAAACAACAAAAAAAACCAATAAGACCTTGCACTTTTACTTCTGACCCTTTTAGCAAAAGCAAAACAGGGGGAAAAATTAAACAGTTGTTGCGATTACAAAAAAAGATAAAATATGAAATAAACTTTGCATACAAACAAGAGGAATAAACACCAAAAGAAAATAATAAAAATGATAGGGCTAATAATATTTTAGCTCACAATATGAATTAGTTATTGAACTATGAAAACACAGCATGCACTCAGTTTATTTTATATTACAGTTTCTTTATCTCAATGACTAAACATGTTTACAATCGCTGTTAAAGGGACTCAAAATTCTAATGCCAATTGGTATTGCATACTATTTATCATTGCTAGCATTTTATCTGAATATATCAAACAACACTAAGTAATACCCTGTAATCTAAATATAATAAAAAGTGTTTCAAATAACACTTAAATACCTATGAATAGCTAAACTACAACTTTTAGAACTATCAGTTATATTTACAGCAAAATACTACAATACTTTATAGACATTTTTTATGAGTTTGGATACATTTAAATTTAAATTCATATTTACAGTCCCTTTAACCATAAAGAAACACTTATTAAAAGAGCTGACATCTATAAAGTAAATACATTATTATAAAAACACTACCAACTAAATTTAACTGTTCAAAACATTTAAATTTTTACGTTTTACTGAACATTTGCTTTTTTAGGTTTATTATTTACAAAATGGTGCTACAACTTGGTTAAGATCAGTTTATTTTATTTGAAGTTTTAATCAGTGATTTTACCTTTGTCGAGTAGCCATTCGTCAACTACTCGACCGAGTCGGTATGGGATTCGCTGTCTAGCAAGCGCCAGGCGTTCGTTATCAATGTTGCCTTTAAAGTTTAAAGAGACATTTCATTGGTTACAATCTGTAAGGTCAAAGGTTAGATAGTCATACTTAAAGCTGGAGTTAAAGACTGCACAAAGTTAATTTAATATTTATTTATAAATTTAAAACACAGTATTTACTAAAACATAATTTGAACACACTGCACTCTTTTTATTTTATTTTAGCCAACAAATTAGATTTAGTTTATCAAAAATAAGTGAACGATCATGGAACCGTCTCATTTTGATTAATAAAGCTATGTTATTAAACAACCAAAAGCACAAATTTAAACATAACCATTACCAAAAACTTCCCTTAAAATTTGTATTTCCTTCTGCATCTTTTTATATGACTTTTTGGCCAGCTACACCAAAGAATCATCATTTAATTTTATTATTATGTAAATCTTTTATAGTTATATTAACTTTAACAAATGTACCCCCCATTTAACAATAGCCTAATTGACAATAAATATTAAGATGTTTGCAATATTACAATTAAAACAGATTACTCTTAGAACATCTGGTCAGAAGACAATGTCAATGTAAGTTCATACACAGTTAACCCTGTAATAAAATGGCTTTGACAAAAGCTACAACTGGTAAAGTTTTGAGTTTAATTGGATTACTTGTCAGATAGGAAAATATTTTTAAAACCTAGCCCAAATAAATTACATAAGAGCAGAAACCATCTGCACTCCAACATTGGAGGAACATGTTGGCTTTAATGAAGGAAAACTCTGCATCGCCCTTTTGTCAAGGCCAATAACCTCTCAAAAACAGAAAACGTTCAGCAAAGTGGCACTGTCTCTGAGTGCTTTTCCCCTGGTATTGTCTGCTGAGATTGAATTCAGTCAGCTCTATTCTTCTGGCAGATTGACAATGTTTGTCCCATCAACTATATTAATTCAGTTCTGGCCGATAAAGGATTCTGTAGCTAACAATGAGTCAGCGGAGAATGGCCTCAGAGAGGAAAAAACGGCAAAGAAATGAACAGAGGAGGCTAACCTTGTAACAGATGCACGTTTGATCAGATGAAAGGTCTTGGAGGTAAGGTGGCGCATAAAAAGACATTTTTAATCACATCAGCTTGAATTACTGCTGAGGATCAGCCACCCAGAGAAAGGATTTAAGGCTTGTGTGTGCAGCTCATGGTGTTTGGATGCAGTTGACTGTGCCAAGTTGAAACACAATGGTCTGTGAGTGAGATTTAGTGGAGCACTTTGACCTCAGCAACAATTCAGAAAGATTTGTTCTGCACTCTGGAAGCCACACAAGAATCTAGGGTGTTTAATTTTACTTCATTAGTTAATGTGAGAACAACATTGCTAAACAATGCCCATTTTTCTGTTCGTAAAAAAATAAACACGGATGAAGTCCAGTGAGCCTTCCAAGAAAAAACTCATTTAGTGCATTTTTAGTCTGTTCTTTCAGCATAATTACATTTCCTTAACCATCATTCCTGTTACAGAAGGTGTTTGAATGTGAAACACAGTGATTATGCATTTCACTCATTTGCTTTTAGACCTAGACCGCAAACAATACATAAATCTATTTTATTTATTTAAAAACACTGTCTGAGAAATCATGGGTCCTCACCTAAGATAAGGTGAAACTCAAAGGTAAAAGTATAGTCATTGGTTCAGAAATCATTATTATATTTGAGCAATTATTACAGATAAAGAAATGGTGCGGGTCATTTTCTCTCTGACATTTTGTACCTTTAAAGTTTTGGTCTTCCAAATGTCTTTTTGTAAAACTTAGGGATGTTTTTTAAGTGTCCTGCAGTCTTAGCATGGAGAAGCACGGAATATGCCATGTTGGGACAGTAGGGATGGTGCCATCAGACCGTCAATTTCATTAGCCAATGTGTGTGTCGTCAATTTCCAAAACGACACATAAAAAAAAAAAAAACTCATAAAAGTGCACACAGGGTCAGTACTGCAATAAGAGCAAAAACTTGTGGGGTCAAAATAATATATAGTCATTTCTTAATAATATACACAAGTGTACTGAAACATAATTTATTTTACCACAGTGAATAATCTCACTGTCAACTGGATCCAAAAATGTATCAGAACTACCATTATTGGAAATATTATACAAGTGGCCTGAAATAAAAGTAGAATTTAGGTATTTTTATTATATCAATCTGAATCATTCCTCAAAATTCTTTACTAAGAGAAATAAAGTCCAAATTGACAGGGTAGCAAATTGACTCAGAGCCTTAAGGAATTGCTTGAATAAACAAAATAGCTTTTGCAAAGGAAAGAAGCCTTTAAAAATATTTACAAGGCAGTATGAAATCATCTATCAGCTGTTGATTTGATGTTTTAACAGTATGAATGCAACCATTAATGCAAACTGTGATGAAACACATCCTGCAAATGTTTGGTCCCAGAGGGATTTCATATCACATAAATGAAGTTTAAAGAATAACATTGGTTGTGATTTTCAATCTAAACACAATCAAGAGGGAACATTTCATTTGATGCATATTTAATAAAATGTAAGCCTTTCTATATTCTTGAAGTAACACAGACTTCATTCATTTACACTATGTTCCTATTAAGTCATTTCACATTATATAAAGAATTCTCTTTAAATTCAACAGCACACAGTTTAAAAGAGCTCCTATTAAATTTCCTTCACTCACTAAAGTGTGGTAAATGGTTTCCCCAAGAGTTTTCGGTACAGATTATAGCTTGCACGATCCAACATGGGTAAATAGTGCATTTGTTGGGGGCAAATGTTTACGCAGCCAAACACAGCTGTGCCTCTCGGTATTTTCAATGAGACAAAATGATGAATAAACCTTGATTGCTGTTAGAATGGAACATTCATGGGATTTGTTAATTTCTGTCACCTCCATTTGCCAGTCATGGGGTGTTAGTTATGTCACCTCTCCATTTCCTGCCACTGCATCACCTCATCTGAGGAGAGGTCAGGAGCAGAGTGGTGCTTTGGAAAAATGCTAGCCTACAGCTAATGAAAGGACAGTGAGGACATATAAATTTAGAGCCGAAAGGAGACACGTTGAATTTCAAGACATTTTCCCTGATACTTTCATCATTAGTCAGTGTAAATTTGGGAATACAAATGGTGGTTTAATATGTTAAAGTAGTTAAAATTCAAAATAAGTTATCTGTGCAGCTACAAAGTGCAAATAAAATTATGAAGCAAAGATTACAAGTTTTTTTTTTTTTTAATTAGAAATGTAAGACACTAATGGGAAAACCTTGGTGGCTGCCAGGTGCATATAGGCAAATGCTCTATACAGTTAACACACATACTTATGCTCAGACAAAGCTTGCTATTGTGCCAGAATCCTTCACGTCTGAGCAAAAATATGCACCAATTTTAAAGAGCTTATCTTTCTGGCTCTGCATCCAATGGCAGGCTCAGTCTATCGCTATACTGAGGTTAATTAAGTGTGGATATAATCAAGGTCTGATCATGTATTGATCCTCACTGCAGAACCATGGGGTGTTAAACAATGCTATCCCCCGGGCTTTGTTGCAGCCCATTCATCGTGCCTGCGAGCAGAGCCTGTGACTGCTGTTAAGCGGTGATTTGGTTTGGTGTGGGACAGCCTGTCTTATCTCCATTGCCAGGCAGCAGCGATTCAGCTGAGCTGTCCCACCCGACCCACCATGCCCTTACCCACTTGTTTTTTTTTTTTTCGTTAATGGAGTGGTCAGATAAGACAGCAACTTTATCTCATAACAAGCCCTCAAGATTCTCACCACGTAAAATGGGCAAATATTCCAACACTCGGATTGTTTGTGAGATGATGTTAATGAGGGCAATTAAATAGGAGAAACCTACACACATCTCTAAATTGTTGTTATTTTCTGTGCTATGGTAACATAAGATCTGATGGATGGATGCTGGCTAATGCATTCCAGGGTTAAACCTGGAATGCATTTTTCCACTTTTAGTTAAAATACTAAGGTAGTGTGCTTACACCTGAACCTGATAATTCTAAGCTAAACAGATATTTAAAACCAACTATGAGGATTATGAAAGATTTGCTCTCATTGTGGCTCCCATAAAATTTTCATACGGATGGCAAAGCTAAGCTATAGTAAAAATTTTAGGAGGAAACAGCTAAAAAAAGAAAAAAAAGGAAAGTCATCCTCCTATTTTACTATTTTAGTCCATTGTCTGACTGTGATAGCCGGTGGATACTTCTTAAGCATGCTGTGTGATGACTTCTATGACAAAAGGGAAAGGCTGACTTTTTAGACCAAGGAAGAAAATGAGGAGAGATAGGCGGGAGTTTTGATGAATAAATCTCACACCCCTTATGTCAGAGCAGACACCAGACCACACTGTTGAAAAACAGTGGGTGGGATCGACATGGGGGCTGGCCAGACAAAGGTAAAAAGGGCAGAAAAAAGAAGAAGGAAGTGCGAGCTAAGGAGAGGAAGAGACAGAGAGCACTGTAAGTGCACCAAGCTCTGATAACAGTAAAAGAATAAGGCCAGGGACTTCTCCATTATCTTTGTGTGCAGTGCGTGTTCATTGGATGCTTCGATAGGATACTACATTGTACCCTCTGGGTTTGGCAGCACAATTGTGATGGTATTACTTCCACGGCCAAGGCTCAGGAGAAGCAACTGATTTTTTTTTCTTTGCTGCACAACCCTATTATGTACAGAAAAAAAAGAAAGATCGACCTAAACTACAACAAACAGGAGACTACTTATGTGCCTGAATGCACAGCTAGCATTTTAGATTCTCATAATTGTCCTAAAGATTTTTAATGGCCTTTAAGCATCCAGTATGAGACTTTTTAATGAGGTTATGAGGACAGTAGTTGTGGGTCTGTTCAAGCAATTACTTCCTTGCTTTTAGAGTGATATCACATCAGCCCCAAGTTCAAACTCCTCCTCTCTCCTCACTTTCCAGCCATCGTTTTTATCTTTCTTGTCCACGTTTATTATAATCACTGTTGATCCGTGAGTGGCCTAAGAAGGACGGAGGGTTGCTATTATGAGTATGTTATAGGAATACATGGATGCTAATCAAACAACAGGCGAGCTGCGAGAATAATGACTTTGTGTGCTGGGGAAGGGGGTAGGACCATGAAGTAATTGTGATTAGATGTAATTAGTTTGCTACAGGCCTAATAATGTAACCGGACTTGGCATTGTCACTGAAGTGTGATTGGTGGGGATGAGGTTGATATTTTTTTCCAGCAGCATTTAAAACCCATCACTTGCCATGAGAGGATTTATGTACATAGTATCCACCTTTCAGAATATGTTGGCCAGAATTTAAATTAGTCAAATGTTGGGCAGACAAGCTTTAACAGGTTTGAAAGCAATAGATGGTCGCTGTCTTTTTTTGTCAACATTTACCTACTTTTACCCTTAAATCAGTAGAATTACAGCCGAAAAGGACAGCTGGGAGACAGAAGTGATGTTCTGTGAAGTTATTAGTAATAGTTACTTTACCTGTGTAGCCAGTAAATATGATGCCATATTGGATGCAATTTATGGAAAAATGAAGAAATCCTCAAGTGGTGGGAAGGCTAACACAAGACTTCAATAGTAATTTGTTTATAGCATGTTCTTAATGAGGTACTACAACACTATATTAGTAAATATTACCTGTCTACAATTTCACAAGAGGGCATTGTTTTAACTTTTTTTCCAGTAACACCAATGCATTAGAAAGAAGTATGTAGTTGGAGACTGGATTCTGTAACAGACCCAGACTGTTCCACCCCTGGATATTACAAATATGTTTCTAAATTTTATGTTGATAGAATCTTTCAAATATCAATCAACAATATCATAATATTTACCCTGTATTGGTGGGTGGCAACCAGGTGAACATTAATTGCAGCAAAATTTTAAAGAATAAGATTCTTAGCATACATAAAGCAGAGCTCCGCTAAGATTTTAAAACATATTTCAAAATCAATTGTAGCTCAGTTATCTCGAAACATTTATCTTTTTGATTGACTAAAATAATTCACTGAGCGGGATAGAATAGCTCCCCTGTTGTGGTTTGAAGCACAGACAAAAAAATACATTTTTGTCACAACCCCCCCAAAAACCTTTTGCATAGCTGAGAGACATTAATGTAGGAAATAATTTTACTTTTGTAAAAAAAAATCCATTGCCTTGTTCTGCCCTCAACTCCACAGTCCAATTCAAATCCACCAGAAGTGGAGTCAACCCTTTCACTTTGCAACAGGCTGTCATTTGTGGGGCATCATCAAAAATAGTCTGTTTAAAAATTCAGAGTTTGATAACGTTTACTTGATTAAATCTGTCTGTCAAGATTTCACTGCTCAAGGGACTTGTTAACTTTTCAATAAACTTTTACTGCTGTTTTAAACAATTAAAGGACCTATGGTAAGCTAAATTAAACTTAAATTATTTTGACTTTAGTATCGACATAATCTGTTTTCTATACTCTCTTAAATTTGTTATGGTTTAAAATAACGCAATTGCAGTCTTGACAGGTCACCAGGGTTTAGATGCATGCATGCACAGAGACTCGCTTCCAGTTGAGAGTCGTTATTAACCTAACATGCTTGTTTTTGGACCTGCGTGAGGAAGCTGGTTTACCTAGAGGGAATCTATGCATAGGGAGAATGTGCAATCTCCTCTCAAAATGATCCCAGCCAAGATTCAAACTGGCAACCTTCTAGCTGTGAGGCAACAGCGCTAACCACAGGAGCCACCTTATAGCACGCATCTTTAAATGCAGAGATGGGAGCATGACCGCGTTTAAATCTGCCTCACATCCTGTCACGACCACGTCAAAAACGTTCCATTTCGCTTTTTCACCTCAGGCAAACTGTGAGGTTTGGGTTGCAGTCATACAACCATCTATCATTTAGATGAATGCACAATTCTCCGCAGAAAGGTCATTAAAGGTTATGAAGACAAGAAGGAAACAGGTTCTTTTGTATGTGTGTTTTGAGGCGTACACATGTTGGGGTATCGCACATCTTAACAAATGTGATCGTGCAACTTTTGCTTTTCTGGAACAATAGCTTGTACCTACAGCAGAACTCAGATTTGGATTTGCATCTGTCACTTTGACATGTCTTTGGCACTCTGTAGCTTTTGTCAAAGCCTTACAGCAGGTAAAGAAGTTAAGAGTTTCAACAACACAAACAGTAGCATCAAAATTTGAACAACTGACATTTTAAGACTTTACAGAAACATACCAGTGTTGCTGAGTTTTAGTGGTTCACCAGTAGACTACTGCATATTTTTCACCTTAAAAATAGTGGCACAACGTTGCCTTTCCTGAAAAACATGGCAAATTTCTAAAAGGTTGAGTTGTTGACGGTTGGGAACAACATTTCTACTACTTTAAGCCTACTTTTCTTTTTTTCCAGTTATTTCCCAGCCATTACACAGGGCTGCAATTACTGCATTCATCTTCTGCTGTCATGTAAAGTGTGTTTAGAAAAAGTGCTACACAAATGAAATTATTAGCAGCACTAATGACTAAGAAAATTAACACAGCTTGGTTTTTGCGTGGGTAATTGTGGTTTATGCTGTCAAAATGATGAATGTAAAAGTGCATTTCTATGCTTAAACTAGCTGTTAAAGGTAGCCAATCATCAACATGGTGTTTAATTCTCCATAAGTACTACATTTACTTTGACTGTTATTATAGGCTTGTCCAACACAAAGCCATTCATCAATTAATAAATCAATCAACTATATTGATGAAGAAATAAATATACGGCACACTGTTACAATAAAAGTGGTAATTTGTCAGGGAATAGTCTATTGATCTAAGCCCCTTAGAGAGTAGACTGTAGGTGGATTGAAAGAGCATAACACAGACATACAGACAGTGTTTGACTGTCCTTTGAGACCGTTTATTACTTAAGGTTTTTAAATAGGAAAGTGCAACTTCAGCTTTGAGTCATTTTGTAAAGGTTATTTAACAGCCTTATCATGACCATTATCTGGTAATAAAACTCAGCAACACTAGTGGGATTCCTAACAGCTGCTGAAAACAGAAACATAAATAGCAATTAAAGCCCATGCCAGGTTAACATAAAGACATCCTAACAGATAAGACTTTAATAGCTGGCTTGATAACATCTAGGTCATTTTATCTCCTATAGGCAGCAGCAGATGCAATTGTAGGCAAAGCGGTGGGACTCACCTGTAGGGTAGCGCTCAATGACTGGCAGGTCATCCACCTGCAGAGTGGCATTACCCCCACTCCTTGTAAACTTCACTATATGGTACTTTCCATCATTTACAAACTTTGATGTCTCCTCGATGTTTATGTCATCTGTTCCCACATTAAATACTACAGCAATGTTTCCTTTTTCCTGAAAGGAGAAGAGCACAGACAACAAGACATGTTAGCAATGATGTATTGTCACTGTGCACCAAGATGTTACGAACTATATCAAAACATATTTGGATTTTTAAAATACAGCTTGTAATTTGTGAAACATTAATTTGTAAATTAAAAAAAATATGTATACATACAGAAACAGTTGGGGATTTTGAATTTTCCCAAAATATATAATTCTTAATCTTTTTGTCTCATGAGATGAAAATATAGTTACATTGTGAAAGGTTGAGAGTGAGCTGATGCTGAAAACAACATAATGCTTTTATGCCAAGACACATTGCATCTATGAGTGATTCATTTATTTCCTGTATGACAAGAACTGCAGTGCTTTTAGAGCTTTTAGAGCATTTTATAACTCAGATTGGTTTGTGGAAAGTAACAGAGTTTTATTTTGTTTACTGCTAACTGTGATCCCATTGTTTCAAAAAGTCTCCTCTTGAAGTGTCATATATAGCACCTTATTTTCTGTGTGAATAGCATTTATCACAATTTGTTTTTCCATTGCATATGCATTGCATGATGCTATCCAAGTGTGTGTGTGTGTGTGTCACACTGAGCTTTCTGTTAAAGGTACAAAAAATGCATTTCTGTGAAGGAGTATTATATACCAGTAGCCTACCATATTTATTCCCACCTAAAATAACTAAAAGTACTAATAGATGTATCACATCAGGTGAACATTACTAGAACATCATTGTTTGAAGATTTGTTTTTAACACTAGGTTTCATGTTTTCATGTCTTGACTGTTGAGGTAAGACTGAATGCTGTGGGAATTTTAAAGCGGTGTCTGAGGCATTCAGATAGAAGTCTGTGGCTTATGAGTCTGGGAAGGGGTTTGATCTCAAAATAATTTGAAATCATTCATTGCAAAGTACTGAAATGGAGGGAATTCAAAACAACTGCCAACATGCCCAGGCTTGGCCTTCTAAAGCAATCGGAAATTGAAAGGGATCCCCTGATAAACAGAAGTCTGAAAAAACTAAAGAATAAGCTCACCAGCAATAAATCCACCATCTACCGTATATCAGACAGCGCTTGACAAACATGTGAACATCTGAAGTAATTTGAGACTAAGATTGTAAGAAAATCTATTCGTGGTAAGGTCTTATTCCTCACCAAAAAAGATGTGTGTTGATATCTTTTGTTTCATGTGTAAAACAAGGTTATTTTTTTATCTGGTGCAATTAAATCACTTTGTATTTCAGAGATAAGAAGATTAGACATTGTTATGAGAACATTTATTAACAATGAACTGAATATTTAATGGGGCGTCCCAGTTTTTACACAATGAGATTCATTACCTTATGTATTATGCTGTCTATTTATATATATAATTAAATAACAAAATTAAGTGAATTATTCAGCTAATATTAACTTTACCTGCTAAGCCCCTTTGTGTACAGTTGCCATCTGGCACTCTTTATTCAAACATGAATAATCCTCTTAACTCTGTCTTCATAAGGCACAATTCAATCTGTAAAGTTTTTTAGGCCCTTTTAGGCACCTTCATTACACAAGCTGCATGAACTCCAACTATGAAGAAATAATACAAAAATACCTCAGAGGTTTAGAACTCATCTTATCCACAGTCTCCTTCACATAATGAGTATTAGCTTTAATAAGCTCCTTTTACAGTACATGATCGAAGTCCCTCAATCCTCCTGTTTAATCCATTGAAGACGAGTGTGTATGTCAGTGCAGCCGACCGCTCTCTCTGCTTATGAACTGCAGTGAAAGCAGCATTTGGTCAGAGGCTCAGCCTAGTATAGCGGCGCAGCACTTTGCATGTCATTATCCAGTCAGCACAACCAATATGATGCCGCCTCACCATCTCTCTTTCCAACTCCCCCATGTGCACAGACCGACTCCTTTTCTGAGTCCGCCACTAAACAAACATGAGTATGCACACTCTGAGAGCCCGGCCCCTTGAAGTGCACAGAAGAGTCGAGTATGTCAGAACTGCCAGCAGCCACAGCGCAATTAAAGCCATTTGTAATGTGTCACACCACGTTACCAAAACTAGGACAATACTATGGTGTGTAATGTAATTTCAACAGATTATATAATCTGATCCAGTAAAGCTACAGTGCTAACATAATTTACTCACTGCTTGCAGGCCCTAACATTGACCTGCTAAAATGGAGAAGCAAATAGATACAACAGCTATAGTCAGCTTTTCAGACCTGACCAAGGGCTTATCTGCAGACACTTGTGTTGTGTGTAAAATCTTGTTAAACTATGCCATTCAAAGAGATGTACTCTTCCACCATAAAACATTGATAAATGAGCTTCTCAGTAGGAGGAAGCACAGGAATAGAGCAGATTCCACTAGCATATGGTATAATCAGACTTTACAGCTAGGCTGGTTTTCACACAGTTTCCTGAATTTTAAAGTCTTGGATAATGGCATAAAAAACATGAAACAAGCCTTTGCGATTTTAAAATGGGACTTTCTTTCAAGGACTAGCACATACTGAACGCATTAATTCTGAACTTTTTTATGACTATCGCTCTTAGAAAAAGAGACAGGGTAAAAAAAAAGTTTCAGCCGAGGCACTAACCCAATTAAAATCCTGCTTTTAATAGCCTCCTTCAATTGACTTTTAATGTTCCCTGCGGTCTTGTTAATAAATTTACTGCATTTAGTCACAAACTGCCAACTTGAATTTTCAAAGCATAAAGAGCGCCTCTGCGGTGGTGTAGAAAGAGATGAGGAGGTAGATGAAAGACAGTAGAAAGGCATGTACGATCAGATTGAAGAAATTAAAATTCAAGAGACAAAAGTAATTTTGCCCCCTGAACTTTTATACATTTTCTCATGGAAAAATCACATTTTTTAAAATATATTTTACAGGGATTTTGTTTGTAGCTCAACGCAAAGGAATATCTTTCAGTTCTTTTCACAAATGAAAACATAGCATTTATATTCACCTCCCGAGTCAATCTTTTCAGTAATAACTTACTAAAAGTCCAACTGTATGCACAGGGTTTATACGTCTTTCAGTATTTAGCTCCATATATTCCCATTAACTGTATCTTGGTAGGATTTAATTTAGTCATACCCAAGTAAAAAAAAATGTGGATAAAAATACAAATACCCAAATTCTTGAGATGCAACAAATGTAGTAAACAAAACTCCATTTGTTGTTGCTTCTGTTATCTGAGCTGTGATCTGTATAAAAATATTTTATAAATACAAATCTGATACATTTCGACGTATACTAAAAAGAGACTGACTTGGACAACTAGTTCAATGTTAATTTTAGAACTAAGACGAGCCTAATCCTGGAGCATAAATGGGGTGTTGGCTTATGTCAGGGAGTGATTGATAGATGCTAACATAAGCCCAGCCATTACACCCTGCTCAATTTTAGGGCTGCTCACTTGGTAAGTGCTGGTCCCCACAGGGCAGTCCCCCCAGGAACATACAGCACAGAGCACACACACACCACACCCCAACAGCTCAGCCCTGCCTGACACTCGGCACGCTGCTTTGATTAATTGCTCATCAAGCTGCAATAGAGTTTAATTAACTGATGAAGTTGATCCACTATTCTCCTCTAATCTGCTCTTTTTTTTATGCTTCCCATCCTTGCAGCTGGAGGGTGGAGTAGCTGCAGCAGCGCTCAGAGTGTCAGTTTGTCGTTAAAACTCCCCATCTGCACTCATTATACCAACACAGAAACTTGTTATACCAGCTATAAAATTACACGATATCCTCAGCAGACCAAGTGTTTTTTTTTTCCTCTGTAGTCATTAGGTTTGTTGAGTGGTATCATTCTTTTCTTCCAATCGTGTCTGTAAACTATGTTTGAACAGATGTGTTAAACAGTCAAAGTAGTTTATTAAAATGACAGGGAAAAATAAATCAATTAATTTAAAAAAGGCCATTGCTACCTATGTATTTCTCCCAGGATGTCCATGAATAGCACATTACACATTAAATAAATCAGTTTTTCATACTGGTGTTTTGGTTAAAATTATATGGTGTGCTGTTTACAATATGCCTGGAGCTCAAACAAACCAACCGCAGCAAGTCAGCAAGATGCGCTGGTGTTCAAAAGATTTGTTGGGGTTGGACTTATTGTCCCTGCAAAAATGTAAAAAAAAAAAACAACAGAAAAAAACCCACAAGAATTCAGGAAAAGTCTTACAGACTATGTTGAGCCCCTTCTCCGATTTCTGCAAAAATGAACACCTCAGCTTAGTCCATCCTAATGTTTTGCTTGTTCATGAGCAATTCGCATTGACAACCACTGTGCTCCTGTCACATTCTGTATCTCATCAGTCTGACGCCACAGGACAAAAACACGTCTCTCTTCAGCGAGGATGTCTGTGAGGGGGGTCTGCCGGCAGGTGAGAGACCACCTCTGTCATCCCCTCAATATGAAATGTGTTTGTCTCTACAGGATGTGTGCATGTTGAGGGGATGTTAGACTCTGGTGAAGCTAAATGTCTTAACGCAGCTAACACTGGAACACTGTGCTCTGCACCTTATCTTTTAATTACTTCTGACAGTCTTTGGCTTCATTTTAAAGCAAAGCTTGGCTAATGAAATTACACAAAAAACCAAATAATGATGAGAAATAAAAGAGATTCATTTTTTCTGCCCGAACAGCATGTGGCCCTCATGGTGATCATTATATACAAATTTATTTTAATGACAACAACAAGTATAATTGGTAAAGGAACTATTAAGAATAAATCTAATTTTACAAGCCCACCACTGCTTGATGGTATTCTATTATTTATAACATTTGTTTAAATTTACTAAACAAATGTGAGAAAATCTTTTATGATTTAGAAAACGGTGATAAATCATTTTAAAAGTTAAAATTTACATGTCAATCAGCCACACCCCGAGGTTTAATGATTCTGGAATGCAAGATAGGATGGCAACCAGCCTAACTTTGCTAAAGGATAATTTCTTTATTAAACAAGGTGCTAAATAACTTACTCAATTTACACTCTGATGTAATTATATTCCCTGATGTAATTATAAAATGATTACAGTGATAAAATAGTTATATATAAAATGCTTCGCTGCATTCTTTTCTTAAGCATTTCCTATTTTATTTTATGCTGTTATTCTAATCAAACTCTCAACATGCCTGCTAAAAAAGCAAATTATACTTGCAAAAGCAAGGTGCTAAATAACTTTTAAAATTTACACTCAGATGTAATTATCAATTTATTGTTACTCTAATGAGCATAATTCAAGTGATAAAATAATATAATTAATGCTTGGCTGAATCCTCCCATTACCTATTTATTTATTTACCTATTTATTATGAGCAGGTCTGCATAATTCCAGTTATTACAACAATCATCCAACCTTCCAGTAATTATAATTTTGTGTATCTCTATAAATTATATAGAGATAATTTATCACATAACTTTATCATTATATTGATGGTTCTAAACTACTTCTGCTTAGTTGATTAGATTATTCTAAAGTCAAGGAACTATATCAAGCGGTTTTATAAGAGTAAGGCTCATCAAAGACAAAATTTATAAATTATTAGACAACAGCAGTTGGAAAGATTGGCCAGATTAACAAGAGATATAAGGCTATTTCATCATTATAAGAGAAATACATGAACATCTTAGTAGATCTCAAAAATTTGAATATGAAAAAATGTGAAAGATATTTGTTGATATTACTGCCATCAGATCTGAATATGAATCAAAGCTGAAAGAAATTCATATATTATATAGAATCATCACACACTGAGTGATTCCAAGCCTTCACTTCTTGTAAATTTGATAATTACGGCTCATATATAATGAATGCCCAAAATTCAGTCTGAGAAAATGAGAATACTATGAAAAAGATCATTACTGGAAGCTCAAATCAACACCCTATTCAGCTAATTACCTCAAAACACCTCCAAAGGTTCCCTGAGCCTTTAAACAGTCTCTCGCTCTGGGTCAGTAGGCTACACAATCGTGGGTAAGACCGCTGACTTGACAAATGTCCGAAAACATCGAAACCCTTCACATGGACGGGAACCCACAAAATGTTACTGCTGAAGAAGCTGAGAGAGGACATGCACAAAATCCACGTTGCTTAAAGTCCAGGGTGAAGTTTCAACAGTAAGTGATGGTTTTCTATACTATGTCATCTGCAGGTGTTGGCTCACATTTTTACTGATTTTTGTTTGTGAACTTTTCAGAAGTTCACGGTCTATCTGGATATTCTAAAGCAATTCATGATTTCCTTTGCTGACAAGTTGTATGGAGATGCTGATTTTATATTCCAGCAGGACTTGGCACCTACTCACACTGCCAAAGGTACTGAAAGCTGCTTCAATGACCGTGGTGTTACTGTTCTATATTGGCCAGAAAACTCCCCTGACCTTTAACCTAATGGAAAATCTCTGGGGTGTGGTCAAGAGGAAGAGGAGAGAGATCACAATAAAAAGGCAGCTGATCTGAAGGCAGATATCAAATTAATCTTGGCAATGTATTTTAAATTTGGTCTCTTAATTCTAAAGCTCATTGTTTGATAAAGATGGAATCTGTGGCATATTGTTTTATTTTGCTGAGGTTTGATTCAAATAATCTTACATTGACAGAGTGGGCTACTTTCTTTTTGCACTCACTGAATAATCTTGAAATCACCCTGTTTTTTTGTTTTTTTAAATAAAGTTGTGGAATGTGACCTGCTTGCTTTTGGTAATGAGCATGAACTTTGATAAAACTAAAGTGTTAAGTAGGGAATTTACAGTAATATGAAAAAAAAACTTTTTGTACTCATTAGAAGTAGAGTCATTAAGCCTACATTGAGCTGGAACTGACAGATGTGTCAGTAAAAGGAGCTGATCGATGGCACTTTTCAAAACGCACTGATCGTCTTTTCCTGCAGTGGCATTTGCTGCCTGTCTAAACTCTTTCTGTGGCTCTATCCAGCCTGTGACATATTCCATCAAGTGAGGTCAACAGATATCTGAAATTTCGTTCTCTCCCTCTCAAAGAAATCAATTCAGGTTTCAGGTGATTCTCCTGTCTGTCCACTTGTGACAGCCGGCTCACAGTCGGGGTGAGTTGACCTTCATCTCTGTCCTCTCCGAGAGGACTTCCTGCATCCCCCTGAGCATAGTCACAGTCCAGCTCACCTCATCTGTACGATTCATACTGCATGCCTTTCTGGCCAAATAAGATCACATACTATCAAGTGCCTTCTCGGGGCGATAGGAGACAGCACAATCACTTGAGTAAGAAATAGGGAAAATACATAGTGGATTGAGTCGAAGTGGCAACATATGCTTAGAGGGAAGGAACATATGCGGTGAGTAACCCTTCATTTCACAATATGACTCAAACAGACAATGAAAATTATTATCTTTGTCATAAAATTTCATAGGGACAAATATTTTACTTTGCCCTCTCAGAAATGATCTCTTTACATGTTGCTGTGTTTTGAAATCTCAGTTATAGGGGTGAAAGGTCTTGTCTTTTACTTCAACCTCTTCCCCTACCAAAGCATGCAACACGCCAATATATTTACAAAGGTATTCAGTTTCCATAATTTCCATATGATGTGTTTCCTAGTTATCAGTGAACACAATTCATGAACAACAAAACAACAGGCAAATACATATTATTAAAAAAGACATCAACTATTTCTTAAAATAAGATATAGTCCTTTTCATTTTTGCCATGATAGTAATTACCTACAATCCATATAATGGTTAAAGAGAAAATGACATTAGGCTTGTCACTTTCTGAATGCTCCTGCTTTCATCAGGAAGACAGCTGCAGGGCTCACACCGTTTCAGGTCAATGGTAATACACTTTTTTAAAGTTATTCTGAAAGGCAGACATATCAAATTCAAGCTGCCCTTAATCTACATTTTTACTGATTTTTGTTTGTGAATCTATTTGAAATGTTGCACTGGGAAACTAGAGTAAATTACAGCTTCACTACTGAATGAAAAGTGTTAAGCTAAAGGTACAGGACGTACATGGTTTGGGTACCCAAATAGAAAGAGACGGGAGGAAGTGATATACTTTGCAGTAGCTACGATTTTTGTAAAAGAACTAAGGAGTGAAAAAATAGAAATGTGATGCATTCCTAACTACAATGAATAAAGCAGACAGACAATGCTATAATAAACCAATAGTTATTTGCAGTTTTCTCTTTGAAAGATTTTGTCTATAATTATTTAGACACGGTCAAAACATTTCTTGGAAGAAATGCTTGGCACAATGTTTTGGCTTTTCTTAATACATTTTTGTAAGCCTGACCCCTAACACAACAAATGTCTAGTTAAATATTGCAGCATTATCTTTCAAATGGTAATTAATGATTTTAGTACTGAAAGCAGTATCAGTTTATAATTATGGCCAGAGGACGAATGTTGATTTGAACCTATTATGCAGTAAGTTGGTAGAATACAAAATGTTTGCCCTAAAACAAATTCTTAAAAATGGAAGCCAATCTAATCATTTAGATTTTTGCTCCAACTGTTTAATCATATGCAATCGGAGCAAAAATTATGCAGTTATAGAAAGTTCGGATGCAAATTCAACTAGCTTGACACATAAAACTTTAAATTAATTTATAGAAGAAAAACATAACTTCAGTTTGATGCTTGCTAGCTTAAAATAAAAGTATGATGATGAAACCACGAACTGTGAAAAACAAAATCACAAAAAAAATCAAAAGTATCTATGTTGTAATTCTCCTCTCTGCTACTGGCACTTATACATAAGAGTATAACTTTGTTGGATTTAGAGCAATGGATGCCTTCCAGCTAACTTCAACAGCCCCATTAGATGTAACATTGAAGCTATCTCTCATTTGGCAACAGAACCTGGAAACTCCTGCCCGTTGCATTTGCAGCACAAATTAATTCAGGGCCTTACCGCTTGTAGAGAAGTGGTTCAGAAATAGATGTGTTGCTGGCTAAGGCCAAAGTTATAAGCACATCAATTAACAGAAAAGATAGTGAGAGATTAGATTGTGATAAGTTTATGTACAATCCAATCTTTAGATTCTTTTTTGTTTATCAATGACAGTTAAATTGCCAGTTAAAACTAAATCACACCAATTTTTTGTGAACGTTCCAGGTTATAAGGCCTGTTGCTATGGTAATGGGAGAGATATATGTATGGCGCTGAAATTAGTTTTCTGTATTTTTGCATATCAAGCACACCTGTAGATTAAAAATGAATATTAGCTATTCAGATGGATAAATTCAAATGAGACAAAGCAGCCTTCTAAATTAAATTTCTTTCAACCATATTTAAAAAAAAAATTGCAATTGCATGTGTTGGACTCCAATTGAAAGACTGTAATAATTATGGTCTGCCAAGTGATGCTAAAAATTGTGATGTCTACCATGTTAAACTAGTAAATGGAAGATCCTGGCAATGGCTTAAGAAGTGCTCAGCTAAAGATAATCCCAAAACAAATGAGAGCTTTTGCTATCTTTCACACTGTTTACTCTTTCAGGTTCCTTCTAAAGTGCAAAAGAAATGGTCAAGGCAAAACGAGACAAATATGAAAAAATATATATACTGCTTCACTGTGGGAATGATTTCTTTTAAGCACAAAAGTACAAAAAGAACATATATTTATTCTTCAACAAGAAAAAAATTACAAAGTCCTATTCAACCTTACAATTTTACATTTTCAGCTTAATTTCAAGAGAACAATGGAAACTGCAGAACTTGGACGTAGTGAGTTCCAGGATACTGGCCATAAAGTTTGACCCTACCACCCTTTGTTTGTGGCACAGTCAGCAGGCCCTGATTAAAGGATCTGCAAGGAACATTTCAATGCAGACAGTCTGGAATATACACTGGGGCTTGTCCATGTTAGAACATGTTTCCCCAAGTTACAACCAGGATCTTATGCTAAAACATTCCCGATAACAGAGTAAAAGCAGAGTAACAATATGTGCTGGATGATGAACAATAATTTCAGTCTTTTCTTTAAGAAGAGAAGAATGTTTTCAATCATGCTACTTTTTTAGGCAGTCATACACAGGCCACTTAAAAACGTGGTTAGTCTTAAAATGACACCAATACTAGTGAAAGTAAATGTCTGGAAATGTGAAATGACTGAATGCCTTCATCCAGGAAAACTTTAACCTAACCATTTTATTAATTTGCATTTTGGTAGCAAATGGAGCTGAAAACCAAAACATCTACATTAGAGCCTGCGTTAGTAACCAAAGTATTTATATGGTTTCCACCTTTACAAAGAAAAAAAGAAAATGTGTTTCTTATCAAGCTGCCCAGAGTGGCATTACCATTATGCACGGCCAGCTATCAACAAGGAGCACAAAAAACAAACACCCCTCGAAAGAACAAAATTAAAGTTGAATTTATATAGCCAATAGCTCTTATTTAACTGGGTTAAAGCGTTTTAGGGTGCACTTTTCTGAGATGAAAGCCCTGAAGAACTTGCTTCCGATACTTCCACAACACTGAGAAAGAGCCAGGCTTTCAAATTGCCACCATCAATCAAGAGGTTTTAAACGATGCAACAAGCAATTTCATGGATGGTTTTTTTCAACTTTTTCCACATTATTCCCCATCAGCCCCATGTACTGTACCCCATTTTTTCTTCAAACAACCTGACTCTGTTTCCCATTGACTGCGGCAGCACAGATAAAAACAGAGTCCTCTCAGGACTCTCTCGTTTATTCATGTCCAGTAACTTCTCTGCGTCTTTTTCCACATGTTTACATAGCTCAATGATTTTCCTATTCCAACACAGCAGCAATTTCATCCCTGAAGAGAAATCCATTAAAACATCTGAAACAAGAAGTGTTATGTCATGACAAGAAATAGTCTTTATTCAAACTTTATAAGCATAAACCTCGCTCTGTACTTTTGATAATAGAGAACTGCTTCCCTTCATAAAATATTGCAAAAATATTTCTGCTCTCAGCAGTAGTGACTTTTTAGATTTTTTTTTTGTTTTGTTTTGTACACTAGGTAGCAGATCGGATGGGGTGTGAAGGTTACACTTGGTGTATTTGTGATATTGAATCTGGTCTCAGTGTTTGTCTGAGAGCTGTAAAATTGGAATATCCCCAACAGCAAGCGAGTGAAGTGAGATCTAGTTATAATCAATTCAGGCTCTGCACATTAGCAGATATGAAACTGCCTACAGAAAAGCTCACAGTGTGTTTTTCATATAAAGAAAATGATAGGAAACAGAAGATAAAAAAAAAAACATGCTTCTCAGAAGCAGAAAAATGTACCTTTACAATGATTCAAGATTACAACACAAAAACACCAATTCCCACATTTGACTCAAACCCATACCATTTGACAACAGCAAAACCTAATTTTGCGGCAGCAATTTGGTACACAAAGCTGAACTGTCGTACTTTACATGAAAGAGAAAATTTGATTCAAACCCAAAATAAACAACAGGCTGATTATTGTGGAGGATAGCCATGGAATTGCTTGTTTTCTGGAGTAAATTGGATATTTACTGAATGAATGTTTGTGCCTTGCTTTTCTCTTGTATATTTTGTAAATTCCTTTGTGTAGAAAACCACAAATTTTCATCACACAATGAGGGAAGACACAGAGGAAAAGCAAAGGAAATTAATCTTTTTTTTTTCATTCCCAGAATGAGAATATGTTTTAGACAGCAGAAAACAGAATTATTTTGCTGATTTACTTTGCATTTCAAATAAATAAAAAAAACAAACAAAAAAGCACACACCCTTAATAGGTCCTGTCATAGTTGAACATACATTGTTTTTCATTTTTTAATCAGTTTTTGAGAATGGCTATGTGCCCATCTGCCTTGTTATGGAGAACCTGGCCGACTGATGAACAGACGGCCAAGATGACTGAACCTGACTGAGTGTTAAATACAGAGTTTATAATTGGTGGCTAGGCTGAGCCATTTGCTTAGGGCTGCCCAGCTGGAATCAACTACATCACTGATGCCTTGGATAATAGGATATAGCATTACAGCTGCAAGTACACAAGGGGCATATAAATTAAGAAGTGGGATTGCTGTGCTTTTCGACAATTTCCATTGCAATGTTTCTGCTGTCCAGCTGGACGTAGAAGTACTAGGTTGTATACTTCTATCCAGATGAAGAGGTGGGTCATTGTTTATCCTGATGCTGTGATTAATGTCTGGTTTAACACCCAATAATGTCCTGAAAAAAGTAAAGAATTCTGCCACCCACTGTCAAGAGCAAGAGTTGGTGCATGGAGACTAAGCTAAAGCTAAAAAGAAGTAACTGATGACCAAGGAGTCATATTGAAGCAAGTCCTTCTGCAGATTGTTTATGAAGACAATCATAAACAATATGACCAAGGAGTCATATTGAAGCAAGTCCTTCTGCAGATTGTTTATGAAGACATGTGACAGTCCTGCATGTCCCTCTTCTACTGTTTGTACTCTTATATCTGAAGAAGTGTTGTACTTCAACAATATCCTTAAAGCAACTGCAAAGTTTTGTTTCTTTATATATTTTTGATATAAAAATTTGTTACTTTGAAGAGGTTTGTTCTGTTTTGATAGACAGCTGAATGGACACCAAAAACAGATTTTTTTTAAGTCTTGTACTTTCGGAAATGAAATTAGGATTTTTTTTTTAAACTGGACTTTATTTAAAATCGCACTGGCTATAAATATTGTGCTTATAGTAGATAACTCTGCTGGCATTTTCTCTTAGCATAAAGCCAGATTAGCGTGCAAGACACTTAATCTCTAATGGTCAGAAAGGAGCAAAGACCAGTGAGGAATTCCTGAAACACCTCCAATCTAAAAAAAATATTGTAGTGATTTATGCAATAAAGTGATGTGAAAAGCAAAACTGGTGTAACGATTTAAGTGAATGTCAAAAGATTTATTCACTCCAGACAGATAAGATGTAAACCGCTTATAACCATTTCAAAGAACTTCCCTTCAAAAATGCAAAACTAAGTCTCATCTGGTTTTCTCACTCTCAACACTCTCAATCACACATAAATAAATTGCGTTGTCTTCCAGGAAGACAAATAAACGGACAGATTAATTAATAACATAGTAAAAAGGTATTCAGTAATTGTCAGAATTTAATCAGTTAATCAATATGTTTCATAACTTTACTATAAGAAGTTTTAGGTCATAAAACAACACAAGGCAGTTTCATGTAGGGCCTTTTTGTTTTCACAGGATTATCTAACATTTGTAAACACCTGCAAACTTTCTTTGCACACATTGGAAGGATTAAAGTGATCTCCTCCTTCTGTCCTGTGGCAGACATACAATTAAAAAAAAGCCTTTTTGGGGCACAGTATAGTGTGAAAAGTCTAGCCAGCAGGCATCACTATGAATCAGCTGAGACTGTTTTAAAACCTAAATATGTCTTTCAGTAAATGGCAGCTGTGGTACTTTCTATTCTTCTTTTCAAGACAACAAGTTATTTCTGCAATTGGCATTACTTTCAGCTAAAATCAATCATCTAAACAGGCACTGAGATATTTTGGATGATCATTAATTATATCTGAATTCCTGAGGAGGGACTCCATTTCTCATTCAGCCCACTCGATTTCAACATTGCATGAAATGACTCTCTCTTGTCATGTATTTCGAGAACTGTAAGAAGCACCTGCCCAGGGATAAATGGAGTGGGATGGAACCTGCCAATGAACAAGATGACAGTGGTGGAGACAGCTTCTCAGCTTCCATGGAAGGTGATCGAAAATAGGGACCAAGTGACACATTTCTGGATGTTTGTCATCTCTCCAGAACTGACCAGGCACTCTCATCTTAGTTCACTGTTTTTTGATGCAGTCTTGTCTCTGCTTGCCATCCTCAACATTGTCAAATTTCACAGCAGTGTTTCTGAAAAAAGCATGCATTGCAGTCAAGGTTTCAGAACAACCTATCACACTTTTGTGCTTCTGTGAAATGAGCTTTTATCATCTGATGCTCTAATGTGGAGGATGTATCAAAGAGACGCAACACATTGGCTTTGAATAAGATTTTTTTTCCCAAGGGATTTGGATGTTATCTGCCTCATGCATCTTCATTCTGTGCAGAATATTTATCTTATCATTATGTAAAGAATGCTTTCTTACCACATGCTGTGTTGCAGTTTGGTAGCTAACATGACAAACTACTGACACATCATAGTTTCATTAGGAGAAAGAAATTGATTCTCCAAATAAATGGACAGATTCATTCAGGCATATGACGTGATTTAAAAATAAAGAGATGGAAAAACAGTAACATTCTCAATGTGTTAAGATTTTTGTCAGTTATAAAACATAACAGCAGATGGTATAGTTAAGTACTGGTATAGTATAAGTCTGACAAGCCTGTTAGTTTGAACACTCCAAGGATTTTCACACTCTTCCAAAAAATCTTACAGTTATATGTCACCTTTATATCAAAGTAATAGAAGCTTTTAGCGATTGACAGAGTCTCTGAACATTTCTGAACCAACCGTTTAAGTCTAGGACGGCTTCTTTAAATTTTGTTCTTCAAGGAGCTTGGTTGTACCTTCTGCGAGGGATTTGACCGAGTCTCTGAGGGTCTTGTTCTCCATAGCTAATGACACCACCTGTTACTGGATTCTAGGGATTCCCACAGCACCATGAAACTCCTTGTGGAGAATTACAATAAGTGTCTGTCTGGCATCAAAGCTGTACGACCTTTCATCAATGCCACCCAGATGTCTTCATATTCTCCATCAGAAGAGGACTGCTGGTAAGGCAATCTGAGTGAGTTGGGGGTAAGAATTACAGAGTTTGTCTCTCTGATGTCTTTCCACAATTAAATCAATCATTCAGGTTGTTGTGGCTAACAAGTGTCCAACAGTTTTTAAGTTTACTGCACCATAATAACAAGATGTGCTTATATTTCAGTTCAGTTTTTTGTTAAGTTTTGTTTTGTTGTGAAGTGCATTTGTGAAGGCATAATTATTTTTTTTTGTTGCATTTATTAGTTTTCTAAGCCAATATGTTATGACTTCAAAATGGTAGTAAAGAAATTACTTTTGCTGCTTTCAGTGTTTGCTGACACCCTAAACCTTACAGTACTACTCAGACATTTTGATAACCTCCCAAGGCCTTGCTGATGTAGGCAAACCTACTCTGAGCCCTTTGAATTAACCCATGAAGAGGTCAGTGGTAAAAAGACACAGCACATGTCAAGCTGTATTGGCATCTTAAGGGTAATGTCCTGATGAAGTGTTCAGTCTCAAGCACTGAAGAGTGATGTTTTTATTAAATCCTCTATTCTTTAGTAAATGACTCCTAAGTGGGAGCTTAATCCATGTGCGTCATCTTAATTTCATCATGAAAATGTAAGGGGCACATACTTTTGTTGTAAAAATATGATCATAAGGGGCCATGGTAATATGAAGGAGCCTTGTGTTAGGTCAAGTGAGCTGAAACTGATGGTGGACATAATTAATGGTCTGAAATAGACTAAGAATTAGTGCTGGGCTGGGATGTTAATTGACTATGATACTTGGACTGGTGCCTCTCTGCCGGAGGCTCTTAGTCTTTTTCTCTGTGCTTTGCTGTATCACTTTGCTTCAATTTTTACTGTCCTATTACTTCCCCTTCATGTTTCCTCCCAGACTCGCCCTCCTACTCAAGTCCCCTCTCTCTTTTTCTGTGTTCCCTATGCTGCTCTTGTGAGTCTTCTTTCACTTGAAGGTGTCTAGAACTTCAAAAACAGAGAGAAACCTTTAACATCAACTTCTCAAGTTGATTCATACTCAAAAAGTGCAAGCTTTGGTTGTCTACAGCAGAAGAATTATATAGCTAATGGGACTACCATATTATCCATGAAATGACAGATTGAAATAAATGGCCTGTGCAACTCTGTAGCAAAAGTGTTGGTATAGCGGTACACTATAATAAATATGCAAGAAAACAAGGTCATGCTTTTGCTGGGTTGAGCATGTTTCTACTGCCCTACCGTTCTGAGAAGCTTCTAAGTTTTCATAATGAGGCTCAGCAATATTTGATCTTTTTAATAGTTTATTTTTTCTAAATAAATAAAACCTGTTTTATACAGTTCTGCACTTTTCCAAAGCTTAGGTCACAGATAAAAACTGAATAATTGCAAAGATGTCCAGACTTTAAGACCTCAGGGCAAGAACTTAAAAAAAATATATTTGACACATTTTTGTATGGCAAATCAATAAGATTTTATTTCTGGTAAATACATTCTTTTTTTTTTTTTACAACTAAATCCTCGTTTGGGGTAAAGGGTTCCTATTTGTATGCCTTAACCAAGAAAAAAAAATGCCCTATTGATGTGTCCTGCCATTGAAAATCAGTGTATAAAATTGAACACAATGTAGTCAAAGGTTTTTATAAAATGTTTGCAAAATGTATATTACACTCAGCAGCTTTTATTAAGTCCAGTTTAATAATTATATGCTTAATATGTATCCACACTCAGAGATTAAATATAATTTGTCAGAGGCAGTTCTGTTTTGATAATAGGAAATCAGACCTGCCAAAGCATCACAGCTATCAATAATTTCTTGCTACTGCATCTGACTGATGAACAGACTCCTAAAAGAGGGGAGGGGAAGCAGAATCTCCAGCAGCAGGAGGAGACAGGAGTGAATTAGTGGCTAAATGATGGGGGTACATCATAGCAGGACTTTTAAAGTTGAATTGATTAGTGAGAGAAGACAAAGATAATCCAAGGTATACCAAAATAGTCTCGAAGAACCGTCTGGATCAAAGAGAAACAGCTGAACTTATTATTCCTTCAGAGATTACATTGTGTCCACACAGACTGGTTATCCACACAGACAGCAATCACAGTCATTCCAGCACCTCCCCATCGCTCTCTCACTGCCTTGTTGATGCCCTCTGGGAGATCACACTATCAAGGAGATCTCAACGAAGACAAACATTAACTCACATATCAATAAATAGGTTTTATTGCGTAGGCGGCACAAGTATCCACCAACCGGGGTGAGTGAAGACTGCTATTGATTTGCAGCACTGAAGGACAGACGAAGGTTGGATGTTCAGGTTGTGGGTTGAGGCTGAGCAGGCTGTCAGGGTTTAAGGGCTACTGGAGTTCTGAGACAGTTCGCCGTACACAGACATTTATCATCAGCAAGGTAACTGGCTTCTCTGAAAGCAACTCAGGCGAAAAATGAACAGCTGCCACAGCTGCACTTACAAAGACCCCACCATTTCATCCACCCTTTTTTTTTTGCCTTTCCCAGACGTCAATGTGCAGCAACAGGAAACGAGTTAGATGTATTGTCATTAAACTACATGATATTTTTCTCTCTGGCTATGGCTGAAATTTTGGAGATGAATGTTTCTAAATAAGATGATGTAAACAAGAAGGATAGAGAGCAAAATATCTAAAAAGAAAGACAAACATCCATCATGAAGGGGTTTCAGTTACATAAATGTGTTGTGTCTGTGTTGTGTCTGACTGTTCAAATAATACCATCTGATAAAAACAAAAATGCTTCAAAATGAGTTGAGTGACTTTGCCATACCCAGCCTGCCTACACTGACCTGAGACCTGGCATCAATGGAATAAGTAGATCTTCAACATTCTTTGTAAAAATACTGCAGTCGCTCTCACTCTACCTTGAAATGCACAAAGTTCTGACACTTGAATAACTATTAGATGAAATATTTGCACTACAAAAGGAGAGGATGAAGGCAGTATTACATTAATCACAAGAAGATATTTAACAAAACATAAACTGACTATTTGTTTCTTGTCTAAGTGAAAAACAAAAATGTCAGGATATCAATAAGGCATAATAATATGACCATCTGTCAAATAGAGTTTTTGTATCCCTATTCCACCAATGCAGTCCTGACTTGTCCAGACAAAGTCTCCCAGAACCAGTATTAGACCTCTGAAGGTCTAATAGTGGTTGTCTTTCACCAAGATATTGACAGCAGATTCTTTAAGACCTAAAAGTTGGCTGGGGGTTTTCATGGATTAGAGCTATTTGTCCAACACATCGGATTGATTTCTGAGGTATTTGGAAGCCAAGTCAACACCTCCAAGTCATTTTTTTGCGCTACAAGCCTTTCCTGAACTATTTTTGTTTTGTGACATGGAACAACGTCATGCTGAAAGAGACCTGGATCCTTTGTTTATCCCCAGTTTAGTGGCCCACAAACACCTGGTGATTCAATTGGCCAGACTTCCCTGGTGATGCATTGTGAAACCTTCCCATCAGAACCAGTGTTGACCTCTTCAGCCTTTTCAGCTACAGTACCTTTTCTATTACGTTGGACAACAAAGGCCAACCTTCACTCTCCAACTGCATTCATGACAATTAATCTTTGGTTCAAAACTTTATGCTTGCCCATTTTTCCTGCCTCTAAAATATCACTTTTGAGTCATAAATGTTAATTTGATGCCAAATATACTCAACCTATTAACAGAGATAATCAGTGTAATTAGCCATAAATGAGCATAGTTTTATGATCATGAAACATGTTTCATCTCTTGTTTAGGAGATGAAACGGAAAGTTCAAATTTTTTAATGATTTTAAAATGGCAATAACGGTTTCGTACAAAACCTCTGGTTTTGTGTTTGCAACAAGAAGGCTTTTATATCATAGGAACCATGGTATACATATTTTACAAGTAGATCCATTGACCTTCCAAGTAAAAAAAAACTTTCTCATACTTTTATATAACATTCTTATTAATTTTCCTTTTTTTTTTACATTTTCTATGACAAGACAGTCTTCTACCCTTGCACAGAAGTCAAATGAATTTCAACTTGGTATTTCTCTGCTGTATTACGAAGGTTTTACCCCTTTCTTTCTGTTCATGCTCAGCTCATGGTTCCATCTCTCTCTTATTGAAACTCAAACAGAATGTGGACCCATTCCCCCGCGCTGTACAGAGTGTTAGGGAGGGCTGCAGATTAAAAAGCTTTCCCCTGGGCGCGCTCACCAGGCTGTTCAGCACTGCTCGCCAGGGAGATTCACTACATACATTCTCTTTTATGGTCCTTTCCTTATTCATCATAACACAGCTTCAATTTTATTAACTTCTCCATCCAAGCATACATCTTTCCCCCCTGCCATTAGTCTTTTTCTCTCTCTGTTCTTATCCATACAGCACTACACTCCACCAACTTTCCCAGGATGTTCATAGGAACACATAAACAAGTGTATACTGGTGTTTGCTCACATGAATACAGATTTAGCGATGGCTTTGTTTCTATCACTCAAAGGAAATCTTTTTGTGTCTGCTGGGTTAGAGTCACCCGTCCGCTTAACACATACTGAATGCAGAAAATATGAATAAAAAGGGTTCCAAAATGCATTTCATGCAAAACAGAACATAGAAATACTGCAAATGTTAGCCACTTGGAACAAGACTGAGAAGGATTTTCTGTTTCATGCATATGTTTTCAATGTCTGATTTTTTTTTATTTAGAAATGCAATAGCTATGCTTGCAGTACTGAATTTTAGATTTTTTATGGATTAAGCCAGTACATTATGAACATTGGCAAGTTTCTAGTTATCAATTTGTGATATTTTGTTGCACTAAATAGCATAAAAGCCTTCTACATCTCACTGTTACAACATTTGAGATCAGTCGTTTTGAATTCTTTCCTGGGTCCCCATTTGTTCAGACACTGCAAGAGAAGCAAATTTTGCTGGTCACAGTTTTTCCAACCATAGGAAGAAGGAAATGTGTTATTGAACCCAAAACTTTGATGACTTCAGTAAAGTTCACAGCAACCATGCTAAGGGAAAAGTAAAAGTGGAACAAGCGGAAGCAATGGATCTACTGCAGTCTCATGAGAAAGGTGACGACACAAAGAAAGGCTTTGATGGAAGAGCTTCACCCATGTTGTAGTGTGAAAAGATGGAATAATAAATAGAAAGAAAGGGACCAAAATCTGTGATGCTGTTCCTCTGAAGTGTAAAGGAAAATCAAAATGGATACAATGTTTGCCTAAGGTATATATTTTTTTATAATTTCCCTTATGAGATGGTGAGTGTCCATGATAAATGCCATATTTTATATGTTAAGCGAAGGATCAAAATGCAGACAGGAACTTGGATCAGGATGGTGAAAGTGTAAAAATTAAGACAGAACCCTTAAAAAAAAATAACAGGGCGTGGAGCACGGGCACAGTATCAAAGGACCAGCAAATACTGAAAACCAGTGAGCTTATGGTGACTGTGCTGACTCCATCATTATGTTTTGTTTGGTTGGTAAATTTTAAGTTAAACTATGGACCCTTACTGACACCTAGTGGACATTGTTTACATATTTAATTTGGTCAGTCGAGCAGAACTCGTCCAGCTGTACGGTTGGTGTCTTCGTCTGTCCTTCAGACACGTTTGTTCCTTGGACACTATTTGTCTGTAAGTTCATTTTATTAATCATTATTCCAGCATTGTGTAATATTTTGCAGAAAAGTTTTATGTTTCCCAACCAATACTTAAAGCTACATCGTTAGCTAATTGGAGAGAATTGGGAGTCACATGTTTGCCTAATTGTTTTCTGTGTCTGTAGCTGATGTACACTTTTGTGTTTTGTTACAGTTTTACAAAAAAAACTAGAATAAAGGAAAAGAAAAGAAAAACAAACCAGCAAAGAGTTGCAAAATAAAACAAGAAAACTATCAAGGACTGGATTATTTTCAACAACTCAAGTGTTAGCTAGCTGTCTAGCTTTGTAAGAGCAACACATTGTGAGGGCAGCATAGTAAAAAGACAACTACGCAGCGGGTTCAAACACGTCATGAGTCTACGTTCTGGCAAGAGATATACGAAAGACTACGCCAAGGACACCATGGAGTCACCAAACTCGGCAGAGCAAGAAATAGATGCCAGTCTGCAAGCTGAGAGAAAACCACCTCTGCAAGTAAGTGATGTTGCATCGCAGTCATCCAAAAAATCATCTCGTTCTTCACAACGGTCAAGCAGGACGTCAGTATCAACTGCTTCGTCGGCAGTTAAGGCACGGGCCAAAGCTAAAGCTGCTCAGGCTCAACTGGCGTATGCGGAAAAGGAAGCTAGTGTAATTAAACAAAGGGCTGACCTTGAAGCGAGTGTGATGAAACAGAAAGCTGACCTTGAAGCCAGTCTCCACATTCTTCAAAGCCAGAGAGTTGCAGCCGCTGCTGAGGCTGAAGCTACGGCTTATGAAGAGGAAGAGACTGAAAGCGGGGAGAAGCTAAAAGAACTGCACACTCCAGAAAAACCACTCACTCCTATTGAGCGGACTAGCAACTATATCAAGCAGCATGCAGAGCTATTTCGTGACACTTCGCCACCGGAACGAGGTCCAGATTCTAGCGAAGCAGTCCTGAAACATGAGGCAGAATCCACCTCACGCCAAGGATACAGTTATCCAAAATTGGAGAAAAGTGAGTTGGAGTTGAAACGTGAAAAACCAAGCATGTGGCATCAACCTCACACATACTTAGACAGAACTCGGCAGCCTCATCAATCTGATAGAGGATTTGGACCAGAGCCACAAGGAGCACATGATCTTGCAAAATACTTGATGAGACGTGAGTTTGTCAGTTCTGGTCTTTTAAAATTTGACGACCGCCCTGAACACTATTGGTCATGGAAAGCATCTTTTCGTGGTGCAACGCAGGACTTGAACCTGTCACCCAGAGAGGAACTGGACTTGATGGTCAAATGGCTGGGGTTAGACTCATCGCAACAAGCAATAAGAATTCGTTCAGTTCATGTTCTTAACCCCGCAGCAGGCCTCAGCATGGTGTGGCAACGTTTAGAGGAATGCTATGGAATGCCAGAAGTTATAGAAAATGCACTGTTCAAGAAAATTGAAAACTTTCCAAAGCTAACAAACCGAGACAACGGCAAGCTACGAGAACTTGGTGACATTCTACTTGAGCTAGAATGTGCAAAAGTAGAAGGATACTTGCCAGGCCTTACTTATCTAGACACAGCTCGTGGCGTAAATCCCATAGTGGAAAAGTTGCCTCACAGCTTACAAGAAAAATGGATAACTCAAGCATCCAAGTACAAAGAGGACTATGAAGTGCCATTTCCTCCATTTTCTTTCTTCTCTCAGTTTGTCAGAAATCAGGCTAAGGTGAGAAATGATCCTAGTTTTGTGTTTACCACATCAAGCAGCTACATGTTCTCAAAGTCAGATAAGAAGACCAGGTACAACAGCAGTCTTTCAGTGTCAACACACAAAACAGAAATTCCTTCAAAGTCTGCAGATCGCACTACTCTTTCATCGAAGAAAATGGTCATAGATCCAGCTCGGGAATGTCCAATTCACAAAAAGCCACATCCACTCCAAAAGTGCAGAACCTTTAGGAACAAACCCATTGGAGAACGCAAAGCTTATCTTAAAGATAACTATATCTGCTACAGGTGTTGTGGATCGACTCAGCACATGGCAAAGGATTGCAAAGCAACCATTAAATGTTTTGAGTGTCAAAGTGAGGCACACATAACAGCTTTACATCCAAATCCTCCTTCAACTACAACGGAGACCTGTGGCTCTGACAAAGAGGAAAGTGGGGAGCCAGGTGAAGATACACCCATCACATCAAAGTGCACAGAGGTTTGTAATAACTTAGACTGTTCACGTTCATGTGCTAAGATTTGTTTAGTTAAAGCATACCCTGTAGGAAAAGAAGACAAAGCAGTTAAAATGTATGCTGTTCTTGATGAGCAGAGCAACAAATCTCTTGCTAAGACAGAGTTTTTTGACTTGTTTGGAGTTAAGGCCAACACAGCTCCATACACATTAAAAACCTGTTCTGGAACTACAGAGACGTCCGGCAGAAGAGCTGATAACTTTGTTCTCAAGTCTATGGATGGAAAAGTACAGATACCACTTCCTACCTTAATTGAATGTGACATGGTGCCAGATGACAGACTGGAAATACCTTCACCTGAAGCAGCACAACATCACTCCCATCTAAAGTCAATCGCCCATAAGATTCCAGCAGTGGACCCAGATGCTCCTATCCTGCTGCTGCTAGGAAGAGATGTCCTACGAGTGCATAAGGTGAGAGAGCAAATAAATGGACCTCACGATGCTCCATATGCACAGCGACTCGACCTGGGTTGGGTTGTAGTGGGTGATGTTTGTGTGGGAAGTTTTCATGGATCTACAAAGGTCAGTGCCTTTAAGGCAAACGTGTTGCAGAGTGGGCGCACATCCTTTCTCAGTCCATGTCCGAACAGTATCCGAATAAAGGAGAACTATGGCACCTCACAACAACATCAGATTCACCCCCTTGCTCGTGAAGACATTATTCGACCTATGTACTCAGAGAATTACGAACATGCAGTATTTGAAAGAACCAAAGATGATAACAAATCGGGATTGTCTGTAAACGACAAAACTTTTCTGAGCATTATGGATAAAGAAGTCTACCAAAATGAGGAGCACAGCTGGGTAGCCCCTTTACCATTTTACTCTCCAAGACAACTTCTTACAAGTAACCGGGGACATGCAATGAAGCGCCTTGACTCACTCAGAAAAACTTTGGAGAAAAAGCCAGACATGAAAGAACACTTCAAGGAGTTCATCCAGAAAATGCTCGATAAAGACCAAGCTGAACTAGCACCCCCCTTAGAAGAAGGTAAAGAGCATTGGTATCTTCCAACATTTGGTGTTGTCGAGGAAAATTATTGATTTTGGTGCTTAATGCAGTTAATTTTATGCATGTGTAAAAGGGTAGGTTTGATACTCTTGTTTTGAACCGGACACACAGGGGTTAGAATGCAGATCATTAAATGGGGCCGCTTGCAGCCCGGCCAGATCACAGAAACATAAATTAACATTCTTGCAGGCAGTTGGGGAGAACTGCTGGAGGCCAGCATCTGCGATGGTGTAAAACTAATGCAAAATAGAAGATTGAAACCCCGTAACATTTAACTTCTAAGTATTAATACCATGTTCACTGAAGATTGTATTATCTCATATTAAAAACTATTAAAGGATAAATGTATTTGAAAAACTGTATTATCTGTGACGATATTAGAACCAAATGGAAATTGTTTGTATGAAAATGTTTTCTTTACTATTAGAAAATGGCTCAGGAATTATACTCTATTTTGTCCTGTATATTTTATGTATTATTTTGGCAGAACTTAATCTTTTGGGAGGCTGAGTGTGCAAAAGCAAAACTGGGGTTTGCAAAGATAACATTTTTTGAAAATTACAAGATGCAAGTCTCTTCGAGAACGTTAGGAGAGATAATGGAAGAGACGTCAGATTTATGGGTGTCTGCGAAATCTTATCTTAAGACTCTCGGCGCCGGGGACATTCGTACCTGGTATCGTCCAAGATTAACTGGTCCGCCTTTGTCTCTCGATAGAAACCAGACGCCTTTGGAACTTCGTTGTAAATTGGGAGACTTCTCAAGTTTCCTGTAGTCCATACGGGAGGTTATAATTGGTTAAAGAGTGGAACGCCTTAGTAGAATATATTAAATTGAAGAAACGCCCACTCAGTATAAAACTTCATGTAAAACGTTAAAAATTCAGAATGCTACCACTGTTTTGCTTTTTGGCATAATAAGCTTTCTCCAGAGACGCGTCTCTGCCCCTTTTGTTTCTTTGTGTTTCATTTTCTATTTCTCCTGTTACAGGTAATGAATATATCTCTGTATCTCTGCAGCTTTGTTATTGATTGCTTTGTTATGAATTAAACTCCGTGATCTGTGACGTCAACGCGCAGTGTCGTGGTTTCACTTCCTCCAGCCGCAGTCCGTCTGCCAGAGATTCCGGGACTCTAAGGAAGGAGAGGCCAAACTTTTTGTCCAAAGTTAAAGTTATATTATTCTTCCTTAATAATTGGGGGCTTCGTCCGGTTCTGAAGTTTTGGCAGGCGGATCGGCCTGTTTCGGCTCGACGGCTTGATGCGGTAAGATACTATTTGATTATTTTTTGGTCGTCTGTGGTTGGGCCGGCGTGAATTGGCGTAGTCAGCGGCAGCTGTTCGGAGTTCGGAGCTGTAGGAGAGGATAGATTGTTTCTACTTGACTTTGTTGACTTAGAATTGAATTAAAAGGCTGGAATGTTTGTCTGTGGTAGACTTTGACGGGTAGTGTGTTGTACACTTTATAGACATACGCACCACAGGGGACCGTGGCGGGTTCAGACGGAGGATTTTGCGCTCCCTCCGTCGTTACAGCTGGGTTTGTTAATTGTGTTCTTGTGCCCTGGGAATCAATGACTGGGTCCCTAAAAAATGAATTTCCGTGCGTACAATAGTCTGGGGTAGACTTTGACAATAGCCTGCGGTAGGTTTTAGGAATTAAGGATTAGTGTGTGGCACACTTTAGATAGGTCTGCGGGAGGCCGATGGACAGAATTTGTGGTAAATTCTTGGTTTCGCTTGAGGCAAGCGTTGTGTATTTTGTTTGAACTAGATAGGTCTGAGGTAGGCCGATACACAGAATTTGTGGTAAATTCTTAGTATTGATTGTGGCGAGCTTTGATGTTGCATTTTTATTTTTAGCTGGCGCCTTCTTTGTATTTTTTGTCTTCCTTCTCCTCTTCTCTTTCTATTTGTCTATTATTCTGTTTAGTGTTATCTGTATTTGTCTGTTTGTGGTGTTTTTGAAGCTAGCGGCTCTTCTTTGTGAAGTGTGCGTGCAGAGCTCTGCGTGTATATATGCGTGTGTGTGGTCGTGTGTGTGCGCGTGTGCGAGTTCGGGCTGGCTGTGTGTTTGAGCAGTGTTAAGTTGTTTGAATAGTGCTGTTTGTGTGAATTTGTGTTGATTTTGCTGCGTTTTATCGTAAAGTTATTATGGATACTGAGTTTAAAACGGATGTTGTAAGCCATTCATATGGTCTGGGTCCATGGAAAACTTTGCGGGACCAGATTGCTGACTTCATTTGTATTTATGATCAACAGCTCGGTTTGGATTCGCTTAATGTGAAGGCGGATGAATTGAAAATTGTGCTGGAAAATGCGGTCCGCAAACAGGATGAACTCCTTAATGCTGAAAAGCCTTTGGGTTTGATTTTGAATGTCTGTTTAAAGCAGGCTTTGGCTGACAGGGATGCGCTGCGAGTTCAAAAAGACGCAGCTAATTTTTTTGCTAGAAAGAAACTGTGTCAGAAGTTGGAGAACGCGGAACAGGATAGGCAGTTATGGGCTAAGCTTTTGGTGAGTTGGCAGGGTACAGATCACTTTTATAAAAAGGGGTCAGCTACACGGACTTCGGACTCATCTCATGCCCAAGTAGATCGTCCGGAGGTGGGCTCTGAACACCCTGAACAGGTACTTAGTCCGTTGGGCGCTCCACTTCCGCCTCCATATAAGGATAGTACTCCCTCTTACACGGGTTTATATCCAGTTTTAAATGTTCGTGGGGGCACGGTGGACTGGGATCTTATGAGAGCGCGTCCTTCGCGTTCTAGCTCTCCGCCGGTGAGGGAGCCGCATGATTTGACGACTTCCCTTAACAATTCCCAATCTGTTCCTGATAGTCTGCCTATGGCAGATCGGGTTCAGCGTGAAAAAACAGTTTATTTTTCCCTGCCTCCTTCTGCGATTTACCCAAGTATGGCTCAAGTTACACATCGCCCAGGCAGCCGCGTGCCTACTTTTGCTCCTCCCCGACACGAGGAGGAGCAGAGGGAGGTACAACTGAGCGTGGATATGAACTTGGTGGGCCGTCTTGTAGAGGACGCACCGCCTGCTCGGGGCGGCTCATTTTCTTCTCCTCCACGTGTGAGGGGCGCTGCGAGGTTTCCCTCCACTCCGGGGTTTTATCGGGAGGGGTTTCACCAAACTGATATGCAGAGTAGGGAGAATAGTCCCTCCCCTAGTGAGGTTGGAACACCACGGGGTGTGATTGCCCCCTCTGGTGGAGATTCTTTTCGCAGGCGTCTTTCGCACGTGGAGGGGAAATTGCGGCGTGTTGTGGATAATTTCCCCACTCACCTTAAAGATTTAGCAAGTGAATCAGAGAATCAGTCAATTCAGTCTCAGGAGTCTTTTCATCATAATATGCCTTTATTAGTATCGCAACAAGGACAGAGATACAAGCCGTTCTCTTTTGGGGATATACAGACCCTGATTGACAAATTACCCTCTTTAGCAGATGGGGCTACTCCTTGGTTACATGCCTTGGATACATTAACAGGGGGGATGATGTTAGCATTGGGGGATTTTAGAGCTATTTTAAGTCGTTCAACAACGACAACGAATTACCATAATGTTGAACTGTCTGCTGGAACTCTGCATATACCTGATCACACGCCCCTTTCAGCTGTTCTGACTCTTGTGGGTGCAGCATTGCGGGACACGTTTCCTCCTGTGTCTCTTTCAATTATTCCTAAATTTTTTTGGGATTCCAAAGAACACCCAAAGGTATTTTTAGACAAAGCCTTAGACATCTGGAGACGACAAACTGGAGTTCATCCAACTCAGCCCACACTAATGAGGGAACATTTCCGCCAAGCTGTTTTGGAGGGTGTCCCTCCTTCTGTCGCCGCTCAAATGAGAAAAAACCCGGAGTTGAAATCTTGTGACCATGCAAAATGGGAGTTGCATTTGTTGCATAATTTGCAGATTTCTCAGGATGAGGAGAGAGAGGCGGAGAAGGAGCAGGAAGATTTTAAGAAACAATTACTGAAACTTCAATTAAGCGAAGCTAGACAGAAACTGCAGCTTGCCAAACAGGAACAGAAGGAGGCTAAAGCTATGTTAACAACAGCTGCTCCATCAATTCCTGTTCCGGGTCAGGTCCCTGTTCCAGTAGCACAACCTGGTCCGCAAATCTATGTCGCCCCGCGCTGGCAGTCTGGTTTTCGGGGGTGGCGTGGGGGAAGAGGGAGAGCCCCCGCATGGTCGGGTGTGCGAGGAAGGGGTCCACGAGGCGGGAGACGTAATGACAGGTGTTTTTATTGTGGAGAGGAGGGTCACTGGGTTCAGCAGTGTCCTCATTATACACCGGTTGTTGCACAAGATGGAGCGTTGCCGAGTCTGCCACAACAGCCTCCAAATGCTGCATTACTTCCGCGACATCCTGGACAGTACTTTCAGGCTGGAGAATATTGACACACCCCAGAGAGGAACCTGAATCAGGGAGCTTTGGCAGATCCCCTGATTGATGTGACAGTTGATGGACAAACATTGCCATTTTTGGTGGATACGGGAGCAACATATTCCACCATGAATATTGTCATGCCATCACAAAAACTTTCTAGTCGGACTATATCCGTGGTTGGTTTTTCCGGGGTGAAACAAACTCTGCCTATTTCCACACCTCTGCACACTGTTGTGGGCAGACAACGAGTGTCACATCCTTTTGTGTGTTCCCCCTCATCTCCCGTGAATTTATTAGGGAGAGATTTGTTGATTGCTCTGGGGGCCACTATTTTGTGCGGACCTGATGGACTACTTGTCACTTTTCCTGATGGATCTTCCCATGCCTGCACTGAAGTATATACGCATGGACAATTTTTGCTCCAACAATCCGAGGAGCACCTGGCTGATATATACTGGGGTCTTTTACAGCCAGAATCGACGGACCATGCTGGGATTCTGTCCTGTTTTCTGCTTTGGAAACCCTGGATCCAAGCGCTGGCACCGTATGGGTCTGCTCCTGATTTTCCTCATGTCACTTTGTTTTATGACCGAGACCAGACTGAATGGTACCAGGAGCAGTTTGAGGCGAATTTAGCCAGTAATGATTGGACTGTGTTTTCACAGGACATTTATGTGGCACCGGAGGGTGTTGCTGCTGCAGTTAATCTGACTCAGGATCAGTTGTTTTGGTATAAGATGCATGATGAAGCAGTTCCACATATTTCTTTGGCTCTCCATCCTGGTCATCAGGCCATGGAGTTAGGGGGCGTCGTAAAACGCTCCCTTGCAGCTTCAGACTGGCAGAATACCGTTGCTCCTGACCTCTTTTTCTCTCCTTCTACAAACACATACAAAATAAAGTGTTCGGCTGTGGACTCTGTGGTTTTGGAACATGTTCAACTTCCTAGACACCATGGTAGGGAGCTGACTGATCATCCAACTGCGGCTGCGATGTTGGCTTCCCTCCCGGAGTGTTTATGGGCTACGGGTCCCACTGATGTGGGGCTTGTTGATGTCACACCTGTCACGTTTGATTTACAACCGGGCCCTCCGATTTGGAGGTCACAATATCCTCATAAGCGGGCGGCAGAGGAGGGAATTGCAGAAACTATTGGGGGTCTTCTGGAAGCGGGTGTGTTAGAATCTTCCACCTCTTCCTGGAACACTCCTATTTTGCCAGTGGAAAAAAAGGGGACAGGTAAATACCGAATGGCACATGACCTTAGGGCGATTAATTCTGTTTTGTTGACCCCTACGGTGCCAGTACCTAATCCGCATGTTGCGTTGACTAACCTAGACCCGTCTCAGACTTGGTTCTCTTGTGTGGACCTTGCTAATGCTTTCTTTTGTCTCCCATTGGATGAGGAATGTAGGGATGTGTTTTCTTTTACCTACAGGGGTCAGCAGCTGAGATATACACGTCTGCCTCAGGGTTTTGCTCTTTCACCAGGGCTCTTTAATCAGGTTCTGAAACAGCAGTTAGCGGACTGTTTCTTACCAGAAGGCGTGACCCTGATTCAGTATGTTGATGACCTCATGCTGGCAGCACAGACGTTGGAGTCTTGTATTGAGGGCACGCGAAGTTTGTTGTCACATCTAGCAGACAGGGGTTTTAAAGTGAGCAGATCTAAGCTGCAAATTGCTAGGAAGCAAGTTTCTTTTTTGGGGCGGATTATCACTGGGACAGGCACTCAGATGTCTGCCAGCCATAAATCTGCGATTCTCAATCACCCCAAACCATGTACGGTGAAGGACATGTTGTCTTTTCTTGGACTGACTGGATATAGTAGGAACTATGTTCCTAACTATACAGAATTGACAGACCCCTTACGGGCGTTAGTCAGAGAGCATGGGATTCGTCAGCTCACCCATGCTCTGACTTGGACTATGGAGGCAGAAGAAGCTTTTATCTCTCTGAAACAACAGTTGGCTGCGGCGGCGCAGCTGGCTATTCCGGACTATTCTTTACCATTCTATTTGGATGTTTCTGTAACAGAACTGACAGTGAATGCCGTTCTGTTTCAGAAAACAGGGGGTGAGAGGAAAATTCTCCAGTATGTTAGCGCAATGCTAGATCCTATGGAGATAAGACATCCAGCGTGTACAAGACATGCTGCAGGTGTAGGAAAAATGATTCAAAAAATTGCACACATTGTGATGGGTCATCCACTGCAGGTGATGACATCACACAGTGTGGTAGCATATGTGAATTCACAACATTTCACATTGACAACATTGAGACAACAAAAATTGAGCAAAATTCTGGAATCACCTAATATAACTTTTGTACACAACGGAGTGAATATGGCTGACAGGATGCAGGAAGGAGAGCCGCATAATTGTGAGGAGTTAGTACAAAAAGAAGAAAAAATAAGACCTGACCTACAAGCTTCTCCTTTGGCTGGTGAAGGTGTGAGAAATTTTTATACAGATGGTTGCTGTTTTCGACATGATACAGATGGACTGAGAGCAGCATTCGCTGTGGTGGAAGACTTGGGCAGCGAGTTTCACGTTTTGAGGGCAGAAAGACTGCAGGGTGCGCAATCGGCACAGAGAGCAGAACTCAAAGCAATGATTGAAGCTCTGAAATTAGCTGAGGGAATGAGGGTAAATCTATATAGTGATTCAGCCTATGTAGCAAGTGCCGTTCATGTGGAACTTCCTCAGTGGCTCAGAGCAGGATTTATAACTGCAGCACGAAAGCCCATAAAACATGAAACTGAAATGAAAGAATTGGCGGAGGCATTGCTGTTGCCTCAGTCTGTTGCGGTGATTAAATGCAAGGGACATGATCAGAGTAAGACCAGAGTGGCAGCAGGAAATGCGGCCGCGGATGAGGCAGCCAAAGAAGCAGCTGGATACCTGCCATCTCTCTTCATGGTGAGTACTGAAATGGAACAGATGGAACAGAATAACCTGGAGAAAATTATTTTTCACCAGAAAGGCGTGTCACCTGAGGAACGTTCTGTCTGGAAAGCGAGGGGTGCCATCTGCAATGAGGGACTCTGGCGCGGACCGAATGGTAAAGTAATTCTCCCTCCAAATATGAGATTCCAGGTTTTCCAGGAAGCTCATGGACTCGGACATGTAGGTATTGCACAGATGTTAAAAAACCTGGAGCACTGGTGGCATCCATTTTTGAGGGACATGGTCAAGAACCATGTGAAAACATGTGAAATTTGTGGACAACACAATGCAAAACCAACTGTCAGACCACCAGTGGGACATTTTCCTTGGACTACACAACCGGGTAAGGAGATTATTATTGATTTTACAGACATGATAACACCCGTTAGAGGATACAGGTATGTATTAATGTGTGTGGATGCATATTCGAGCTGGCCAGAGGCGTGGCCAGCTAAAAAAGAGGACAGCAAAACTGTCATAAAGTGTCTGATCAATTATTACATTCCAACCCATGGTTTTCCAGAGAAGGTGAGATCAGACAACGGCACTCATTTCAGGAACCAAGATTTGCAGAAGGTGGAGCAGCTGCTCGGACTGAAACATTCATTCGGTACAGTATATCATCCTCAATCACAAGGCAAAGTTGAGAGACTGAATCAAACTGTTAAACAGAAATTGGCTAAAATATGTGCACATACTAAATTAAATTGGGTGGATGCTTTGCCTATTGCCTTGATGTCTGTTCGAATGTCTGTTAACCAATCAACAGGATTCTCTCCATATGAGCTTCAGACGGGACGGATGTTTCCAGGACCTGCAACTCGCATTCCAGGATGGAAAGGTGAACTTGCACACTTATCTCATAAAGATTTCTTTAATGAGTTACAGATCCTGGCAGGGGAATTTGTGAAATATCAGACGACACAGGAACGTCCCGGCTCACCACCCGTTCCGGGAATCGACTGGGTGCGCCTGAAAGTCATCAAAAGAAAGTGGTCGGAACCTCGCTTCACCGGACCATACCGAGTCGTGGAGAGAACATCTCATGCTGTCCGTCTGCAAGGGAAAGGAGACACCTGGTTTCATTGGAGTCAGTGCACAGCAGCCGAGGAGCCACAGCGTGCGCTCCGAGACGTACAAGAAGATCTTCAGCTTCAATCTTCGGACGAGGAGCAACGCCAGGCGCTTCCAGGAGGGAGTGTAGCAGGAATTCCTGCCACAACCACTTCAAGTACCTGAAATTCAAAGTTTAAAAGGCTCGGACAGGCATAATAATCCTGTTCCGATGTCCTTCTATTGAGGAAAAAGGAGATTTTATATTCTCCTTAAAACTCACTGTTATATTGGCATAATAATCCAATTTTCAGTGAGCAACGGCCGCTCAGCTGGAAACCTGAGGTTTCTAGCCGAGAAGGATCAGGCTACAAGAGGATCAACATTGATTCATTTTTATTGCGTGTTGTCGTTTTTTGCGAACTCGGAAAAGACTCTCGTTTCGTTTTTTTTTTGCGCGTAACATTTTATCATTTTCTGATGAAGACTTCATATTTTGTTTTTGAAAGACTATCAAAGAACATTTAAAAAAAACAAAGACTCTTTTGTAATTTTTTATCATTTTTTGACGAAGATTTCATATTTTGTTTCTGAGAGACTATCAAAGAACAAAAAAAAAAAGAAACTATTCTGTAATTTCTTATGTCTTTATGATTTTGATTTGTGGCGAATATTGTTTTTTAAGTTTGCATAACAATTCTTAGCTATTGCTATATACATATCTTAGTCTTATTTTTTGCGTTTTTACATTTTTGGGCTGTTATATGTACTGTAGTTTTGTGTTGTATTATGATAATTAAGTTTATGATTTTTACATAATTGTAGAAAGATAAGTGGTTTTCATTTTTAATTTTGACCGGTGAAAGTTTGTGGTTTAAAAGGTGAGTATTGGATTGTTGAATAACACAGGATTACATTTGACAGGTTTGCATGATGGAGTTCAGCTTAAGATTCATGAACGGGGAGTGGAAGTTTTTACTGGGTGTGTTTTTTGGACTCAATGTGCTGGGAATGTGGGCTTTAGGAGGATCCACGGGTGGAATCATTTCCTCACAGACACTTGATCTCCGACCGATTTCTGTCAAGCGCGAAGTGTCTGGCGGAAATGTGACTGCTCGTGTGAAGCGTTCTTTGAGATCTCCTGTAGACAAGTGCCTCACTAAATATCGTGGAATTGAGTTGAACTACACTTTGGGTACTGTAACTGATTATCAAATTGATCTGTGTGAGGTAATTCGTCGCTGCTGGTCGACCCCCCGATCCTGGCAGAACACTCCTTTGTATTTGTGTGGGGATCTGACCTTCCAGCGACACTGTATTACTCAGGAAAATGGGGTTCGTCACTTGTGTCCCACTTGGAAATCGGCCTTCAGATGGGTGGGATCAAGTTGGAGTCCACCTTATGCTCATAAATATGACACTGAATATGACAAGGTTACCATAAAACGAGGGTCTTTAATACATTCTCCAGCGAAGGGTCAAAATCCTTTAGTGCTAACCATTTCTTCAATGCACAATCCTTTCTTTACAAAGTATCCGGCGGATGCAGCTGTTTATTTGACTTTAGGTGCCTCAATTGATGATAAAGATCCACTTGGGGTTATCAAAATTAATATGGTCAGACCTGATGGTGAAGAAGACGGGGACATGGATGTTCCTGATCAGTTTGCGGCTAAAATTGACTACTCTGCAGTTACACCGTTGGATATCATTCAAACAGCGACTGGCTATAGGGACAGGAATTTATGGCTGAATTGGATGGTTCAAACGGCTAAGGAAACTAATATTGGGAACTGCATTGCATGTGCCACAGCTAGACCTCATCTTTACACTGAACCTGCCCCATTACACTTGGGAGATAGTTGGGGTTTTAATTGCATGCTGAAATTGACAACTGAGGCAGACCCCATAAATTGTGATGCGCTTGCCAACATATATCCACCTATTAATAACTATACTCAGACGGGAACTTTTCTTCCGGTTAAGGGTAAAGGGTTGTATGTGTGTTTTAATTTTACTCATCTTAAGCCGGATTTCAATCTAGGACAGATTTCTAGTGATTGGTGTAATGTTACTTTAACAGCATCCGGAATCGGGAGTTGGGCAAGAGCTGGACTTTATTATTTTTGTGGGGGTGATAGATTATATGTGCGAATTCCTCCTAGGACTGTTGGAATATGTGCTATGACTCGCCTTGCAGTGCCGCTTATGGTTGTTGGAGAAAGACTTGATCCTGTAGGTCCGGCGCAGGTGCTCACTTTACGGACACGGAGACATGAGCGACAGGTGCGTAATACACGTGTTGATACTGCATTTGATTTGACTACTAATTCTCCCACTTATGTAGATGCCATCGGCGTGCCGAGAGGGGTTCCGGATCAATATAAATTGGCGGATCAAATTGCAGCAGGTTTTGAAAATATGCCAGTACTATCAGCTCTTTTTCCTATCACTCCGAATAAAAATGTTGACAGGATAAATTATGTCCATTATAATCTTCTGAGGTTAGCGAATCTGACCAGGGATGCTGTTGGGGGTTTGAAGGATCAGTTAGCTCCTACTTCTTTAATGACAATTCAAAATCGGATGGCGTTGGACATGCTGTTGGCCGAAAAGGGTGGAGTCTGCTTTATGTTCCAAGAGAGCTGCTGTACTTTTATTCCAAACAATACTGCCCCTGATGGATCTGTCACTCGAGCCCTGGAGGGTTTGAGAATTCTGAGTAACACTATGCATGAACATTCGGGTATTGATGGTGGTTTAGACAGGTGGTTTTCTACTATTTTTGGTAAATGGAAGGGGATTGTCATGTCATTGCTAGTTTCTGTGGCTACGTTTGTTGCCATAGTGGTGACGTGTGGATGCTGTTGTATTCCGTGCGTCCGTTCACTTATCCTTAGGCTTATTACAGTCTCAATTGAAAAGGGAAGTAGTGGACCACCGGCTCCACCTCCCTATCAGATGCTCTTTCGTGGTGTTCCTGATGAGGGAGTTGTGGAGCTTGCAGGTTCTGTTTGAAAACGGGGACTGTTATATATTCAGGTCTCTCTCTCTCTTTTGAGTTTTTTATTTTTTGATTTTTGGGTTTTTATTCTTTAGTAGTATAATGCATAGTTTTTGGTCCTCTATTAGAAGGCTTTATTAATTTTTGTGAGGTCTCTTAATTGAGACCTCAAAACGGGGACTGTCGAGGAAAATTATTGATTTTGGTGCTTAATGCAGTTAATTTTATGCATGTGTAAAAGGGTAGGTTTGATACTCTTGTTTTGAACCGGACACACAGGGGTTAGAATGCAGATCATTAAATGGGGCCGCTTGCAGCCCGGCCAGATCACAGAAACATAAATTAACATTCTTGCAGGCAGTTGGGGAGAACTGCTGGAGGCCAGCATCTGCGATGGTGTAAAACTAATGCAAAATAGAAGATTGAAACCCCGTAACATTTAACTTCTAAGTATTAATACCATGTTCACTGAAGATTGTATTATCTCATATTAAAAACTATTAAAGGATAAATGTATTTGAAAAACTGTATTATCTGTGACGATATTAGAACCAAATGGAAATTGTTTGTATGAAAATGTTTTCTTTACTATTAGAAAATGGCTCAGGAATTATACTCTATTTTGTCCTGTATATTTTATGTATTATTTTGGCAGAACTTAATCTTTTGGGAGGCTGAGTGTGCAAAAGCAAAACTGGGGTTTGCAAAGATAACATTTTTTGAAAATTACAAGATGCAAGTCTCTTCGAGAACGTTAGGAGAGATAATGGAAGAGACGTCAGATTTATGGGTGTCTGCGAAATCTTATCTTAAGACTCTCGGCGCCGGGGACATTCGTACCTGGTATCGTCCAAGATTAACTGGTCCGCCTTTGTCTCTCGATAGAAACCAGACGCCTTTGGAACTTCGTTGTAAATTGGGAGACTTCTCAAGTTTCCTGTAGTCCATACGGGAGGTTATAATTGGTTAAAGAGTGGAACGCCTTAGTAGAATATATTAAATTGAAGAAACGCCCACTCAGTATAAAACTTCATGTAAAACGTTAAAAATTCAGAATGCTACCACTGTTTTGCTTTTTGGCATAATAAGCTTTCTCCAGAGACGCGTCTCTGCCCCTTTTGTTTCTTTGTGTTTCATTTTCTATTTCTCCTGTTACAGGTAATGAATATATCTCTGTATCTCTGCAGCTTTGTTATTGATTGCTTTGTTATGAATTAAACTCCGTGATCTGTGACGTCAACGCGCAGTGTCGTGGTTTCACTTCCTCCAGCCGCAGTCCGTCTGCCAGAGATTCCGGGACTCTAAGGAAGGAGAGGCCAAACTTTTTGTCCAAAGTTAAAGTTATATTATTCTTCCTTAATAGTGTCTACCACCCGAAAAAAACAGGACAGATCAGGGTGGTGTTTGATTCAAGTGCTGCATATGAAGGAGTGTCTTTAAATGATGTACTTCTGAAGGGACCAGATTTGAACAACACTCTGATAGGAGTTCTTCTGAGGTTTCGAAGAGAACTGGTAGCTGTGACAGCAGATGTGCAGCAAATGTTCTACTGTTTTCTTGTCAGAGAGGATCATAGAGATTATCTCCGTTTCCTCTGGTATGAAGATAATAACCTTGACAAGAACATTGCAGAGCACAGAATGAAGGTCCACGTGTTTGGAAACACACCATCACCTGCCGTTGCAATATACTGCATGAGACGAGCTGCTATAAAGGGTGAGAATGAACATGGTTCTGATGCAAGACAGTTTGTGCAGAGACAGTTCTATGTTGACGACGGACTAATTTCAGTTACCACACCTGATGAAGCAGTGGACCTCCTGAAAAGAACAAAACAGATGCTTGCAGAATCCAATATAAGACTGCACAAGGTAGCATCAAACAGCAACCAAGTAATGGAAGCCTTACCTAAAGAAGACCGAGCAAGTGATTTGAAGGAGTTGGAGCTTGGTGCAGATCCCCTCCCTCTCCAGCGAAGCCTTGGACTTTCTTGGAATTTAGAAACCGACAGCTTCACATTCCAGGTTTCAAGTGAACCAAAACCATTCACCAAGAGAGGCATTCTATCTACAGTAAATAGTCTCTTTGACCCCTTGGGATTTGTGGCCCCAATAATAATGCAAGGAAAAGCTCTTCTGCGTGAACTCTCATCACAACAAGATGAGTGGGATTCTCCACCACCTTCTGAGAAAGAAGCAGAATGGAACGCATGGAAAAACTCTCTGACAGTCCTGGAGGATCTACACATTAGGAGGAGTTATTTTCCCATGTCACCCACATCACTGCTAAGGAAAGAGTTATGCATTTTTTCAGATGCATCTACACTCGCAATAGGAGCTGTAGCCTACATGAGAGCAGCTGATGCTGATGGAACATACCACGTTGGCTTTGTTATGGGTAAGTCCAAGCTGGCTCCAAAACCTGCACACACTATTCCACGCCTGGAACTTTGTGCTGCTGTGTTGGCTGTACAGCTGTACGAAGTGATCCAAGAGGAAATAGACATCAGTGTGGATGCAGTTACATTTTTTACAGACAGCAAGATTGTACTTGGCTACATCCATAATTCTTCAAGAAGATTTTATGTGTATGTGTCCAACAGAGTGGCAAGAATAAGGCAATCCTCTTGTCCAAACCAGTGGCGTTATGTTTCCACAAATCAGAACCCTGCAGACCATGCCACCCGGTTTACTGCAGCAGAGTGCTTACAACAGACCAGCTGGTTTACTGGTCCCAGTTTTTTGACATCAGATTCTGCAGAAAAGCCCCCTGAAACCAACAACTTCAGTCTGGTGGAACCTGAAATGGATGTTGAAATTAGACCCATTGTGACAGTTCTGACTACTGCTAAGGAAAATGATTATTTAATGCTAAAAATATACTTAATCTTACGACACGTGTAAAGGTATAGCCAACACTTTTATTTGGAACGGTTTTCTGTGGAGCATGTGGGAACTGGGAATGGCAGACAGGCAGGCAGGGCCCTTTTTTCCTCCCCCTTTTGACAGACACAGCAATAAAATTTACAGCCCGAAAGGGGTCAGAGACTTCTTGGCGCCTCTCGGCCCGGGTCGGATGGAGATGGGCACGAAGTGATCCGCCTTTGCTTAGATAAAAAACAGACACCTTTGCTATAAATCAGGAAGTCCCAACTTTCTTTGGGGGCCTGAGGGAGTTCTAATTGGTCGAAGAGCAGAACGCCTTTTTTGCATATATTAAATAGGGAAACGCCTCTTTGGTTAAAATTTCAGGTCAGCACCGGAGAGTCTGAGAGAGTTTTTTTCATCTTTTCTCCACGAGGGCGCCTTTGTCTGTCTTATGTGTTTTGTGTTCGTCTGTCTTCCCTTGTGTGTTTTTATTTTCATGAGAAAATGCATATCTCTGTATCTCTGCAGCTTTGTTGTCGATTGCTTTGTATGAGATTAAACTCTGTATTTCTGTGACGTCATCGTGCCTTGCCGTCTCCTTGCCAGCGTGATGTCATCCGCTCGCGACCCGGCTAACAGGAGGAGAGGAGAGCCATGCTTTTTCCAAAATTAAGCTAACCCAATAACTTTCCTTCCTTAACACTACCCACACCTCATCAGGTCAGTTAGGTTCACATCGATTTGAGCGATTCTCAGATTGGACAAGACTCTGTAACACTATTGCCAGACTCATGAGTGTCGCTGTCTCCTTTAAGAAGAATCATGAGGATGCAAAACGTGAAACAGGGAAACGTTTTGCCAAAATACCCAGTACAGTGGAACTCAAAAAGGCTGAAACTCTAATCATTCATGATATCCAACAAGAGGCTTTCAAAGACGAATTTAAGTGTCTTGAGAAAGGAGCGACATTTCCTAAACAAAGCCCACTTCAGAAACTTAACCCTGTGAAAGACGGTAATGATTTGCTGAGAGTTGGAGGTCGTATTTCATCTGCAGAGATGTCAAACGAAGAGAAACAGCCATTGATCATTCCCCGAACATGCCACATTGCCACGTTACTTGTGAGATTTTTTCATAAGGAAGTGGCTCACCAAGGTCGCCATATAACAGAAGGAGCTATTCGAGCTGCTGGTTATTGGATTATTGGAGCTAAGCGTCTAGTGTCTTCTGTAATCCATAAATGCGTTATCTGCCGCAAGCTACGGGGACATCTACAAAAACAGAAAATGGCAGATCTGCCTACAGACAGACTTACACCTGAACCTCCATTCACAAATGTGGGCCTTGATATCTTTGGACCATGGACCATTAGTACACGTCGCACGAGAGGAGGAAGTTCTAATAGTAAACGGTGGGCAGTCCTTTTCACTTGTATGTCAACCAGAGCTGTGCACATAGAGCTGGTGGAATCCATGTCAACAGATAGCTTTATCAACTCTCTGAGGAGATTTTTTGCTATCCGTGGTCCTGCTAAACTTCTCCGATCTGACAGGGGAACCAACTTTGTGGGTGCATGCAGAGAACTGAACATCATCTCCAAAGAGGCAGTGGTTGAATCCTATCTCCAAAGCAAAGGATGCACATGGATCTTTAACCCACCACATTCATCACACATGGGTGGTTCATGGGAGAGACTTATCGGTGTATCCAGACGCATTCTGGATGCTATGTTACTTCAAACAGGACACACTCATCTCACACACGAGGTTTTGAGCACTCTCATGGCTGAAGTCATGGCGATCATGAATGCCAGACCTTTGGTACCTGTGTCTAATGATCCTGAGATGCCAACAATCCTCACTCCAGCCATGTTGCTTACTCAAAAGACAAGCACAGTGTCAGCTCCTTCTGGTGAATTCAAGATGGGTGTTCTCCAAGGTAAACAATGGAAACATGTCCAGTGTCTTGCAGACACTTTCTGGAAGAGATGGAAACAAGAATATTTGTCCACTCTACAAGTGCGCAGGAAATGGACTCGGCAAGAAAAAAACATAAAGGTTGGCGATGTTGTTTTGCTTAAAGACAGTCAAGCCCACAGGAACGATTGGCCCATTGGAATTATTGTGAAAACCTTACCAAGCAGTGACAAAATTGTACGCAAAGTAGAAGTGAAGACTACAAAAGGGGGACATGCCAAGATTTTCCACAGACCTGTCTCAGAAATTATTGTTCTGCTTTCTGAAGGCTTTTGAAGATGGACAGAGACAGTTTTCTGTTCTTATGGTGTCAAAATAATATTTTGCCAAGCGGGGAGTGTGCTGACTCCATCATTATGTTTTGTTTGGTTGGTAAATTTTAAGTTAAACTATGGACCCTTACTGACACCTAGTGGACATTGTTTACATATTTAATTTGGTCAGTCGAGCAGAACTCGTCCAGCTGTACGGTTGGTGTCTTCGTCTGTCCTTCAGACACGTTTGTTCCTTGGACACTATTTGTCTGTAAGTTCATTTTATTAATCATTATTCCAGCATTGTGTAATATTTTGCAGAAAAGTTTTATGTTTCCCAACCAATACTTAAAGCTACATCGTTAGCTAATTGGAGAGAATTGGGAGTCACATGTTTGCCTAATTGTTTTCTGTGTCTGTAGCTGATGTACACTTTTGTGTTTTGTTACAGTTTTACAAAAAAAACTAGAATAAAGGAAAAGAAAAGAAAAACAAACCAGCAAAGAGTTGCAAAATAAAACAAGAAAACTATCAAGGACTGGATTATTTTCAACAACTCAAGTGTTAGCTAGCTGTCTAGCTTTGTAAGAGCAACACATTGTGAGGGCAGCATAGTGACGGTGAGGAAAGACGTTGAATGCAGGTGAGTTAATGTGGGGATTAGAAACAATTGTGGAAGAGAGAAAATACGCAAACTGAAGGAAAGTCAATAATTAACACAACTGAAGCTGACAAAAATATAACATAGAAAAAAATTATACTGTCCATTATCTATGGGTGAGTGCTTTATCAGTCACAATCAAGTGCAAAGCACAGAATGCATAATGTCTGTGACCATCATTTTTGCATTTTATATGATCCAAAATGCAAATTGTTACTGTTACTGCCTTTCACCACTTAGACCAAGTCCTATACCAAAAAGCACAGAGCTGTTTTAGTGGTTAGCTTGCACAATATTTTACTCTTTTTGTGTGTAATTCACTAGTATCCTAAAGTACTGAAGTCATCATGACAAATTGTCCCAAATGAAATGCCCCAGATCTTGGGTCTCGGTTCAATGACATTAAGCAGCACCTGAAGAGAAATACAAGATGTCACGGATTATGCTCTGTTTCTTATTAAAGATTCATGAGTTGTCGACAGTGGTCTCATCCGCAAACAGAAGCCTACACAAAGACACACTAATCATTAAGGTGCTGTCTGAAACATGATGAGAAAGCCAAAAAGGAGGAGAAGCTGTCGTCTCGAGTTGTCAGATTCTCCACATATGCCACGGCTCCTGTCGTCTACTTGCTGCTTAAGAGAGCCAATTTATTTCCCCAGAAGGATGTGGACCACTTGTGACATTTGGCAACGGAGCATCAGAGGCTTCATCCAGCTGTTACACACTCAAATACACATAAAAATACAAAGACTAGAATATAGGTTGGTGAATTCACCACAAAGCTTTGACAGGCTAAATAGACGAACTAGCAGCTTCTCCGCTTTAATGTGTGATGATAGTTGGCAGTCCTGATACAACCCTCTATCACTCACCTATTGTCTGTTCTGATGCCAGGTGAAGTGCAAAGAGGAAAATAAATGCAGTCAAAACTGCTGGCCTCCAGCATCCCACAGCATCACTTTAATGCATATTTCCACCGCAACTCTCTGTGATCATGCATTTCTTTATTCCATCCCTTTTAATATGTATTTCTTCTTAACAATAGAAATAGAGATTTCAAGTATGCACATTCAGATCTGAAAGTACAGTGCCTTGCAAAGTTTTTCTACCCCTCAAACGTTTGCATATTAGTTTTTATATTTTGTAATATAAAAACACAACATGATATATTGCATTTAGGTTTTATGTGATAGACCAACACAAAATTCTGCAAAACTGTAATGTGAATGATGAATGATTCTTTCAAAATGTTTTACAAACAAAAAGCTGAAGAGTAGAATAATTTCAGATTCTAATTTATAAAAAATGACCATTTAAGGTTTAATGGCTTCTTAGATTGATGATTGACAGAGGTCTAAACAAATTTGTAAATGTCATTTTTAGGAAAAAGAAAATATATATTGGAAGATAACAGTCATTTTACACTGTTACCTTTCCAGAGATGCCTATCACATTTCTGCATGCCATTTTCCTTACATTTTAAATGTATTTGTTACTGTGTTGCGCCATCATAAAAATTTTTTACATGAAAATATATTGTGAACGAAATGGTTTGAGCAATATTTTGCAAGTTACCGCATAGATATGTGATCTGCAGCAAAGTTGAACAAACATTGCATCAAACGTGACTTTAAAACAGCCTATTACCCACAAAGCTACAGTTCTTTTTTTTCATGAACCTCAAAAATGAATTCAGATGTTTATATCAAAAGTGAACATATATACAGGATCCCACTGCAATTTTCCCCTTAAAATGAGTCAAGCTTTCACTTTGAATATATTGATCTAATGCCTTATTACTGAATCAATAACTTATGATTGATTTCCTGTGGAAACGACACTAAGATCAATGCAAGTCCCAGAATGCATTTTCATCTCTTTTGCCTCTGCTGCTACATCTTCTTCTCACTGTCTGTATTCTCAAGCATGTTAATTAGTTTGGGTTGGTGCGCTGTCCTGAAGGACGGGTCAGTGGGCTAAAATGAAAATAGAATCTGGAAAAAGAGCTGTGTGAATAATAAAATGGATGGTCAGGCCAGGCCTGTTGCCTGCAGGCCTGATAAAATGCTTCTATTAGCAGAGCCATCCAGGTGTAACATGACCATCAAGGCTGGATATCCAAGCAGAGGGAAAAACACTGAAACCTTGTTATGGCCAGAGCAAATCCAAGCTCACTCTACCAAACATTAATCCATGTGATGGCTCAATAGACTCTTTACATCTCAGGGTAGATGTGGAGTTGAATTTATATCTGCATGTGTGTGCATGTGTACATGTGTCTGCTTCTTGGAATGGAAGCAAGAGCAAAATATGTGTGTCAGACACACTGAATTTCACGGAGACGTGCAATGCTGTCAGTGGATGCTGGAGGCACATTCATGATCTAGATTTCCATACATTGCTATAGGCCACATTCTGATGTGGTGTAATCACTTTATCTTGATAATGGAAATTGGATTTAATTTTCTCTTTTCAGCCAAAGCATGTTAAGTCACTCTTTCTTCTGCTTGGAGGTGAAATTGAATGGTTAATGGTTCTTTGCTCACTGCACCTCATCTGGCCCACAGACGCTCATCTTATTTGTAGAAGTGGTAAAATTGCATAATTAAAAACAATTATTCACCACAGGTCGTTATCCTTCCTGCTAATTAAGATGTTGACATAGCAAGTTGTGTGTGGTGGGGTGGCAGTTACACAGGAAATATTGCTTTGTACTCATTTCACTGAAAATGAAGAGGGCATAAAGGAGTCATTTATCCCATTTGTGCCTCAAAGATGATTGAAGGACTGACTTTGGTTCCTGTTGTAAAATACAGGAAAAATTAGGCCTAAAATTGCTTAGCTCCAGCAAAAAGCTCTTTAATGAATACAAAACCACTGTTTATGCTGAAAGTATCAGAAAAAAATAAAAATAAAAAATACATAAAAATCATCTAACAGCTCTCTCTTTCACATTTCAACTATTTCACCCCTTTGACAAGGAACAAGAAGTGCAATTTTGTAAATCCACACTGAAGATCAAAGTTCTATCAAGTTCTAAAAACTGTCACCCACCCACCCACCAGCCTCTCCTGTTGAGTCAAATAAGCAGTGAGCATCTACTGGTAAGCATCACCACGATAGTCTGATTATTCTCCTAATAGATAAGGAAAAGGATAAAGATGGATACTGTGAGAACAAGCAGAGGATAAGGGAACAAGAAACAAAATTGAGATGCAGATTCAGTAAGTTCTAATGGAGAAAACAAAAGGATGAGAAGCAGTAGGGAAAGCTGGTAAAAAAATAGCTGCATTCTGTCTGTTACACAGTTTAGCATTTGAAGCAAAATATACCTGTCTCACTGCAACTTCATATCCTGTTCCATCATACTTTTCTCCGACAACATGAAGTCTGTTTGACAAGACGCTAATATCAAAAGGATTAAATAAAGATGGGAATCAGAGTGCAACATAAGAGGGAAGTTACTCCAGCTCAAGGTTCAGGAAGAACACAAACATCTTGTTTGAGTACCAAAGAAAAATAGGAAGAAAGCCAAACTGCAGCAATGTTAAAATAAAGAAGAACAAGTGAACAAATAAATGTTTATAACTAGAGATGCACCAATCAGAGATTTGTTGAGAATTTCTGATCTCTAGGATATTTTTGACTTGTTGGTAATTCACTTATTTTTCCATTTATCTGAAATATGTTAAAACATATTTAAAAAACATCAAAGCATATTTTTCTCACCCTTTCTCCATGAAGGGTCATTGCTTATTTCTATTCGAATTGTTTATATTTGGAAGGTTGCTGCAAAGTCAATGACTCAGTTCAATTGGATGGACTTCCTTCAAAAACCTTTTGCCAAATGGAGTAATAAACTTAGCAGTATATTATACTTGAATGTGTGTTGCTGAATTTAAAGCTTTCATTTCAAATAAAAAATCATTCATGTATTTGAAAGAGAAATTATATCCAAGTATCTTCAGAGTGTCATTGTGGATAATAATCTGTCTGCAGTCTGCTTTTCAACAAATCCAAAGAGATGAATCTCCACAGTAACATGTCCTGGATGACACAATCAGTTGTTGATAAGCGCTTCTAATCCACCTCATTTGCTTTTGCAACTCCTTTTCAAATCTCTGTCTATCTGTATGGTCAGAAAGCTGAGCAGAGACTTTGGATGTAATGAAATATGATCCTTGTCAGTTATGATGAATGAACTTCCACATTTCCTCTCTGATTGTTGGTTCTTTCTTTATGATCTCCTAATATATTTTTGTAAAGAAATTTCATATAAATCTATTTACAGGTCTAAGATAAGACACTGAGATTAAATGTATTGTGAATTTCATTAAATCAACTATAATGTAGGCATAAAGGATGCAGGTTCCATGGTCTATGTTCATTATATTCACTTATGGAAATATTACACATGCAAACGTTTTGAGCATTAAGCATAAAATTTGAAACATGCATCAGTCAATTCTTAACACTCTGTTAGGAACATCATCCAACTACTCCCTGTTTAACAATGCTTCTTCTAATTCATTCTGTCAAACTATTCATTCTAAAATATGATTATAATGACTGCCAAGACTTTTTGGTTGTCCTTCAATATTGCATTACTAAACATATTAAAAAAATGACAGTTTTCCTTCAACTCACTGCGGACCAGGATCCTACAAAGGAAAAAGCTGAGCAGAACTATATTAATACTTAAACGAGTCACTTGGTAAGACTTTTCATGAAAGAGAACACAGTTAATGCTGGGTCGAGCATAGATCAGAATTTTAATACAAACCACCCACAATTTCCAAGCCCAAGCTTGAGAGTCAAGTGGTTACACAACCAGATGTGGGAGTATTTGAGCAACAAACATGCAGCAAAACAACACTAACTATGGCAGACTACACTCTTTGTTTGTGTGGCTTGAAAGTGTCACATACGTTGGCAGAAAATGCATCCTGACCTAACATTGTTCTAAGAAGAAAGCTAAGTCCTCCAGCAATCGTTTCTTTTTTTACTTACAGAATTCTTAGCCAACCGGATCTTTCCACACTTTCCCAAGACCAGCTGGGATCTTTTTTTTTTTCATTTTTGTTATATTTAGATGCAATGGCAACCAAACTGTTTTCACAATTTGGAATCCTAAGACAAAACCCAGTGTGGTTGGTGCAGCTGTATTAGGTACTACATCTTCTAATTTGGAGCACAGCATCTTTCAACCAATTACTGCTAACGCTCACAGTAAGTGGTATCACCTGGTTTAGACAGACACTACAAACAGAGCACATTATTGTCTCTAAGCAGGGCATCGGTGAGAAAACATTCACAGCAGGGTGGCAGCATAATAGTTGTGCTTGAGAGAGAACCCGCAGGAAAAATAAGATAAAAGTGTTCCACACTTTTAATTCCTAAATAAAACTTTGGATTTGATTTGCTGCCCATCTAATTCAAGACAAGACTATGGAGCATGGAATTGAAAGGTTCTTCCACCTGACAAACAGGAGAACGCCTATGAATAACTGTCAGCTTTTCCGTTTGTCTATGACAGCGTCTGTCTTCATTCAGCACTCTTAAATTGGCTTTGGAACCGATTGGAAATGGTTCTTTTATTATACACTTCCCATAACTCCCCCTCTCATCAAAGCCAGGCCATCTTTTATCTGGAAGATGACGTTTCCATTAGGGTCTGCCAACTTCTTACTGCTGCTCTGTGAGTTGTGGTGCTGGGGGATGAGCATTGTTAACCAACACAACATCAGCAGCATCTCACTGGCCGGGACGAGCAAAGGCCCAGGTCGAGGGAAGGCAGTTCATCAGATGACTGCTCACCTAAAACACACACACACACAGAGTGGGCACACCGACACACACAGTATTTCTCCTGCACTCTTTCTTTCACACCCTCATTCTTACAGAGACAAACACACAAAAATTCACAGATCTGACAAAGTCAGACAACAAAGGCACAGAAAAAAAGACAGAACTTGGCCAAAGGGAGCGTGTCTGTCAGCTCTTCCTCAACAGTTTCAGAGATTCATCAAAGGTATGAGAGGCCCATAAGGCTCAGCTGCCAATCTGGCAAGACTTTCAGTCCCCAAACACAGAACCGGGGTTCTTTCAAAGCGAGCTGGCTCCCTCCTCTGTGTCACTGTCTTCATTAACTTTAGCTCCAGACCTAGCTCACGTTTAGTTCAGGCTTCAGAAATCAGGAGGGTTTCACAGCTCCGAGAGCAGGGACACTTTCTGCCCTCGTCATCATTTAAAGGCCATGTTGACTGGTGTAGGTCTGGTGACATTGTTGGTACTAATGAGGACAGGGCTGTATACTGGAATGTGGTGGTCGGCAGAGACATGCGAATAGTCCCACTCTGGGAGCTTTAATTATGCCTACATTATCAAGCTGTCTGTCCACATTGACCCTATCATGTATTGTTAAGATGCTTCATAAATCATGAGTCTAAATCAGAGACTCCTCAATGTAGCAGGATACACTGAGGAATGCTAGTTGTTATGAATTACAATGTTCAATGCAAGACTTTCTACTTTTTGAACAAAAAAAAAAGCTTTCTTTCTGGTAAAGTGTAATTGAAACCGTAAAATAAGCATGTTATGAGCAAAATGATCAACAAGGTACATCAAAACAGAGGAAGGAACCTATTGTTTTGATAGCACATGAACGAACACCTACCTGTGTAAAGACCCCCTGCAAAGTGAGAGATGTGTTTACTAAGGGCTTTATGTAGCTGTATGTGCAAATCAGATTGTCCCTTGACAAATTATTGTAAGACATTGTGTGATTTAATTAAAATGTTGTCAGTTATTTATCTTTTTAAGTGCGCTTTAATTTCCCCTAGTGGATTTTTTATTGTTTGATTTTTAAAGCACTGTGATTTTTATGTTGAAAGCTGCCAATTAAATTAAATTTTACTTTCTGAAAAATTTCATAGAAGCCCTCTAAAACCCAGTTAGCTATGTTCTGGGTCAAAGAAGCATATCCAAAGGAAGTAAATATTATTGATGGAAAAACAAAACCCACAAAACAAAAGAAATAAAAAATTAAAATTAAAATTATAATAATAAAAATAATTTACAAAAAAAACAATACCATTACAGGCTAAGTAACACAAAAGAATTGTGTAAATCACTTTATGTAAATTTTCAAAACAATTTTTTTTCACGTGAAATTACCTAAAAACTCACTTTGTGTTCTTTTGAAGTGTGAAATTTCATATATATACAAAAACCATATAAACGTCATTCATCAGACTGAGCATAAACGGATACTTGTCTAGGTCAAAAACTTGGTTCACTATAAAATCATAGATCATGACTTTCATCATACATATATATACGAATTCTAAAAACAAAACTAATAAAAATAGAATTTGGCACAAATGAAAGTCATTTGTGAAGGTTAATCAGCTCATTTAAAACACAACAGTTTTTTGTAGAAAATATCTATGTATGGTCATCTGTAATTTTGAATTTAGCTGTTTTGATGCTGGAGTGTTTTGTTGGATTTTAGGTTTTGCTTATTTATTGTCTTTTGTCCTGTGGGTAAAATCACATTATTTACTGAGATGTGAAAAGTTAAATTCCAATCAGAGTGTTGTACTGTTGAAGGCTTAAATGGCTTAAAGTCAGAAGCAAACAATTATTTATATTGCTTTTTATTACCCCTTTTCTTGCAAGTATTAAGCAAATTTAATAAAAATAATTGTTGATCAATAATTCTTGCAGACTGTTGACCTTGTCTAGAAATCACAAACATTTCCTTTTTTGCAGTTTTACTTTTGGTTTCTTCAACTGTCTGCAGTAAAACAGCTCTTTCTCCATCATGATCTCATCAGATCCGCATCCTTGACCTTTGGACTACGCTGTAAATGTCAGAAATCTTTATGGGCCCTGTGATGAATTTATTGAACAATTCACACTCACTTACGCACACACACAAGGCCATACAAACAACTTTTCTACTCATATGTGAACAAACTGCCATGGGATATGTCCTTCAAAGGTAACTATAACTTTGATTTCTAGGTGTGCTGAAATTCATGGTACTCAGACCTGGTGGCAGCATCGGAGAAGATGACCACCAGATATTTCAGCAAACCATCTGAAATAAATCCAGACATCATTTTTATAAATGAAAATCTAAGAGTTTTGAATTCATTGTCTTCAGAACTTGCCTCATTCTAATGAGTAAGTGACTTACTCATTAGAGTGAGTAAACTATTTATACTGAGTCATTTAATCTTAGTATAAATGCAACTATTCTTTGAAGCCCTCAGAAGTTTATTAAGAATCCATAGAGAGAAACATCATAAATACCATGAACCAGACAGGGAGAATGTTGTAGAGAAGTTTAATGTAGCATATGGAGTACTGTTTGGGCCATCAGCTAAAAATAGAAAGAAAATGTCAGAACCGCAAACTCACCAAGACATGGACAGGAAAGCTTCAAAAAAGTAACCAAGAGATCCAAGGCTGATCTAAATAAGCTTTAGAGACACAGGGCTAGGTTAGAAAAAGCTGTTGCAAGACAATGAGATACTGCAAATCCAATGATAGGTGGTTCTACGAAAAATTGTGGCTGTACTGGGACAAAGTGTGAAAAAGGTTGAGGTGTATAAATACTTTTGCAAGGCACTATATATATCCAATTTCTATAGCAGCTTCTCCTTGAAGGGATGTGAGGGGGCTGGCACCAATCTCCAGCAGTCATTGGGCAAGAGGCAGGGTACACCCTGGACGGATGCAGACAAACAATCATGGATGCACACTCATACCCAAGGGCAATTTAGAGCGACCGATTAGCCTAACAGTCATGTTTTTGGACTGTGAAAGGAAGCACACAATCCAAAAATGAGTCTTTCTCCACGCAGAACGATGCCAGGCCAGGATTTGTACCCAAGACCTTCTTGCTGCAAGGCATCAGTATTACCAACTGTTCCACCATATTACTTTAGAAAAGCACTATTTGTATCAAGCTGTAAAAGTGTGATTTTCTATGGCTGGAAAGATATATTTATTTTTCCAGCAATGCATCACTACATAATAGATAAATGAGTCAAAGCCCACAGTGATTAGCTGACTCAATGGTTGCTAGGAGTTGCTGAAAGCCCTTTTTAGCTTGAATTGGTATCCTTTATTGGGAAAACATAAATTAAACAGAGCATTAAGTAGCACCAAAATCCTGTCCTATGTGGCTGCAACACAACAACAGCAGCATCATAACAACTGGACCAACTTTTACCATATGGAAAATACTGATCTCATCTCATCTCAGGCCACTCCTGAATCAGCGTTCTTCTGGAGTTCTGGTTCATAACAGCAGGAGTGATCGGGCCAGGGACACAAGCACTGCTGCCACGATGATAAATGTTGTGCATTAGAACTGTCTGCCTCTCTGAGCCCAAGCTGGGCTGCAACTCCGCCTAGCGGACCACAGAGCTGAAAGTGTGGGGAGGAAGCAGCAGGATTGTATTGAGATCGTTTTGCAAATGGACTGTAATATAAAATTTTAATCAAAGTCTATAAAAAGCATGCCTTGGGATCAGTAAAATATCCTATATCCATTACTGGTGTCTAACAGGCTTTGATTTTGTGAAGATGGCAGGTGGTTGTCTTGTTTAAGGAAACTGATGATTCGGGTACTTACATTTAATGTCAAGCTCTGATGAAGGTTTTTACCTCTGTAAGGAGATTTCCAGAAACCAAAAATAAAACAAAACAAGAATTAAAAATCAGTTCTTTTGTACATACACCTCAGCTCGATTTCAAACTCATTCCTATCACTTCCTTTATTGCATGTTATCTGTTTCCATTATACAAGCAAGATTTTCCTTTTAATTAAATCTCTACGTTCTTTGAGAGTTCTCGTTTTTTATCTTTTCTTACTTTTATACCTTCTCCTTCTTTCAGCTGATCTCCTTTGTTTCCCTCCTTCCTTGTCTTTGGCTTTTTATCAGTCATCTTGCAAGGAAAGGTAATAAAAGGCCAACACAATGAAGGAGCCCTGCTCTGCTTTGTTGTGTTGTTGTCACAGACTCTCTGCATTGTCTTTTATTTTTGTTTGTGGCAGCAGTCCTTATCGGAGAGATGGGTGAGAGATTTGGCCTCGGTGCTTCTTTGTGGTTAAATAATACAACAAGAAGATAAGGCCTTGTGGGTGACCAGTTCAATGCTTTCCACCTCCTGCCAATGTATTCTCCTCATCCCGAGGTGTGCTAGGAAGTCCCCAGTGGGGCTAACAGATATGGCAGCTTTGTGTCTGCAACCACCTTTGATATAATGTCAGCCCTCCCCCTCCTACTGGATGACAAGTCATGCATTTTCAAACTGCATAGCCTGGTAGCTTTAAAAAAAAAAAACTGTACGTGGCGGCCATTTTTGCTGTAAAACTGTATTACTACAGAGGAAGCAGACACCTGGTCTGAGAAGAGTACCATGAACAATAAAAATGGCTCCAGCTGAGCTCTGTATAGATGTGCAAATTTTTTACAGCCATCTGTTAAATACTGATGGCGACACAAGTTCCTGGCTGAAGCCATTACTTTGAGTCTAATCGACAGTGCCTATTAAGATTTCATGAAGTGGTAATGATTATACAATGACTTCCAGCACTGAAATATGTCGATCATCATTATCTGACAAATATTGTGCAGTCTCCCCTTATGCAACAAAACAACTCCCAACTTGTCAGGCTATGGGCTCAGTTCAAATGTTACCAAACACTGGAAGGGTAAACTTCTATGGAACGGACTTCATTTTCCAGTCCCAATGTTGTAGAAGAAAATATGATGACGGTCACCTAGAACCCACCGTAGAACGCTTTAGGTGAATAAATACTCTCAGATTTAAGAAGATATTACAGAATGCAACCTACTTAGACAGCACATAACGAAACCAAAAGGCTTTTTTCCAAGCTAGCCTTTTGTAATTCCAAGCATTTACTCCCTCAAAAGTCCTTAGTCCTGTTTAAGCTACTTTAAACACAGAGCTACAGCTCTGTCTTACACTGATTGAACTGAAATGAGTTACTTTCTCTCTGCATATACGTATATATATATATATATATATATACATATATATATATATATACTGTATATATGTATGTGTGGGTGTGTGTGTGTACATGTGCTTATATGAAATAGTCATCCAATGCATAGCAGCATCCGAGTATTTTCCAGCATCACTGTGAAAACATCATTGTTCAGACCTTAGATCCATATGTTCATCCATTTGTGCTTCTAACACCACTCATGCAACAGCCCTTGACAAGAATCATTGTGGAGGAGTAATCCACGGTATTTGCTTGACCTGTCTTTAGCCTTAATGTACCGTAATGATGGTTCCAAAAGCCGACATTTTTAAGTTTATAGAGTAGATGTTTATGGATCGAGAAACAAATACACAAAGATTGGCTGTCTGGCTGCCCATCGATTTATATGGCAGTTGACTAAAGAATGGTCGTGGGTGACACTGGCATGCAATAGCTGTTACATTTTCATATAAATAACAGCAGCGTTCTGGGCTGTAATAGCCTCAGAAATTACAACATGGATGAAAGAGTGGGCCCCCAGTATCGATCACAGCGGGGCATTTTTTGAAAATTTGCACAAACACTCCCATACCACTGGATTTAAGGAAATCCAAAACTTGTGTTGAGGAAAACATTCAAAATCATTTTTGTCCCCAAAGCATACAAAATGGAGCATGTGATAATCAGAAATGCTTTGCATTATCACTATTGCTGACCAGTCATAATGTGCCAGTGCTGATGGTGAAATAAAACTTTGACTTGTTAATGTTAAGCTCAGTAAGGATCGGGCAGAGACACAGAATTCCCACAACAATTTCCTACATCTTTTACAGCGTCTCTTTGATTAAAGAGTTCAGAAGTGGAGGAGACATCAAGCATAACTGATTTATTAGGCTGAGAGAAGGGAGGAGATCCAGACGGAAAAACAGAGGAAGGCCCCCGTGTGCCTTTTTAATTACTTTTGTCAAGGTGTTTGCTTCGTCCTTCAGGGACAAGCAAACAAAATCATTGGTGGTAGGACCAACTTAAGAAACTCACATATTGAGCCATAGTGTTTGTCAGCATGCATACTGCAACAAAACACAGCTCAAACTTCTCCCTGCGATGTCCATGTTCCCTCCAGAGGAACAGCATGCTGTGAAGCTGCTAAACCGAGCAGAATGAGGCCACTGATTCAAGGGTGCCCCCCTATCACCTCATGTGCGTACCTGAGGGTTGGAGGAGGACAAAGGAACAACATGCGCCTGTCTGTTTGATCTCCCTGTATGAGGTGTGCTGCACATGTAGGCTGCTGACACGTCACGGATTATTTGCTTTTGCACTGCACTGCCCGTCATTGCTCAGCTCTTTTCATAGCAGAGAGGCTGAGAAATATTTTTATGCACACAGACCGAGGCACTTCTTTTGATTGCACTGTTGGATAAAACATCCAGGACCAGAGGCTCTATTTAGACTGCCCTGCTTGAATGCAACTCTACTAACTAAAAGACAAGAGACCAACCAGTCACACACTGAGAGAAATAACAATGAGGAAAATACACATCATTCTGGAGATCTGTGACATAAATGTCAAGTGCTTCTCAGCAGATAATTGGACTTCAAATCATTGTGTTTCTCATTAAGACCTCAGTAATATTGACGGATAGTCATTAGGGAATATAGAAATGATCACTAAATTCATTATTCATAAATAAAAAGAAGGGGACAAGAGGAAGATGAGTGTTTCTGCTGACAATGCTTTCAGAAGCCCGAGACATTTTAAGAGCGGATACAATTCCCTCCCTCATCAGTCCCAGTCATAAATGGTTTCTGCTGTGCTCTTTTTCATCCGTCAACATGATCCGTTCTGCGTCTTGATCTCTTGTTTCCTGATGTACTCTTGCTCCAGTATTTTAGCACAGTGTAGTTTATTAACAAGATATTACTCTATCAAAGTCTTCTTTCTTGTTTGAGCTGAAATGTACCTATGAATGTATCGTCAGTAAAATAAACCAAAGCAAAATAAATAAAATCATGGAACAAGACAGCAAAATAAATATTTGTGAAAGCTCCAGTAGTTGCACTGGAACAATATCACAATGTAAATATTTATCTACTGAAGGTATTCTACTGTCCTGGCAGCAGATAATTAAAAACAGCATGTGCATTACACTTATGTGTGGGTTTGACAAGCCTGAGAGGAAGACACACAGGATGGTAGGGAGAACAGCACCAAATTGAAGAAGGTAATTAAGTTGACCAGAACAAGGCGAGTTGTCTGTTAAATATTTCTTACAGCCTCACATAAAAAGCCCAGTGGAAGGCATCAACAACAGGCACCAACAACAATTATGTAATAATTACGGTAGCTGAGAGGCAACCTGGAGGACCTTTCTTTGGCAGAAGAGATATTTGGATATAATTGTGCAGTTAATTCTCCACAATTCTTCCTTTTCCTCAGTTGCAGTTTAAAAGTGGATTTTGTGCAACGGAACAAGAACAATATATATATATTTTATTTATATGTCATATCCAAGATATATTGTTGATTGCAATATTATTGTTTACAATATTAACATTACAAAGGCCTGTATGTAGTGCAATATTTGTTGGCTAAAGTTCCAAATGTCAGAAATTTCTACTTTATATACATTCATCCTATTAGTAAGTGGAGCAGTTACAACAAATCAGAATAGAACAAAACAGAAAGAGGCACAGTGAGAGAAACATGAATATAAAACAAAAATGCAAAGACATAAATACAGATTTATTTTGAGTTGGCTACATCTGACATGGAGGAAACTACCCAAGATGGTTTGTGCAGCCTCCCTGTGACAAGTGGGGATAATGTAATTTTATTAAATCCACAAAATATTTCCGATGCATAGAATGGATAAATGTGATTAAATCTATCTAAATATACGTACCTTCCTTTTTTTAATATTCAAATATATAATGAGCAAACATAAGGTTGTACAAACTTTACAACCTTTGTAAGGTTGTAGCTTTGATAAGGAACTCAAACAGGATTAAGAATTCATGAAAGCTTTTAATCCGATTTTAACTTTTTAAATGTTCTCCCACTAATAAACAGAAAGCATATCAGGAGGGGAAGACATTCCTTCCATAAAGTAGGAAGAGAAAAATGTGGAATGATGTAGTGGCTAAAGATTAATTTTTGCATTTTTGACATTTTTTCACTATGCAATAGTCATGACTGGACCTGCTCATAAAACATGGGTAAGAAGTATTACTCCCAATCCCCATCAAAGGAGATAGCAGGCAGTCAGGGTTATGTTTTAGGTTGTGCTGTAGTTGCATCATTGTTATTCATTAGTTGAATTTAAGCTGTCATATGAACTAGCACCAGAAATAAACCCAAAATTATTGCAATAATATCAATACAGTTTACCATTTCATCTATCTAGTTCCTTATATTTTTTATCATGTCTTTTCTGCAAATAGATCAAGACAAATATTCCAAATAAAACATGTGCACACTGAATCTGGACCAAATATGCTCCATTTGTGATACTTCAGAGATTTTGTACTGCAGTTAACTGTAATGGAGCGAGAACGAGTGAGACTATTTTTATCCCACCCTTAGGCCTGGGGCAGCCATGTCAAAAGTCAACAACTGTGGTGACTACATGCTGTGGCACTCATGTCCCAACTGCATGCAAACACACATTCTTCCAACTACATAATTTGCCACGCATAGCGAGATTTGAACTTTAATTAAAAATAAGATGTCCTTTGTAGATGTGGTCAAATGCAAGGTTTACGGCAATGCATCTAAAAGAAAAGCTTGTGCAAAATGCATCATTTATCAAAGCGCAATATAACAGCAAATAGAATGTCAATGTCGTTACCCTTGTAGCCCTGCAAAACTCGAACATGTCTGACAGTGTAACATTGACAATGAAATCAAATTTACCCCATGTTAGCCATGGCAATATTGCTCTGTTTGAGGCAAGCTCATAATGTATTGATGTACAGCTTTGAGAAAGACAAGCCTTAGTCACTGTGATTTGTTACACTAATAAAAGTGAAGACACAGTATTGTCCTGCCTCCACAAATACGAATACACACACATCATCCTCTCTCGCTTGCACACTTCTGCTTCATGGACCACTTGGCTTTGTAGTAGCGAAGAGCTTGAACAAATTGAGAAATGATTGGAATTGAAAGATGAGTAATGGTGATTCTAGTGCTGTTCCTTCCCAATATGGAGATGATGAGATTTGATTCTTTGAGGTCAGGTGTCCCATCTACAGGCAAAAGTGATACGTACATGCTCATGCGCTTACAGAAGCCTTTGCTAAAAATCTGTTACATTAGACATGAAATCCATGCAACATTTACCAGTGCCATTACTATGATGTTACCACTAATTGTAGCAACATAAACAATTCCATGATTTATGGATCTGAAAAAATTAATAAAAATAAAAGGGAGTTAAGTTTATTCAATTTTTTTCTGAAGTGAAAAAGAATGACAGACAAAACGAAAAAGCTAAATTTAGCAAGGTGAAATTTCAACTCTGAAATTTTATTGATGGTGTTCAAATTGCATGATTTTTTATTTTTTGTCTTGAGGCCATTTTGACAAAAAGTGAAGAAGGCTTTGCATGTCTTTCCAAGGTTCTGTCCCAGTCAGTCAGGGAAAATGAAGGAGCAAGAGTGACTTGTGTCAGCACAAATCAGAGGATGTCAAATCACTTGTGAAATGGATGTTTCCTACCCCACCCTTTGTTCATTAGAGTGTGAGAATTCAATGATGAAGAAAGTACCTGAAAATCAGTTTGAGCCCTGTTTCTTGAATAACTTTTTGCAGGTTTACAAGTCAAATTTTCCAAGTTCTTTTCAAGTTGTTGTTCCCCCCCCCCTTTCTCTTTCACAAGCAGCTACAAAGTAGCACAAAACTGTTGGCAGGTATTAAATGTGTGCAAACCTGTGTTTGCAGGTCATTCTAATTCTGGAACATGACACCTAGGCACTTCAGTTACTACTGAGAAAATAACATCTTTCTACACTTTGCATTTTCCCATATCTAAATTGGGTATAATTAATCAGCTTATGGAGCTATAGACCCATATTTATGTATTTTTGCATAGACTACTGCCAGTGAAATCTGCTTTGAATTTCTAAAGATCAAAGATGCCCTCAGATTGCAGAGAAAAAAATTCCATCTGTGGAAAACTGATGGTATTTTGACCCATGAAAGAACAGATTGAAAAAAAAGCCACCTGCTACACAGCTGGCCTTACAAAACATGGGTCAGGGATGAAACAGAAGGTAGAACTCATCCACTCTTCTCATCCTCATCCCCTTTAAGGAATGTGTCTAATATAATAATATTGTGCGAATAATTCTTCTAATGTAAAAATATTGACTAAATTGCATTTGAAACTCACCATTACTTATCTATACCTGCTTATTAATAAAGGAATGGGGGGGACAGCTCCTTACACCAAGCGTTCACTCAGTGACAGGTGGGGTAGACCCTGGAAAGGTTGCCAGTCAATCATGGAGCAACACAGAAACACACACACAAAAAAAATAAATAAATAAAAATAAAACTCACACACAGGGGCAGGATGGGGTTGAAATTCAGCCTAGGAGCTTGTTCTGGAAAGGCCTTTTATTGCACATTGGACAAATTGTTTATATATATATATATATATATATATATATATATATATATATATATATATATATATACACTGTAAATATGCATTATAGAAACATTTAATTTCTTCAACAATTAAAACTACAACATTCTATCAAATTAGCAGCTTTAAAAAATAAAAATAAATATTAGGGAGCATGAAAATAACCTCCAAAGCTGTGCAGATCTTTTACATCATGAAGCCCCCAAACAAAAGGAAACTTTCATCAACATGACGATAAAGAGATGATGGTGTCTTAACCTCATAATATCACGTAAATTTTTGTCAAAACCTAAGGTTTTTAATAGCTGGAAACATGAACAATGATTAATTTTCCCACTGCAATACACTTAAATGTCTCATAAATAGTTTTATCAAGAATGAGCCATTATGTTTGTGATCAAGAGGCATATTTTACTTATTTTATATCGTGTACACATTTGCGGACATGAACAAGATGATTAACATTAGCCTGTATCGTCACGTAAGTGCAGAAGACTCATGCTCTATAAAATAAATTTTAAAATCTGCCTGAAGAAAGAATTAAAAGTTTGAAGGGAAATTCACAATATTATTCACACACACATATATATATATATATATATATATATATATATATATATATATATATATATATATATATATATATATTTGGGGGGGGGGGGTGTAATGCCAATGTAGACTTGACCTGTAGGCTACTTGCCACTTTGTTTTTAGTGTCTCCTGCTCCAGTCTTCTGTTTCTCCTCCTGTTCTATCTGCTTCTCCTGTCCCTGCGCATCCATCTCTTCATCCTCCTCTTCACTCCTACTCTGACTAGCATTATGCCGTCCCTCTTCTACAACTCCACAACCGCAAGTGACACTGTCCTTGTCTGCTACTTTACAACAACAATAAACTTTATAGCACTTCTGCAAAGAATACATAGTGTTAGAGAGCAGCTATGATATAAATGTCTACTTATCAAAGGATCTTAACACTGGAAGAGAATTACTGACTGTATTGTTTTTAAGCTGGTAAAAAAGCTATATTAATGAAACAACAGGGCAAGACAGTCTGTATATGAAGATACCTTTTCACTTTAAAAACATTTTCTTACCGTTTTATTTTTGCACTGAAGAAGCATGTTCCTTTTTCTGGTCAGTCAGTAATGATTGATTTTAATTTATCAACAGATTAGCAGTTTATGCAGGTATGCTATAATTTTGCTGATAGGCTGGCCTTAATGTTCTGTGTGCCTTAAGAATATATATGTATATATAACAAAAAAAAAACAACACAAACACACCATATTCCAAGTGTGGAATAATACAGCCAGGTAGACAGTGTTTGCTAACTTGCTGTAGTCCTGCTGTTTGGTCCCATGTTGTCTCTGACCGCCGCAACATAAAATCTCTCTTAATTCGCCACGTTTGGCTGCATCCTGCACTAACTCTTCCTTCCCTCTCTGATGATTTGTTTTCTTGCCGCCTGCTTCTGAAAGGTGGGGGAAGAGGGGACATCTGGGCTGCACATTTACTGTGGCATGTAATGTGTTTTATTAATATATCATGCTTTTTCAGTGTTTCAATTCGACGTGTGTCAAAAAGGGGATGGAGTTGGTGTTTATGATTGGTTTACTTACATACACTTTGATAATCTGCAAACATACGTACATGGGGTGGTGCACCAGCATGAGGGGAAGTAAAGTCAGAGTGGAGCATGAGCAAAGAGCAAGTATTGAGTGTGTGTACACATGACAAATTATTGTCTTTTTCACATGGATTTGCTTGCTCTCATTAATCTCACTGCATGATCAGGTAGAGGGCACAAATAAAACGCCATAATTATCAGCAGCACAATATATAGGAACCAGACTGAATCTGTACATCTGATTAGCAAATCACTTTTCCTATTGAGCAAAACAATAGGAAAAGTGAGAATGTTTAACCACCTCTCTCCCCTATGGGTGTGATGTACATAATCTGGGAGGTTAATGACTCTGTGTCAGAACATTGGTAATGATTTTCAGACAGCTCAGGCCTTACATTTTCTATATATTGTTCTCAACCACACTACAGTCTGTTTATATGACAAGCCAAGCCTACCTGGCTACAGCACACAATATGGACATGTACATGAACAGACAGAGCACAGTCAATCACTATGAGCCTAATGTGTGCCTGTTGATGAAGAATAGGAAGACTTTCAGTGTCAGATCATTTTTTGTTTCTGGAATTACTGGTTTGCACACAATTTTCTATTTTGTTACAGTAAGATGACATAACTTGTTTTGAATCTGCAACAACACATTGATTTAGAAACAATATTTCCCTCGGTTACAATTGTTCTAATAGTTTGAGGAATACCTCCTTAGCTCTGGATCAGAAGCTTTCTCTTAAACAAAATAATAACTAATAATTTTCACTATATCATTGATTTTCATCTGGTGAGTTTTTGGCTAAAGAAATGAAAATGACATAAAAACAGCTTAAAACTGTTCTTATGTGCTGCATTTAATGGCTGTGTTTCCATATGCTTGTTTTTATTGCAATCTACTTTCTGAATGTGGTTCAGAAAACAAAAAATCTAAGTGTTTAAAATTTTAGCATAACATTTTACATTTCTTAATTTTATCAGCATTGTGAAGGAGTGGAAACCAATTTCTCTTCACTTTCTGCTACTTTTTTCCACTTTGTGTTGAGTTTTCAACAACTTGAATGCAGATGTGATTTTACATTTTCCAATTGGCAATAATATGCTCTTGCAACTTTCAAATCTGCTTAAAATGCATATCATCGCCATGATACTGAGTCCAGTGCTGGACTGGGATAGTTACTATGGCAACAGCAGTATATGTGATGTGAGGAAAAGATACAGATGGCAATTGTTCACATACAGCAGAAATACCCCAAAAAACAACAGAAAAATCAGAAATCCTGTTGGAAATCACTAATTCTAAACAGAATTAAGTTTCAGACTAAGTTTTTAACACTCATCACTGTGACTTAACTACATGGTGATTTGCACAAGAGTTGATCCTTTGGGCATTGCATGCAAGTCTGTTCCTTGTCTGTGAGCAGTGCGAACAAGATAGGTAATTAGTGACCTTAACGGGGGTAGAGGATTAGAATGAATATCCTCCCTGAGCATGTGCTTTAATAAGAGTATTGGGGATAGCGTGACACTGGTTGTCTTTTGAGACCTGCAGTACCTCTCCTAGGTAACAACTTAGCACAACGTAGACTGTGCTGTATTTACTCAATGAAGCACACGGCTGAGAATAGGTTTCTGTACATTAGGTGAATGGTAAAAGTATGACATTTCTTACTTGACAGCTGAGATGTTCAAAGTATGACTGTGGTCTTCTCTTTTCTCGAGCCATTTTACATGATTAATAGGGTAGAAAGCAAGAGTTGAAACTGCAATTAAAGGTGTCTTCCATCTGAGGAAGACGCTCCTTTCTGGTAGTCAGCTAAAGGGAGACCAAAGGGAGCAATGTACCACCAAGTCATTATTTTCTCCACTATCCTTTCTACTGTATGGAATAAATTAACTTCACAGCGCTGCTGTCTTAGCTAGTGTCCCTTCATTGCTTGTTTTTTTTAAAGGAATGCATATAATTAGGGGTAAGGAAGGAAGAAAAGGCTCAGAATTGTCTCCTTCCCCCATACAAAGTTTGAGTGCCAGCACAAAATAAGCACAGTAGCTCCCTTGGGGCCCTGCTTGAGACTAAGCAGTGTCTCTGATAGTCAGAATCACTGATGCTCATTGACAACAAGAAATGATGAAAACAACTGTAATAATGAATGACCCTTTAAAAATGTAAAGATTGGCGTGCCTTGGTGGAGTAGGGGATAGCGCGACCCATGTTTGGAGGCCTTGAGTCCTCGACGTGGCAGTCGCGGGTTCGACTCCCGGACCTGACGATATTTGCCGCATGTCTTCCCCCCTTTTCTTTCCCCCTTTCCTGTCAGCCTACTTTCATATAAGGGACACTGGAGCCCACAAAAGACCCCCTGGAGGGGTAAAAAAAATAAAAAATGTAAAGATAGGTTTCCAAGGGCTAAGGCTGCATTGTTGTATTGTGAACGTTGTTATACTCGAGTAGTATGAAAGCACATGTCAAAAAGTTAGCAAGTAATAAAAAAAATCCAAGTTATTGTCTTCAAAAAGTGAAACATATACGTATATAGAAGAGATTATTTTATTACAGGTAGTAGGTATTAACAACCCCAAATTTAATTTCTCAGAAAAGTATGTTTCATAAACCCAATTAAAAATATATATTTTTAATACAGAAATGTCACCCTACTTAGAAGTACGTCTAAGCGCTGTGTTGTAAATGTAGTCATTATTTATTCGGGACTCCTTTTGCATGAATTACTGCATCAGTCCGACATGGCAGGGAGGCAATCAGTCTGCGACTCTGCTGAGGTGTTAAGGAAGCCGCTGTAATAACAGCCCTCAGTTCATCTGCACTGTTGGGTCTCATGTCTTTCATCTTTCTATTAACAATTCACCAAAGTTTTTCAATGGGGTTCAGGTCAGGCCAGTTTGGTGGCCAATCAAGCACATATTGATACTTTAAGCAGTGTGGATGGAAAACTACGTTAGAATCCATGTAGATCTTGTCAACAAAGGGAGTCATAAAATTATCCAAAGCTTTCTGCTATATTGTTGAACTTACTTGAGGAAATGCTGTGGTGCAACACCAGCAGATGACATGACTATGAAATCATCTCTGAATGTGAAAACTTTACAATGGTAATCAACCTGACTTTTCTCATTTTTCTTCCATACTATGTCACTTTGAGTTAGAAATTAAATGCAAAATTTCCAAAGAGGACTTCAGATCACGGAGCAGCAGTCCAGTCCTTTTTCTCCTTGATCCTAGGATGTGTATGATGTACAGTACAGACCAAAAGTTTGGACACACCTTTTTATTCAATGAGTTTCCTTTATTTTCATGACTATTGACATTGTAGATTCACACTGAAGGCATCAAAACTATGAATAACACATGTGGAAATATGCACTAAACAAAAAAGTGTGAAACAACTGAAAATACCCCTTAAATTCTAGTTTCTTCAAAGTAGCAACCTTTTGCTGTGATTACTGCTTTGCACACACTCTGCATTTTCTTGATGAGCTTCAAGAGGTAGTCACCTGAAATGGTTTTCACTTCATAGGTGTGCCCTGTCAGGTTAATAAGTGGGATTTCTTGCCTTATAAATAGTCATGAAAATAAAGAAAACCCATTGAATTAGAAAGGTGTGTCCAAACTTTTGGTCTGTACTGTAATGTTGATGCCCGGACTCCAGCCACAGTCCTCACCTTGTGAATTTCCCCCAAACTCTTAAATGGGTTTTGCTTGGGAAATTTTTAAAAACAGTGGTTATTCTTCCTGCTTATACACTTTTTTTCTTCCACTTAACTTTTGTTCATCAGCCATCTGTAAACCAGGTCTTCAGGTCAGCTCTTTAAACTGGCTGTAGTTGAAGTGCCTTCTAACAATCTACCGTCAAGTCCACAGTTTTCCTCATGACTGTCAGCTTTAGCATGGCCATAGCACAAACTTACTATATTTTTTTAATTAGACTTACTGTATGTAGTACTCTACTAAAAAAAATAAAAACATAAAAAAAATTCATTAGCTATAAGACATATTCATTAGATTTAAGACAAATAAATGCAGACTTTAAGCGTAATAAATCTAAATAATGCATGAGTTTCACGTTTTTAATTTACTTTAATGAATTAACCTTTCAATGATATTGCAATTTATTGAGATGCACTTGTATTTAGTGGAATTTAACAGTCTTGAAGTGTTTTAGCATGCTTAATGAAGTAGGATATGCCACACATCGTAAAAAGTCATCTACTTTATCTCATGGATTTCTCTGAACTGACACACCAAGGATCATTACATCCATAATTTCATATTTTGCAATACTGTCACTGGGAATATTTTCCCGGGGTTGATGTTCAGGTCTAGTGCAATTAATTATGTATATATATACTTCAATTTGGCATGCTATCAAGAACAGACCAGGATTATAACCAAGTGGGGCATACATACTAGAAACCTCATGAATATGTTTCACCTTAGATAAACCTGTATAATAATGTGGAAAATCAACCTAATTGGAAAAACCACAGGAAGATTATTGTGAACCTAGTTCTTTTCTTGGCATGTGTGCTACAGTAATAAGCCTGAGAATTGTTACACATTTGCTTGGCTGACTTCACAGTTATTGTCTTTATCTGCTGTTGGAAAAGGAAGGTGTAGGGGAAGAATCACCACATCTTTGTGGTATGTTTAAATCATAGTCTCCTCATATTACACAGAAGATTTCCACCTAAAAATGTGAACTGAGATGGCGTCCTTCAAGCCCCACTGGCTTTCTTGTCATTGGAAATGGGAGTGGGAGATTAGGCAGGGCGTAGGGGGAGGGAAATGTAGAAGATTGAGCAAGAGAAGGGGGGTAAATACTAAATTCTTGTTTAATCCCATCTCAAGCAGCTGGATATACTCCTTCTAAGATTTTTCTACCCAATGCTGAGGTGACTGAAAGGAATGGGATGAAAATGAATGAGAATCAGCTTTAAACATGTATTAGATGTAGAGTGCGCTACTTCAGAAATTATTTTATACAGGTCCATCAATGGAAATCAATTGTTAATACATTTAAATTACTGGGATCCCAGAATAGTTTTATGGCAAATTAGGCCACACAGTCAATGTATTGTTATTAGTTTATACCACTAATGGTACGTTTTGCTGGAAATGATTTTTTTAGGCGACTACTGGTGTGAAGTGCTGCTTTTCTTCCATAAGAAACACATCAAAGTGGCAATTTTGCACAGCTCATTGCATTTAATAGAGTGCAATAAAAAACGTCCTTTCTTGTGTAATTAATGAGGAGATTACAGAAGCGAAAAAAATATTTCTGGAGGGTGTGTATCATAAGTATTGCAGTTTCATAAAATTTTGAGACTCAATTCTCTGCAATTTTTTCAAGCATTAGTTACACAAAAGTTAGAAAACCCCAGGTAAGAAGTTCATTGTAACATTATCATTATTAATTTGATGTAATGTCATTTCAGATTTTTAGGCTAAACTTGCATTTTAAAAATGCATTCTTAAGCTGCATCACAACTCCGAATAATGAATGCTGTTTATTTATTTTTCTAATAACCTCTCACAGACAACTAAATCAATCAATAGACCTTTAAATGCACCTACCCTCTCCCACACTTTTCTTTTAAAATTCTTTTTCCCCTCATTGTTTTCTTATTTTCTAATACAATTCAACATTGCACAAAGCCCTTGGATTAATGTGCAAAAATAAATAAATAAAAAGATGCATTCAGAGTGACTGCTGATGCGAGAGGAAAGAGGATTCTCACAACCCACTGCCCCTGCTATAAGAACATGCCTTATCAACATTTTTTCCGTGTAAAATGTCAATGGCGTGCTATTTATTTTATCAACAAGGCTATGTGTACATTTGCCTTAAGTTGCATGATCTTTCTACCGTGTTATAAATATGTAGAAAAGCTCCCTAGCTTCTCCTTTCTTTGCAGTTCTTGTGCCTGACCTATAACATTTGTTGTGAGAAAACAGTGAATCATACATAATATGCTATAAAAATCATTTTGCAAACCTTACAAAACAATCTATTTGTCTACACATTTAACAGCTATACATTGAAATGACCAATGGAAAATAAAACCCTGTTCAGTAATTTAAAAAAGAAAACCTGGCTTAACTCTGCAAATCTTTCAAGAAAACATTTCTCATTCAGCACATTAAAGCAGTCCACAAGGGAAATCTCTTATGTTCCATCTTTGTTTCGGGTATTTTCTAAGCAGGTGGAATGAAGCCCAGAAAGCAGCAGCATGCATAAGGTTGGTAAATGAGAATTTGCACATCTGTATAAACACGTCTGTCCTTTTACGACCAGACTGCAATCTTTGTTGTTATGAAGATCTTGTGTGCTCCCTTTTTAGTTAAGTCATAAATCATATGCATCAAATAGGTTTCATACACTGTAGGTTTAAAAATTACTTGGCTATTAAGCCAAGACGGGGGCAGAGAAGTGTTTGAAGAAGACATGTATCACAGCTGGTCTGTTTTCTCAGGAAAGGTCTGCTTACATTGCTACATCTCAAGGTGTGGGCAGCTGAATTATGCTACAAAACTTCAAGACACGTTTAGTATTTGTACGTGTTCTGGCCTGAAGCCTGTGTTCACTGTGTGTTTGAGTGTTCTTGTATTCTCCAGGCTATCACATTTTACTGTCAGTTATTAGGTGTTGCAGACAGAGGCAGGTCATGGGGCAGCTTGCAGAATTATGTTCTGGTCACAGAAGCAATTCCTGAAACCTGTCCCTTATGACAGCACAATTTCCCCTAGTTTCTGATGCACAAAGGCAAAAGCCATTACAGATAAGCAAGAAAAAAACATTGAGAAGCAACTACCAAATAAGCAAATTCAGATGTTTCAGTCACTTAATATAATATTAAACAGCTAGGCATACAGACTGCTTCTGCAAACAATGAAATATTGGGTCACTGTCAGCAGTTCACTGAATACAAGTACGACAGTCGGGAGCCCACTGTGCATTAAGTCTAATCGTAAAATGCTCTCTGCATACAATAACTGATACACATCGACTTAGCAACAAAGTGAAAGCAACAGGAAACAATAACATTTTAACCTCAGAGTGGTAAGCCAACTAAAATCACAGACAGCACATGTAGAGACACATAGTGTGCAAAAATCACAAACTATTTGAATAGTTAATAGCAGTAGTTCTAGTGTAGGCCTGAAATTAGCTCAAGAAAAACTTAGAGAGTTTCATGACTAAGCAGCTGCATCCTAACCTTACATAAAATGGTGCAATAAAATCCAGAGAATGAAAACTGCTGCATGTGCAGCATGCAGAGCCATTTAAAAAAGGTAATTCCAGCTGCATAGGAGAAGTTTGTGAATGGTGCATTTTAGTTCCATCATGATTGCACTCCAATGCACAAACCAAGGTTAATACAGACATATATGAGCAAATTTGGTTCGGAGGAACTTGACTGGCCAAAACAAAGCCTTGACCTGAATCTGATGGTGTACCATTAAGGTGAAGTACAAGGTGACTGCGACCCAGGGCTTTTTGTCCAAAATCAAAAATTGAAATCAGAAATATTCTTTAAAAAGAAAGTCCTAAGTGTAATGGCCTGCCTTGACAGAAGAGCTGAAGCAATTTAAGTTGCAAAGTGTGAGCCCCTCAGTCTATGCAATGAAGTTATAGAATGTCTGTAAAGTTCTTATGTATGGCAAGGCAAGTATATAAATATTGTCGGCAACATAATGTATTTTTATTATTTGCATGCTACAATGATCCAATGAAAAATTGAACTTTTTTAAATTTTTCATTGTGACAAGCTTAATTTTCAAGTTTATCAAAAAATGTTAACAGAATCCATGTGTTAACACTGTCATAATCAGATGTGGTTTAATCTGATGTGACTGACCACAACTAAATAGTGAGCCTTGATTTTGGATCCTGACCAGACCACGGATATGTGTACCAACATTTACTTCCAGCAGAAAAAGAAAAAGTAATTTTGCACCTTAAAGCATCCGAATGAATGAAATTCTGACTTACAATGTGGAGCTTCAAGAAGTCTCCGAGTCCAGAGGAGCTATCCACCCTCACCAAGACAGCATCCTTCAGGTGTGTGCTGAACCCAATGGCGAGTCGGTCCGCCCTTGTGCTGGGTCGGTCATTTGGCGGCCATGTGTAGGTGATCAGTCCACCATCTCGGCCAAATATGTATGTTGTTCCCGCTGCAAGATAAAAGACAGGGGGGGGGAAGCAAACATTTTAATAACTTAAACAACGACTGCACACCCAGCGGGCTCTGCCGGCTGTCAACACAAAACCATTATTAACATAGCAAAGCCGGCCTCAGCTCCATGTGCGCGGAGAACCGTCAGTCTGAGCTTTTTATTGTGCTGAGTAATGACTTTGCAGAGCACCGAGCAACATATCACTCTTGAACCGCTCTCAGCTCCATCTGAGAGTTTAAGTACACTCATGTCAATTCATGAGTAGAAGAAAATCCAGCTAAAAATGTGTGAAACGCAGGTAGAGGTGCCGCTTACCTCATAATGCCAGGCAATTACTCAGCTTTACAGCCGCTGCCTGTTTCACCTCTACACTGATGAGACACGAGCAAGCACTTGCAAATTTTTAGTTGTGTCCCAAGTGTCTGGGAGACCAGCATACCAAATGGGCACCTCCTCATCTCTTGTGCTTCATTAGCGATCTCAAAGAACACAGCGGCATTATTGACTGAGAGGGCCAATTATGCCCTGCTTGTATCCTCCACACCAGCTATTTCCTGTCTCGCTGAATCATGTCAATGTCCTAAGCTCCTCTACGAAAGGTTAAAGCATGACCTGGTAGATGGGAGAGTGGTTCTAATAACCCAGCTATTAAGTGAGAAAGCACTACTTCAGAGTGAGACAGTGACCCCAGTCAAGATGATGCCAAAAAACACGCAGCCAAATTCATCTTTTACAGCGGTGTCATGTTTCATGTTTAAGGATCATGATTGTGTTTTACTCCATTTTTGCTTTGTGGCTGTGAGAAAAAGTGTGTCCGTGTGTGCACAAATGAGAATGAAGGGATCTGAGATTGGGAAATGAACGCCTGTGAGAAAGGCTGAAAATGAATGCAGCTGTCAGATTAGCATAAAAACAGCTATCTTCATGAAAAATTAGACAAGGAGTTGTGCTGGTGTGCTGTATGTCTACATGTGGGTTAGAGCCAGAGACAGAGAGAAAAACTGCGAGACAGTAAGACTGTGTTAATATTCATAGAAGCAAGAAGTTAAACAGCCTTTGCTGGAGTAATAGATTATAAATCATCTTGACTGTAATTTCAATATTTTCTTGTAAACTGATTCACAAGGATATAAAATTATCAATACAATTTATTTATATGCTTCTGCATCTTTTTCTAAGAGTTTCCACAGCGCGCCACTCTGGTTTGGAGCTTTTTTTCATTTTCACTCCATTATTTCTCTTATTTGATTAAACAGACACTCTTTCCCATAAGCTACAAAGAACAGCATCATTGAATAACATTAATGTGATCATGAAATGAACTTAAGACATTCAGATCTATGACAGGATTTTGTGTTTTTCATAAAACATAACTCAAATTTCTAAAACCCTATTGATGATAATACTGTAAGCACTTTTGTTCTCCTAATGGATATGGCTCTAAGGAGCTTGATGACATCAACAGAGGAAAAAGACATTATGCTTGCTATATTTGCAAGACAGGCATCATTTCTTTTTCATGAAGTCTGGCGGCTACAGCTGAAAACTCTTCTTGTTTCACTAATGCAGATCTGATGTTGGACCCATCCCAGAGCGATCTCCAATTCATGCAGCCAGAACTGGACTGTTGTCACCATCTCTTAAATTTCCCCCAAGCCGTCTAACACTTGCTCCGTGCTCCGGCTCATTATAATTAAGTGCTTTTGGACTATGTCAGCTTTGGACTATGTCAGCGTTGGAAATCACTGCACCCTTAAGCGTCTATTTCCTGCTCAGTCTATTCATATGCTTTGACACCCACTTTATCCTACTGACATCCTATTTACTGTTAGTAGACACTATAAAGTAGTGATTACCCATTTCAATGGACCTTAGTAGAGATCATTATAGTAAATAGGTTAATTGCAAGATGCTCATGTCAAGGCCCAGCAGGTCAAGAGGATTGAAGCTAACTACTAAACGTTTCCAAAACTGGTTCACTAAGTGCAAATAATAGGGCTGCCAATATGTGGTAAAACTGCACAAAATCCAGGAAAGCCCAAGACTAATAGAGAGTGGTGGGGATTAAGCTACATGGAGAAACATTGCTAATGCACACCTACACATACATGCAGTGGCATGAAATCACTGCACTCTCCTATGTGACTTCACTGCTGCCGAGTAATTATACTCTGGCTGCTTTTTTGTTATTTGCATCGTCTCCTGGGACACTTGGCTTGATATGGATCTGTTGTAGTCATTAGATACAGAAGCATCCTGGAAATTCTTGCCTGTTTATTTACCATTATAATTTAAAGAGAGTTTCAGTTTATTCCCCATTCGCCACCTGTCTAATTATGAAAAATTAGACGGGTAAATAATAATTAGCAAAACAATAATCTACAGGCAACAGTAAATAATATAAAATAGTGTCATTTGACATAACTATCTCCACAATGCATAATCTATGTAATTGAATTTTTTTTACATTTTCTGACATATTTTCCATTAATAAAAATGCCTTGCAAAATTGCAAATGCATTTTATTTAACGTATTTATTAAATATATTTATAGTGAAAATATATTGATGCATAGTTTTCAACATTTTCCCTGTGCCTTCTCCCTTTGTGGATCTCTGCAGCTGCTCCAGAGCTACATGAGCCTCATGAAGGCTGCTGCTATGAATAATGCCGCCTATTCTGGCTTGTCGATTTAGGTGGACTCTTACGTCTTGGTAGGTTTGCACTTGTGGTGTAGTATTTCCATTTTTATAAGAGAGTTTGACCTGTGCTGTGCCAAATGTTCAGATCTCAGAGTATTGTTTTATAACCCAATATTACTTTACTTCTCCACAATCTTTTCTGATCCCTGTCGGTTGGATTTTCTTGGCCCTAGTTATGCGGTTTTATTCACTAATGTCCTCAGATACCTTCAGAATATATACATGTAGCTGGTATTTATACTGACATTAAGTAATAAACATATTGGCCCTTCTGACTAATTCTGTGAATTTATACTGACATTAGTGCACTAGGATATACTGTAAGTCTGAGATTGAATGAATACCAAATTTTCAGATTTTAATTTGTACAAATAAATGCATCATGCAACATTTATTACACTTACAATAGTGTGTCCCTTTTTGCTGGTCTGTTAGACCAAATCTCAGTAAAACATTTATGTGTTTGTATTGCAAAGAAATGTGAATCATGAGCTCAAGGTTTGTATTTTCACAGAAAAGCTACAGGGGAGAGAAGCCATGACTGAATGCATTGGAAGGTGTTACCGATTTTAGATTCTGCCTTCGGGATGAACTCCTTAACTACAAGCCTACCCTGTTAAAGGATAATGAATTAATCTGTCCTCATGTTGGACTACACTGAGATCTGGCCACTCACTGCTGTGTCAGTTCACATCAAAGAAGACAAACATTGGCAGATCAAACACTCTGCTTTCATTAAAAATGTAGCACTATCCTAGGAGTTCTCGTGCATTTGGCCTAAGAGGTGTGTGGGATATTAGTTCTGCGGAGAAGCAAACATGGACTCCTTGTTTGAGCGCTCTTGGTGTTTGCTTTTTATTGTTTAAATCTATTTATGGTGGAAGCAAATAGACTAGACATGATATGAATTATATAATTAACTAGGTGTGAGAAACAAACATGCAGAATCCATGCCATAATGCAGCTATGGGAGGAGGAGAATAGAAAACGAGTGTATTTGACAGCGTCTCTCATGCCAGTGTCAGGCTTGCAGACTGTCTTTCCTCTAACCTCCAGAAAAGCCATCACAATGCGCTTCATATTACCACCTCTGCCGAGAAACTATGGAGGAATCCAATCATAATTACATAGTTGTGATGGAAATGTGAAAAGGAGAGATGACATTATAGATCTGTTTTCTGACAGCACCTAACACTTGCGTCGTCTTTCTATCTGCTGCCACAGATTCCCGTAATGACTGGCTGTGCAAAAATAGATCATCCGAGATGTGGAATATAGGATTGCTTTTTGAAATTAATTTTTGATCATTTCCACGAGTCTCTTGAGGGAAATCTCGTAGATGAAAGACTATAGATAACTGCCTTTCAAAGCCGTTTTTCAGCTGTCTCCGTTTTCATGTTATGATTAACTTTTTGTTGGATATCTTTACATGGAAAGAGCCTTAGTAAAACAAATTCAGAAATCAAACCCACCTATGACAACAGCACAAATTTAACACAAATTAAGATGTGTTAAATTACCTTGGGTTCTTATTTTGTAATAAAATGTCCTGAGTTTAAATGTTAACTTTGATTATTTGTCTTGTTTTTAAATTAAACTTCGAGATAATTTATGCCAAAATGTTGTAGGAAATGCTTAAGTGTTGTCTGTTAAAGCCAGATGTTAAAACAAAAACTATGCTGAGTTTAACAGCTAAGTGTCAGGCTCCTCCTGGATGTTGTTCCCCTGGATGTTGTTCCAAGTGTATGTGGAGAGGTTTGGTAAAACAATGCAAATCTTCCATAAATCCTGTTTCATTAAGTCTGTAGGAAGTCTAAGAATAACAGTTGTGCATCCCTAAACCATGTCAAAGGATAAAACTATTTTAAGAGTAACATGATTTAAAATTATATTGGGCCTATGTGCCCCAGAGGGATGTATACAATTAAAAGAGGCTTAATGATATCTATTGGATTTCCATTTCAGTTTTCTGAGAAATCATTAGCACGATTTATGAGTTCACTATTGTCCTATCACACACCATCGTTATCTGGTAAAGGAGCTGTTTCCGATCAATATTCCTTAAGATTTAGAGCCACAAGGGGAAAAAAAACAACTAAATCATGAGCTACTGTAATTAATGATTTTTTTTTTTGACTACAGAATATTCCTTTTTTTATATATTTACTTTTTTTATGCCAGTAGTTGAGGTTACTGTGAAATAGGAAAACCTTTAGAAGACATGGCAACTTAGCTACAGGTTTTGGACATAAATCATAAAATATGGAGACAGCAGAGTATGTTTTTCTCAACAGCTATATAGGATAAATAAATGGTATCTAATAACCGTCAACCTCTTAATACATATACAGTATATATTTATACTACATAACTATAAACCCATCTTTCTGACTGTGTCTGTTAAGCTGTGGTGTTTAAATAATACCCATTAGGTACCAAGATTGCCAAAGTCTACTTAGAAAGTATTCCTCACACTATTAGACAATCTAAGCATCTGATGCAAGGCAGCATGGATCCATTCTTTCATGTTGCTTGCATCAGACTGACCGTGACTGTCTGAATGTTTTGGTTACTATCACATCTCATACAACAATGTTGTTCCAGTCTGGTACATCGGTGAATGTGCAAATTGTAGCTTCAGTTTCCTATTCCTAGCTGATAAAAGTTGCATGTGCTGTGGTCTTTAGCTGTCGTTACCAGTCTGCTCCAATTCTCAAATTGTTGTTCAGAAATGGTATTCATACCTTGGATGTAATGAGGGATTTTTTGTAGCTACTGTTGCCTTTCAGCTGTCTGCCCATTTTGCTATGACCTCTGACATCAACAATGCATTTTCATCCACACAGCAGCTGATTACTAGATATTTTCTGTTTCTCTGACCCTTCTGTGTAAACACCAGAAGTGGTCGTGGGTGAATATCTTAGTATGCAATATTCAGAGAGTATATATCATTTATAGTTTGCTAAATAAAATGTTCTCTAGTTAAGGAGTCATATCATAATTATTTCCAACATAATAACTACTGTTTAGTTTAAATTTATGGAGAGTCATATAAAATCCAATTAGCATAGAAGCAGAAACAAATTCTGTATTCTTTTCCTTTCATTTACCTTTTTTTATTTATTTTTTTGTCGCTCTCTGTTTGAATTAATAAATACTTTTGCACTGTATGTTAAGTGTTTTATTAATTGAAACAATGTACAGGACTTTAATTTTACTGCAGTACATGTGCTGATTTACAGCTACAAAGTGTTATTTCCTATTGTCAGTTCAGCTGCAGCAGTAACTGTCACAAACAAAGCTTAGCTTACCATTATTTTCACTCTGTTTTCTTATTATTCACCCAGAGTTGCTGATGTAAATCTGACCCCCCCACCCTTGCTTGTACAGAGGATGCCTCCCTGGATTTTCCCAAACTAAAAGCATTGCATTCTGCTGTCAGCGCACGGTGGAGCTTTGTGTTGGCAAGGTGACATTTCTGTCAATGTTTTTCTTGTCTCTGCGTGTGTGGTGTTCTTGTAACATGCTGTGAACTTTACTGTTCTAAAGTAGCAGGACAGAAGCCATGAAATTACAGTGTTTTTTTTTTTTTTTTTCTTCTTTCACCCAACAATCCACAAAAACAGTACTCTGTGATGCTCTGCAACCACATTTCTGGGTTACTTTACAAAAAAAAAAAAAAATATATATATATGTGCACATGCACAGATCTTACTTACCCAGACTTACCAATCCATTTGTGAATATGTAGGGCAATTTGACTTTGATGTAATTCCCTCAAGCAAGAAAAAATAGCTTATTTCTTCCACTCTAGGCATGACCACATGTGACTGTACCATGAAAAAGGAATGCTCCGATTTATGTAGTATCCACTATGTCCTTGAAGCTCGATTCTACTTCCATTTAGCTCCTAAGCTCACAAAAATTAATTCATTTGGTAAAATACAGATTTAGCTCGATGCACTTTTGGAACTTTAGCATAAGAACTGATTTTTCCACATGATTGTTAATTCATCAATTAGGATGAGCTTTGTGATGTAGTACATATTGATTTAAGGTGTGGTGAAATCTATTTGTGAAAACACACCAATCAATCAGCCAGGGATAGGCTAATTTCACCATGATATGCTGTGATCTGTAGTCAACAGGTCAAATAAAAAAGAATGAAAATGATTCTCTTTTCTTGCATTGCATCAAATCAACAACAAAAAAATGCAAAAAAAAAAAAAACAACTTTTGTTCTATGTTCATACCAACCACCAATACTTTGATACAGCTTTTTTGAGTTCAATATAAATCAGATAGAATAGAAACAACTTTTAATCTCCTGCAAGGGGGGAAATGTAGTATAACAGGATATTTAGAAATGATCTACATACAGTATATGCACAGGTCATATGACTTGGGCATATATAGGGATATTCTTCATTTCTTTATTTTCTGCTAGATTCAAAACGACTAACTCTATCAAGGAATCTACAGCACATTTCACTTTTTCTGTGATAAGGAACTTAAGAAAAAAACGAAAGAACTTTTACAAAATCAATATCTGCAGGTCAGACCTCAAAGTAAAACATAAGATGGTATCGGCCAAGAAATCCCAGATCGGTGCATCTCTGTGATTTATAAAAAGCTATGCACTGTATTTGCCAGTGACAGAAAAAAGGGCACTCTTCGTATTTAGAAAGCCAAATTTAAGATTCATGAGTCAAAGAAGTTAAATGTTCAAATTATTGGATTGAAAAAGTTCCTTTGTTATCCTGTATGTCATTGTGGCTCTGTGTTTTTATTCAAACAATACTTTGTAAGATGCAGTATGGCTTGAATCTTCTAATTTATTAAAATTTCTGTCACCTTCAATTGAGCCTGGTATGATGTGGTCTTTGTTAGTCCTTGTCAGGAGAGCAAGCGCTAACAAAGAGGTTTTTTGCCTTAAACTGACCTCTGTCTTTCCAGCCTAGGTGAAGGACAGTTTTGTGTAACAGAAAGTACAGTGAAGCTTCAGTGTTTCTTTGAGAAACAATTTTTGTGTGTGTTGTAGGAAATAATTGCAGTTAATATTTAATTTACCTGTGGAAATGGTTTTTTGTCTCTGGTTTCTGTTTTAAGAGATTCTAGTTATTTTTATAGTAACACTAAATAAAGATAAATTCAACTGCGTGGGTAACCATTCTTGGATCTTGTTTCAAAGAAGAAATAGATGAAAGGGGAGGTGTACCACAGGAGCAGAGAACAGTGAATACCATTAGATTCCAGTGGCAACCCCCCAATCCAATCTCTATTTTTATATCGGTTCATTGTTCCATTGTGGTACAGTGAGGTGCTTTCAACAATTTTTACCTGGCTGTGCAGCGTTGATTGTGGGGGGGATTAGGGGAGGAAGCTATTCTCAACCTCCTGTTCTGTATGAGAAGCCCTTTGGGAGACTAAAAAGACTATGGATTGTTGACTTGTCTTAATCCTCTCCCAGCACAAACAACTGCCTCTCTTATAATGGGATAGACAGAACAGAACCAGCAGGCATGGGGAAAAAAAAAAAGTTTTATCGCAGACTGATGCAGGAACAAACCTCTGACATAGGACACCAAAATCACAACAAAATTTACTTCCTCCACAGACATTTACATTAAAACTAAGCTACAAGTTCAGCAATACTTGTGCATTTCATACTTTATTTTTCCCATGTATTTTTAGGTAAACAACAGCCAACAATATTCTCAGCCACACCTGCATATTTTATTTGCTGAAATCTGTTAAGAACCTTACTCCTGATATTAAATGCAAAAAAAAAAAAAAAAAAGAAGAAGAAAAGGATTTGATACAGTCCACATCTTTTCATTATGCTTTTTTAGGTTACAGATTCTTTCAGGTTTACCTGAAGGGTGAGGCTAAGATTTTACTTTCACATTCAAAATAAGAGAGTAGACAGAGGAGCTTAAACATCACAACGGAAAGGTTGCCTGCAATTTTATGCTGAATGTGGACACATTGGCATAAATACAAGTGACAAATTAAGATCCCTGTGGTTCATTCAGCCAATTCAGGCAAAAGACTAATCTACACTATTAGCCATCACATTTGATGGTATCACAACAGATTCATCAAACAGGCCTTTTCTGGCCAGTTGATGTTTTTACAAAAATAATTTTTTTTTCAGTCTTGAAATGTGTTTAAAAGAATCATAATAGAGACTATAATAATCCAACCCAGATGTGATCAAGGTTATTATTTTAGATGCTCATCTAGAAGACAATAACAGACTACTCCCAAATAGAAACTTTAAAGTAGCTCTTTAATTTTGTGCCAAAATGAAATCTGTGAATCAGATTCCTATTTCTTATGGTGCTTCCATGCTCAACATTGATTGAGCATAAACACATTAGAGTTTAGCTATTTCATCATGGCGCCCTGGGCAGAGAGCCATATCACTTTACTTAGACAAAAAAAAAAAATATGACCTGCAAATCAAAACTAATGGTGCATTTAAATTTATCCCTCAATATCTGTTTGAGACAGAATTATGATTCTAATATTTAACCCAAGTGTTCCTCAAAATTTATTTTTATTTGAGTGTTACTTTAAGAGCAAATGTAAGCTTTAACCTTAAACAAACAGTACAAAATAAAATGTTCACTTCCAATTTCTTTGAAAAAAAAACACCAATAGAGAAAAAAAAACCCATTAAAAACATAAAGGCAAATATTCTAATTAGCCTGTTTCCACAGTATTGTTTTAACAATATCAAGTGACCTGTGATCCTTAAGCTCCCCTCTAATGAAGACAATCCTGAAACAGTAATTCGACGCAGGACAGCTGACAGTGTCCAACCTGCCTATATAAGCTGCAAAGGATTAATCCTCTCTCTCAGTCCCTTCTCTTCTAGCCTTGCTAATTTGATGTAATTAAATTAAGTGGAGACCAAAAAGTGGGGCACTGCTGCTTGCCCCTGTGATTGGTCATCCTTATTAGAGGGTATAAGACAGAGACTCCCAACATAATGGGAGCAACAAACCCTGGCAAACAGAGTGAGAGACAGAAAACCAAACAACCCTTTTGTTCAGCCTATAAAGGAAATACTGCAATCCACAGAGAACACAATGCATGTCAGCATTGTAACTACAAGCTTTAAACTTCTAGCAAAGATTACCAGGTGGGATAATGCATAGCAGAAAATTTACTGCAAAGAATAAGTAAGCGTACATGCACAGCACCATTTCAAATATTTATGTCCAAAATTCTATATTGTTTTCCAGTATCCTGTGGATATTGCATACACAAATAAACGTGGTATTGATACTCACATAAAACAGTCATCAGGGAGCCTCATGTTATTGTTTGTGAACTTTAAAGGAAACACCTACTGTATTTCACCATTAAGCTTCTTACATTACGTCCTCCCTTCAATACCTTTTACACGTCTTACCCCCCAATCCACCTTCCTTATGCTGTTAAAGCCCTTCTCCAGCACAAAATGTGCAATACCTTTTTTTTGTTTTAAAAAAAAAAAAAAAAAAAAAAAGAGAACTTTGGGTCAAGTTGCCCATGTGTGAAAATGGCTTTTCTGGATTATGAAGCCATTTCTAACATGATCCTAAGATACCAACCTGTATGTAAGCGAATGCCTTCAGAAGTATAACTAAGTTATTGTAATACAAAATTCTGTGATCTATTAAGATAATTTAAATTTTACAGCGTAATTGACTACTTATGAAAAGTACCCATTAATTAAATTCAATAGGGTAGGTCAGTTTGTGTTTATTTAATAGCAGTCTCTCTGTAGAGAACAAAATTTATGGCTTGGTTTGGTTTGACAACTGAAAAGTATGTAAAAATTTGTAAAGTGACATACAGTACATGATACAAGTCCCTAACAAAAGTAATAAATCTTAAAGCTTTTCAGATTCTGTAACATTACCACTACAAAACCTTTCTTCAAACATCACAAAGGAGTGAAATTTGTAAAGTGAAAAACTAAACAATCCATCCATCTGTTTATTACCTTTACCCACTTATCCTTTCCAGGACATGGAGGGACAGTTACCAATACCTTTCTCCACATACATGCAACACACTGGTATTATACAGATAGACTCTCATCCTTTTGGCATAACTAAACTGTTTGCATCTGATAGACATTGTGAATGAAAACATCTGCCTCTGAACTGTACTGCAACAGCACGTCTTACTGCTCTGAAGAGATAAGCTTTCACCTCATCATGAGGGGGCCCCTGGGCAGCTGGAGCAACCACCCTCACTCTTCATGGCAGGAGACCATCAATTCATGGTTGAGGTAAAGTTCCACCCTCTGGGCTGGTAACATTACGCCATGGATGCTCAGTCAAGTGATCTAGATCTCACCCTTTTGCACCTTCCCTCAGCTCCCCCTTCAATTCGAAGTGATACATGAGTCTATGCCTTGTGGAGCAGAATGGGGCATCATCCAGGCAGAGTTGACAAGACCCAGTGTCTTAATGGAGCAATACACCAAACGGGGCCTTTGTTACCCCGACCAGCTGCATATCTGCCTCCCTCGCCAACAGCCTTGGCTCTGATAGAAGTGTCTCACAGTATCGACAGCTTCTAATTTACTCTCTCATCATCACTTGCCTCATTTGCTCCACAGATACAATGCTTCCTTTCTTTTTGGTTGAGGTCAGTCATTTTGTTTGCCAGCAGTTTTGTTGATTAGATTTTGTTTTCACAGATTTTATTTTCATCAGCCAAAAAAAAAAAAAAAAAAACATATCAAAGCAGGACTTAAAGGAAAAATCAAACATAGCCCATTCGACTGATTATGTGGCATGATTCATCAGTTCGTTATTTTGTTTTCAGCATGTCTGTGTGCGGGCATGTTCCAAACATCACAGCCTCCAAATGGTCTCTGCAAGTTGTTCTTTTTCATTAGGGAGTCAGCAGATGTGGAGTGAGACTCCAGCCCTGATTACTAAAAAGAGACAAGTGCTGGATAATTACAGTGGAAGTGAGGCAGAAAACCCAAAATGCTAATGGCCGCAGGTCTGATCTGACACGAAAGACAACTCCTGCTGCCCGTCACTATGTGTAGCTCAGAGAACCTGTTTTCAGACAGAACAGGGCTGTAGTGCTTTACTGAGCACAAAGCAAATCACACACAATTTACTCTACACCCGAGCCGCTACACAATGTCTGTGCCACAGGTGGGCTGTTTTTTAATTACCTAATCCATGTGCTTTTCTCTAATTGCATTTAAAGGAAGAACAACAGATAGAAAGCATTCTCCATTGTCCTTCTCATTTTTAAAGCCAAACACTATTTGCCTTGGAGCAATGATGTGAAGTACAATCATTTTAATAATTACTGTGCCTTGCAAAAGTTCAGACCTCTCCAAATTTTTGCCATCAAGGTTTGTAATGAGATTTTATGTGACTAATGTACAAAATGTAGCACATACATGGGAAGTGGTAGAAAAAGGATAATATGGATTATAAATTAGAATCTGAAAAGGGAGACGTACATATATTTTCACCCACTTTAATCTGATACACCTAACTAACATTGAATGCAACCAATTATCTTCAGAAGTCACGCAATTTGGTAAATATTTCCCACCTGGGTGAAATTCTGTCACCGTATAAATCCAGCTGTTCTGTGAAGGTCTGAAATGTTTGAGAACATTAATAAGAAAATCACAACAATGAAGAACAAATAGGCCAGGAATAAAATTGTGCAGAAGTTTAAGGCAATATTAATTTATAAACCAAAATTCAGATCTTTAGACAAACAGTTACCTCAACATAGAAACAGAAAGTGGTAAAATCAACAAAGTAATTACATGTACAATTTGCTTTCTGTCACAGAACAATCAAGGGGGTAGAGCAAATATGTGTATTAAAGTGACCTGGTTAGATAAAATTTTTATTATTGTTAACTTGCAAAACACTGTACGCTGAACATACCATACTGACTGTAAAGCATGGCAAAAATGGTTCAACAAAGAATTGACCCAAAATGGCTGAATACATACGCAAGATACACTTTTTTGATTTTTTTGACAAACCTCTATCCATTCCCTTCCACCTTGCAATAGTATTATGTTTTATGTTGGTCTATCAGACAAAATATCTATAGGAATAGTTAAAGGAGTATCAGAACTTTTGCATAGCCTTGTACAACTGGTGTGGTGGAAATATTCCTATAGATCTAGCTGCAGGGTTGACTACAATTTAGCTATTTGATCACTAAAATAGTTATTGGATCACCAACTATGTTAGCGATAAAAAGGTTGCATGCACTAGAAAAGAAAGGAATAAAAGACTATAAAATTGATCCATAAACTTTGTTAAACCACAAAACACATTTCACATGCAAATCTACAGTATGTGGTAACTTTGTTGCCTATGAATGACACTGAATATTTTTTTTTTCCGTTTTTGTTTTTGTAAGCTATACCCAGGGGTACAACAAGTCTGTCCTGGCATTAATTGCAGGATTAAACATCCGTTTTGCTTCATTGCTGACTTCTCTCACGTTGCAAGTAAGCTCACTAAGTGGTGGGATATTATTTAATTAGATGAATATCTTATGAAAATCATACTCCACAACTAATGTGAATAAGATCCAGATGAAAAAAAAATCACCAGAAATAAAGACCGCCTGCATTATTGTGTGAGAAGGAGTTTTGTCGTGCGGCATAGCTTCTACCTTTGCAATTTATATAGAGTGAAGCCTCCCCCTTATCAGCAGGCAATGTGGGAGCGAGAAAAGACCCAAAACCGTCCTCTGCCACAAAGCAATGCTACAAATCTCCCAACAAACAGATATATAAACAGAGAGAGAGAAACAAGTGTGCGTGGGTTTACATTGTATTTTTAAGCAGTGTTGCAAAATAAATGCTAATATTAGCTTGCACTTAGGTGTTAGGCAGGGATGCTTTTTTATCAGGCTGTGCCAGCAGGCCTGAGGCTGTAGGAGATGGAAGGAGCAATGAGGAAGGTGAAATCCCACACAATCCTATTAGAGTGGTCGGGTGGGGGTGGGAGGGGCTTTCTTTGCTGCTCACGCTGCAGCAGGTGAACTAATGGAAACTGCAGAATAAATAAATTAATTAATTAAGCTAACTATAACATGTTTATGTCTTCAATTGTAAATCAAGACAATCTTTTTTTGTACTTTTATTCAATTTAATAAAAGTATAAATTTAATATTAATATACTGTAATTATCCAACAGTAATATTAATATTACTTTCAAAACTGCTTAAAGTAACTTGGTAATAATTTGTACATCAAAAGTAATTATACCATTATTACAGTAGTTCTTTGTCCTCTGAAGCAAATATGTGAAATTTAAGTAAAAGCTTATTATTGATTGGGTGAAAGATGGTGATCATATACGTTAGTCCTCTTCCAGCTACCTTGCAGAGAAAGCCATCCTCTTTGCTGTCCCCAGTGGCCATGTTTATCAGGCTGTGAAGGTTTGAAAACATATAATCTCATCTTGTGCTTCTCCAGGTTCCCCCTTTGCTAGTTAGAAAAATAATAGAAATCATTGGAATTATATTCATAATTTCGAAGATCATAAATTTTCTTCACAATCGGTTTACACTTCTGGACAATAACATGGTGATGCACAGAGATGGGTCTTTTTCTGTGTGCTTTTCTGCACATTCCCTTAACTGTCCTCTTTTAGACTTGCTTGTGACAATAATTCAAAGTGATCAAAGAGATGAAAAATGATTTGGTGTATTGCTGCTCATTGTGTGAGTAGTGAACTTGGACGATGCCATGCGCATAAAAGCTCAACTGGCGGAGAGATAGCTGCCACCTCATTATAATGACAGAGAATGAGGCTTCTCTGGGCTGACTGAACTCAATCCAGATTAGATAAAATAATGTGAGCTTTTTGCATTCTTGATCTCCTCTATTCTTATACTCAAATATTTATTTATATTTCCTTTTCTCATGTGTTCCTCCCCTGAGAATCACCAATGCATTTATGGAGTCGACAAGAAGGGACTGCAGGGAGCTACCTGAGCTGTTTCCTTAGCGTCCGTATTAACACCTTGTTGTGCACAACAGCAGCATCAGTCTTTCACAGATCCTGTCCTCTTATGTAGTACGAATGAGAAATGGTGCAAAGTATTTTACTCTCTTTTCTTGCAATCATATTTTTTTCATCTTCCACATCTTCTGCGCAATATATTCTTCACATCAGGTCATTTTGCTCATTTGCTCTTAGCTTCAGCAGCTAAAGCTCAGTAAGAGCACGGTCATATCCCAGTCCGAATAACATCAGTCTTTATGCATAATAAAGACTGACTAAAAAAAAATTTTTATTTCCTCCTTCAGTCCTGTGCAATGTCAGTAACAGAGTGAAATGATTGCAAAAGAGAAAAGAAGTTCTGAGTTGATGTAGCTCAAGGATACAAATAAAAATACAGAATGAAATCATGGAAGTAGGTGATATATATATATATATATATATATATGTGGGTGTGTGTGTGGGTGTGTGTGTGTGTAAAGGTAAGATAAAGGGGAGGAAGGGAAAAAAAAGGAAAAAATACATGAAATTGACATTTATACATAGAAGTACAGTAGTCATAGGGTATTTATCCATTTACAGATGTTGCATTATGAAAATATAAGCAGTAGATATTTCACTTTATTGTTTGTTTTTTATCTGATTTGTAAAAAAAGGGGAGAGAAATAGAGATATGCAAACAGAGAAAAACTGAACAATAAATCTGAATACATGCTGCTGTTGGTGACTCATTAAGTGCTTATGGGTAAACAGCTAACCAACTCAAGCTCATCCAGGACCTGAGCAACTGAAAAGAACAGACATCCCCTTCAGTCAAAACAGGGGACTCTCGTTCTCCCTTTGCCTCTCCATCTTCTAAGTCTCCCTTCCGAGGATGGACACATTACTCAGCTGACCCCTCACTGCCCACTGCACGCATAGTCAGGTTTTATTTCCCTTTATGCCAACCATAGCCTGGTCACCGTAGAATACAAGCAAATACCACTACAGGCACAAAAGCCAGCCTACTTTTTCTGCTTGGATAGACCATGCAGGCCAATGAGGTTGATGAGGGCAAGTTAGGCCGAGTGGCTGAGAAGAGGAAAAAAAGACAGGAGACAGCAGGCAAGTATCATAAGATTCAAGTACTGTAGGCTGAAGACAGAAAGCGCACGCCCAAACAAAAAGGGTGTTTGCCATCTCATATATCAGAGGAAGAGGAGAATGAAACAAGTGAAATCTTCAGTCTTTGATTCCTGGGTCAATAACCACCCAGCTCCCTCTAGAGCAGAGGAACATGTACTCAGATCCTTATCAGGGCAGCTATCATCTCTGCAGCCTCACAGAGGCGAAGATACTGTCATCTTCACACTATCACAGAATGGCATCAGCTCAGAGACATGGGAGTAATTATATTATACAAGCCCACAATACACTGGCAGCAAGGCAACACCAAAGATCATCAAATTTTTGCCCTGCTCTCTCTTTTTCTCCTCACCCTTCTCTTTTCCCTTCTCCTCATCTGCTGTTTTCTCCTTCTCTATATTTTTTTTATTTCCTCCATCTGTCTATCCTGTCTCAGCAGTGCTCTATTGCAATGCTAGTCTTTTTAATGTTCAACCATTAACTCTGAAACTGGAAAGCTTTCAAATTGACAAATAATCACTTAAATTGCTTCAATGACTTTGATCAACCCAGGCTTTGGGACACAAAAACGATTTGTGTGGTGGGTGATGCAGGAGGTGAGGTGGGGTGCTGTCGCAGATGTGCTAAGTAAGTAGGATGTGTAGCCATCATGAATACAATGGCTGACTTCTTGAACACACAGTGAGTTGGAAATGTACCACTCCTTTTAAAGCTCTTGGTGTGATGTGACAATCACAAACATCAAAGTATGGGGATTCTGTGTGACAGATTAACTAGCTCAAAAATAATACATGGTTTGTAAATATTATTATGTTAAAGGCTGTGCTTTGACTATGCCATTTTAATACATGGATATGCTTTGATCTAAACCATCCCATTACAGCTCTGGTTGTATGTTTAGCATGGTCCTGTTAAAAGGTGAAGCTGAACCCGATTATTTAGTCCTGCAGGTCCTAACAAGCTATCCTCACAGTATGATGCTGCCACCAACAACTCTTTCAAGACTGTTTTCCGTTCAGCTTCATTCATTTTCCTATTAAAAATGACCACTTTTCCTTTCTCCGCGTAAAAATATCCCCATTGCATGATGCTGCTACCACCATGTTTCAGGCTGGGGATAGTGTGTTCAGGTTTATGTTCAATTCTGTTTTGCATGATGTAATTATAAGTAAAAAAAAATCACCAAGGGCATAAAAACTTTTCCAGGATTCCCCTTCATTGAGCTCATCTATCAACTCTAGACAGTTTCTATATCCTGCTGAAGAAAGTCATCCAAACAGCATAATGATGCCACAACCATTTTTAATTAAAAAAGTGTTTTCCATAAAATGATCAAATGTTAAACAGTCAATACCAGCTTTGCAAGGCACATGTGCAATAATTACTGTTCAGTGACACAGAAATGAACCCAAAATGTAAAACAAAGCAATAAGAACATGGAGAGCGCTCTATGTTCAGCTCAGACAACAGGATTTGAAAGATTAATAAAAATTGATTTTCCCACATTAAAATGTCTGTTTCTTTTGTATGCAGCAGATAAAGACATGACCTGAGTATCATAGGGTTAGAACTGTTAAATGCTTTTTCTATTGATCTGACCATCTGATCTACCCACTGCTAATGAATACAAGCAGCAGGTAGACTACAGAAGAAAATATGATAATTCAGTTATTCAGTGTATCAAGTAGCATAGTCATCTCTGGGAAAGAGAGAACTATCACTTCGAGGAGTTTATCCTTGATAAATAGTATATCTACTACTCACAGCTGATACTGTCTGAACCTCATTACAGCTCACCCTAAACAAACAATGCATCACACTCCAACTCAATTTCATACATCCTGACCATGCTAATCTTTTTCCTTCTCTCCACATGAATCAATGACAAACTTTCAAGTGGAATACAAAGAAAACAATACTTTTTTCTCGTTATACAATCATATAAAAAAATGAAATGTGCCCTCTGTAGTTCTAGGGTTTCAGCATATAGATGATCTTGCGTTTACCAAGTCAATGCAGAAAAGAACAAGGAATAAATTCCACCCTCTCTACTAATTAAACAAAGGCAAAACCAATATTGGAAAAAGTTTGTGTAAAACTAAGTTTTTACTGATCGGTAAAAACTTGTGAGGAAAGTGAGGAAAAGCAGCATTTTTTATTAGATCCATTCCAAGACAAACAAGTAATTTCCATATAACACTACAAGGGAGGATACCAGCTTTGTATGGCCAAATCACTTGAGGCAACGTTAAATTCAATGTGACAAGAACAGTTTAAGTTATGTACAGTTATGTAAACGTTGCAAATAGGATTATACTTTTACACTGACAATCACACTACAGGCTAAAACTAAAGTAGAGACTGAAAAGCAGCAAGATAAATGGTAAAATATTGACTTTCATGCTGTTGTTTTGATGCATAATAATTCTTCAGACAATGCAGGAAAAAAAAACTGACTTGTGAAGTTATGAGTCTAAGGTTATGGAAGTTATGAGTTTATTGACTAAGCTGTAAACTTATAATTGCTGCAGCAAATATTAAACTCATGCTAAGAGCAATCCCTTTGTGACAGAAGAGAAAACAACACTGGGCCTTTTAACAACCGCTGGATTTGTCCCAGAGCCAGGAACCCTGCCGAACGGCACGTCTTTCTAATTTGAATTTATCTACCTTCTGCACAGAAAAAACCCAAACTTTTATCATGTTATAAAGAAAGTTCTGGAAGGGAAAATCAGCGATCCCAATTCTGTTGCTAAGTCTTAAAGCCCTAGCGCCCCAAGGTTCTTAGGGAAGGCAAGGGGCATGGTCTGTGGTGTGCTTTCAGGGCGGGTCATGGCAGATTGGCCTAATTGGCCTGTCTTGTTGTCTAAGTGGGTCAGCAAACCTCGCATCTCTGCCATCATCACTGAGGCA